>NC_056732.1:1536948199-1537281324 GCF_019279795.1 Protopterus annectens
TTGGGCTTCTATTTGCTTCTCCATTAATTTGGGACGGGGACTATGTTGCATACTGTACATGCGTTTCATTCTGCACAGGACCTGGCTGCTGCCATTACTATTGTGGGCGGACCATGGCTGTCAGCACATTAGGTTGCTCACCTCATGCTGGCTTAGACACGCCTCCAGACGCATCCTACCTGGGCTCGCTCACGTACACTACGCACGTGTCTGTGATTCCGGTGCACTCTCATTATTATGTATATGGCGCTACTGCGCCGGATATTCCATGCACCGCAGGCGCAGGCCTTACGCCGGCCTTGCGCCGAGCTTCATGAATCCCGGGGATCATCTCTACATTCTCGAATGAGCTCCACAAAATCACAACGCGTTTTGATGACGTCAGAGCTAGTCGACCAGCCTAACCAGGAAGTCACTACATGTAATTTTGTCGGAAAATCCACAAAAATGTTGGAACTGGATGTAAATACTATAAAAAATTATTTTTAGGCCTGCTTAATACATCATTTAGACAAATGTTGATTCTTTAGAAAGGAACCTTCAACTAAGTCATTCTTATTCACGTCTATGGTAAATTCAAGGGGAAATAAAAAAAAAGGGAAAAGTAAGTGTGCATTTACTTGAACTAATGTATGACACATTATTTATAAAGCTGTGTCTTGCTTAATATGATAAATCAGTCTTATTATAAATTATAACAAATGTTTCATTCAGTGGCTGACAGTTGGTTGAAAAATAGCATGAGTTAAAATAAGTTTACTTAAGACATAATAACATATTCTAACATAAGTGCTTATACTGTCATTTGACCTTTCACTTTAAAGATATTCATATTGATATGCTTTGATTACTATACCAACATATAGCATTTGTGTTAAATGGCTAGTAGTTACTTTAATTGACATTTTTCACTATCAGAATGCTGCTTTTCCTAGACTTCAGACTCCTTTCTTTTGAATGCTACCTAGAATAATATGTCATAACAATGAATTTATATGCTAACTTGGTTTAAATTCCACAGAAGAGTCAGGTGTTCTGTTGATGACAACAAAGAGTATTAACTAATCAACTATTATATTATATGATTCAGCAGAAGTTAAAATGCCTTGTTTTTTTTCCCTCTCAACAAGTATAATGTCTTTATTGATAGAGCATTTTTTGCAAATGTTATGTTATTCTTGACATACTTAGTTATATAATTTACATGAAATAAACTTATAGTATTAGCAATACCAGAGGAGGTACATTGAATATAACTCTATTTTACCAGTTTTAAGGAATATATAATCATATATAGAGTTACTATTTCGTCTGTTTAATTTTTATATACAATGAAGGTTATGTCTTGTTGCTGCTGTCTAAAGGTCAAATTCGAATGACAGATTGGTTTAAGCAATACCTGACGAGTTACACTGATTATACTATGCTTTACTTGTGTTACCAGATGAGTCACACTGATTACAGATCTGCTTCACTTGTTTAATGAATATGTAAATATATATAGAGTTACTATTTTATCTATCTCACATCTATGTATAGTGGAGGCTGTGTTTTGCTGCTGCTGTGTAGGGATTTGATCCGAGTGACAGATGCCACTGGGACAAGGAGTTTACAACTCCAGGTGGGTAGCTACCCCATTTTTTCATAACATATACACTACATTTAATTTTCTTAATAAGTTTTTCCTGACATCCATCATAATTCAAATAAATATAATTGTAAGTTGCAAGAATGGTATAACACATACTGCGTATCTCATACTAGCAGACAAAGACTATAATTTACATAACAGATATTTTGGAGAGGATTATATAAAATATATTCAAGATAACACACAAATCACAAGAATCCCTTACTTATTTATAAAGCTATCATGACCACACTAAAAGGTTTATCAATCAACATAAATGGTCTGAATAACCCTATTAAAAGAGGAAGTTTATTTAAATACTTAACTATACACAAACCAAACATAATATTTTTACAAGAAACACATCTTTTAAAAGAAAATGTTAACTTTTTAAATACTAATAAATATATAGTTATTGTCAGTTCTGAACATTCCAAAAAGAAAAGAGGAGTAGCAATTCTCTGGAACAGAATTCTCCCTTTACCTAGAATTATTAAATCTTATCAAGACAATAAAGGGATGCTTTGCCTGGTGACAATTAAAATAAATACAACACTTTTCACTTTAGTAAATAACTATTGGTTACCGGGCATTGGATCCAGTACCATTAAACAACAATTGAACCAATTTGTATCTCATTCTGAGGGTAATATTATTATGGCAGGGGACTTTAATTGTATTTTAAATGAAAAGGACTCTAGCACTTCAGGGAAAAGGAAGATAACACAAGCTAAACAACTAATACAATTTATGGATACATATCATCTAAAAGATATACATGACTATACAGACTTGAGCTCACCTCAATTTACATTCTATTCTAATAGATTCAAATCATACTCTACAATAGATAGGGTAGTTATATCCACGTAAATAAAAAATGATTTAATAAACACCAAGATTGTGTCTTGCCCTATTTCCGATCATAATACAATTATATTTCAGCTTAATTTAAATGATACCCCAATGACTCATATAAGAAGGATGCCTGCATATATAACTCAATTAAAAGAATTTCAAACATTTTTTGAAGAAGAAATAAAAAATTTTATAAAAAAACAATCTAACATCTAACTCTCATGACATTTATGTATGGGATGCACTAAAAGCTTATTTATACGGACAAATACATAAATGCTACTATAACAAAAGGAAGTCATGGGACAAAGATTTAAAAAAAAATGCAAGACAAACTAGATAGATTACACATCAAAGTTAATGACAAGTTCACTCCTAAAATATCAGAGATGAAATAAATAAAACTAAGGAGGAATATAGTGCAATCTTACATCATAAGACTATGATTTCCTTAGAGAAATATAAATTTCTAGCCTATTTAGTAAACCCAAAACATTTAACCAACCTCGCAAATAAAACAAAAAAAAAATGAACAAACATAATCATATTAAAGAAATATACTCATCAAGAAAAAAAGAAAAAAAGTTTATAATATACATGACATAATAGATGAATTTAGGCATCATTTTCACACGATTAATCAAACTTCTCAGATCATTCAACCAATAGATAAAATAAAACAATACATTAAAAAGAACTTGTATGCCAAACTCAACAAACAACAGTCAGAAATCATAGACAAATAGATCTCCTTAGCGTACATACAAACTCAAATTAATAAACTTAAACAGAACAAAGCACCAGGCAATGATGGCATCATTCCTGAATTGTATAAAATTATGCCCAATAAAGCTATTTCTTTACTACATAACATATTTCTTATAGCCCAGAATGACATTATTTTGCTTCCATCTTGGAAATATACCTTTATTTCACCCATTCTAAAATCTAGTAAAGATCCTAAATTATGTACCTCATATAGACCCATAACTCTTTTAAATATTGACTACAAAATGTTTATGAATATATATGCTGACAGAATAAAAAATGTTTTATCCCAGTTAATTAATGATGACCAAACAGGCTTTGTATCTAATAAAAGTACATATGATAACATCAAACGGTCTGTTATTTTAATTGATTATTCACACAGAAAGAAAAAATACTTGTCCCTGGTTAGTCTTGACGTTAATTCAGCATTTGACTCAATACATTGGGACTATCTATTCACATTATTACAATGTTTAAACTTTTCAGATAATTTTATTAATCTACTATTACACCTTTATAAAGGCACTCTGGATTATATCAAAATTGGATCATATACATTGACTCAAATACCCATAACTAAGGGAACAAAGCAAGGCTGCGCCCTATCTCACTTTTTGTTTACTCTTATAATGGAACCATGGGCTAATGATATACGAGGAAATAAAAACATAAAATGTTTAGAAATAAGTGATGAAATAACTTCTAAAATTCAGTTATTTGCTGATGATGTGCTCATCATTACTAAAGGAGATAATTTCTCCATAACAGCCTTATTTGAAGCTGTTAACACATTTCAAAATATATCTAGAATGAAATTCAATGATAATAAAATTAAGATCTTACCTATCTATTCAAACCATAATAAGAGAAACATTAACATAGATACAAATATATCACAGATCAAATTACATATTTAGCTATCATTCTTGCTAAAGATATTAAATTAATCACTAAACTAAATTATAATACATGTTTTGTAAACATTCAAACCTTATTAACAAAATGGAATACAATTATATTTACAACTGAGGAAAGGTTAACTATCATTAAAATGATAATCCTTCCTAAAATTCTCTATATTATACAATCTATTTTAATACTTCCCAATAAAGTTTTCATTAACAAGATCAATTCCCTGCTTTTAAAGTTTTTTTGGTTTCCCAGGAAACCTAGAATAGCACTCAAATACCACCTTTATAGCTGGAACAAAGGGGGCATAGCATTTCCTGATTTTAACCTTTATTCTAATGCAGCTATTATTAGATCCATAGCACAATTTTTAGATACATCATATCAGGCCAAATGGAAAATATTTTGGGAATCCTCAGCTATGCTATTAATATCAAAACCACAACCTTACAAATTAGAATTAATAAACAATCCAATACTATGGATACTTAAAGATTACTTCATGTTACACAGCATACCCAAATATTCATTTAGCTACTTGCATAATATATTAATAAACTTTAGAAATTTTATATTTAAACACACAAGATACAAGGAACTTTTCTTTACAATTTTCCCGATAGCCTTTGCTCGAGAATCCTTGCAATCCTCAGATATAGATAAAATGACCTTGCTTAAACAAAAAGGTCTTTTGTATTGGTTCCAACTAATCACGGATAAAAGGGTTAAGGATGTAGATTAGATAATAAGTGAATATCAGTTAGACAAATCCCTTTGGCTTAACATACAATCCCTCAGATTATTTTCGCAAAATAAGATAGACCTGATTACTCCTGCTAATAAACAGGTCACTAGTATACTACTAGTTTTTTTTTTTAATTCAGTTATTCAACATAAACAAACTTATTCAGACAAAATGGCATTTATATACAGACTTATTAGAGAAGAAACATATTGTTGTCCAGCTAATTTCTGGAGCTATTTTTATATAACAAATAACACACTTCCAATGGATCTAGATAAAACAAATATATTAGAATCTGCAGGGGAAAACAACACTTTCACTTAAATGGAAATATATTCCTGGAAATTTTTATATAGACCCTTCTACACTCCTCAAATAATGAACAAAATTAAGGGTAAACAAAATATATGTAACAGATTTAAATCTAATATAAACATTGATTGGACCCATATGTTTTATGACTGCCCTGCTTTAAGTGTATTTTGGAAAAACATTAATGAATTCCTGCAAGCAATATTCACAGATAATTTTGTTTTGACCAAATCATTAATACTCCTCAATACACCCATACCTGGTTGTGTAAAAAAGTTAAACATTCTTTACTTTGGGCAATACTGGCAGTAGCCAGGAAAATTATAACAAGGAACTGGATATCTGAATCCTCTCTTTCCTATAATGATTTTAAGAAAATTCTAATGGAAGTTTCTCAATTACAGATTGCAATTATGACATCTAGAACGTCTAGAAAAACTTATAACTATAATTTATGGGTTAATTCACAGAATTTGTTGAAAAGAGATTGACAACGATAACATATAAATTAAATTTCAACCTCTCTATATGTTATACATATGGAAACATCAAATACTAGTCAACATAATGATATTCAAAGGATGTCTTTGTAAATAGTTTTAGTAATTTCATTTTATTTGTTAAACATTGTTATGTGAATGCCTATGTGAACATCTTTTGAACTGTAAATATTTTTATGTTAAAAGACTATGTAATTGTTTATACTTATCTCTTTAAAATCAATAAAATTATTTAAAAAAAAAAGAAATGCTATGTAAAATGGAATACAGATCTGCCTAGAATACTGTACATTACACAGTTATTGGCACAATATCCCACAATGCAAATCATATTTTCAAAGTAAGCCCACCTTTGACATGTTCATCTCACTAATACACCCACACATATGTCTACTGTTACAATATATCAACATATACTATCCCCTGTTATAGCACATACTTGTTGGACCAACCCTGACACTGATAGTGGCTGGAAAAGAACTGGTGAATTCCAAGCCCATATATATCATCCCTTGTGGTGTATGAGGAGTTTGCCTTGTGACCTACAGCAGTACACACATAGAATACTACAAGCATTACCACTGCTCAACAATACATCACTACAAGATAGCTATTTCCACTATATGCATTGATTACACTGTAATTATTACAGAACAGGTGCTACATACACAGACATACTAAATGTTATACATATCTTCTTGGTAATTGGAGGTGTCATTGACTGGTATTTTAATCTTTTTTGGTTTGTGTTTCAATCTTCTGTTGGTTATTTTGTACTGTTCTGCAGGTATATACACATGGTTTGAATGTGTGACAAGGCATCCTTTTATAGTTAGAGATCAGTAACATGTGCTATCCTGATCACCAATTGTTCCAAAGTAGTTAATTACATGCACATCAGCTGTGCAACTACTCCATTAGCCAATACCATGGCAACCGTGGAGTATAATTGAATTAACACTTGGGTGTTGTCCCTTTGCCTTACTTGTGAGGAAGACAGCCTGGAATTGTTGTCTGAAATCTATTGCAACAGCTGTATGGAGACAAATGCAAATATATTGTGTGTAATGCCTAGAAGATTTGGTCTAAATATGAGTACTGCTGTTATATTTCTGAACATTGCTACTTGTGCAGGGTTTGTCTGTACTTAATACTTCTGCATATGTTTCAGTCTGGCCAGGATGTTTGACCTGCTCAAGGCTGTATGGCTATGCATATAATGTTAGGGGGTTTACAGTGTGCTCACCAGACATCTTTAGTTTGGTATAAATGTGCATCACTGAGCTGAAAATCAGTAATTGGTAACACTTCCTGGTGTAATTACTTTTTAACCCTCTGAAACAGGATTAGTTCAAACAAACCCTGTAACATCAGCAGCTGTTCCATTGTATAACAACAATTATTTCACATAGGGCCATGTTAGTGTGGCTCTGTCCAGGTATGTCAAGGTTTCAGCAGATGTCGTACAGTGGATGAATAATTGGTAATTAGTTTGGCTGTGGGGGAGATGTTGGTAGGTGTACATAGCAGATGCAGGTGTGTAGGAACTGCTTTTATACATATTCTATATGTGTGTGGGGGTTCTTTCCCTATGTGAACACCTATCCCTTAGTGGACTAATACTATGGTAATTGCAGGCTGATTCATTAAGACACTGTTAAATGCTTCCTGTATAGCATGCAGGTAATGTTAGTCCTTGAATCCTTTTGGCAATACATCGAAATGTAATAAAGTTTTGCTAAATGAAAGATGTCTGTGTATTTCTGTCATGGATATTTGCAGTCATTGTAGTTGTGTTGGTGACTAACCCTATTTGGCTCATGTCCATAGAACATATTTGTAATAGTGTATTGGCATATACTCTTCATATGTTATGTTCATATTGTTTGGGGGTTGCAGAATGTGTGATTGCTATGGTCCATGTTATACTCAGATTTGAACACTTCAGATGCTGTATACACACATGTATGTATGTATGTATATATACATATATGTATATAGATATAAGCATATAATATATATTATTGCTTATGCTTATATGTACCTCCACAGATGTGTAGATGTTTTAACCTATCTATATATCTACATATATGTAGATCTCTATATATCGACATGTATCTATGTATCTCTCTCTATCTCTCTCTCTATATATATATATATTTATATATCTATACATATATATATATATATATATATATATATATATATATATATATATATATATATATAGCATACACCTTTCATTGGGTACATGGCGGTTTGTCCTATTTCCACACAATCTTCCTTTTTGTGTTTTAACCTGTCTGAATACACAGCTGGCATAAGTACATCTCAGGTAGCTTAGTGGTCGGTTACTCTGATGGTGTACATGGTTGCGGGTTCTAATCCTGGGCGTGGTTATTATTTTACCTCTCAGAGCAGGCACTGGTAGGGGAAGTGTGATTAATGCACATTTAAGCAGTTGTAAGCAAGATTGCCCATGGTCTGTGTAATGGTAAGCAAAGTGAAGCGCTTATCCGTTTAACCGTGCTTAAGTGCCACTTACCGTCGTGCAAACCCATGCAAAACCACTTAAAAGTGCCTTAATCAACCTGCATCCAACAGCCCTTTTTCTGGCCCTCAAAATAAATTAACAGCCCTTGAACCCAGGACCATGAACACCACAGTCACTGACTTTACCACTAAGGGATCTGAGATGTGTACAAATGTTATGGTGCTTAGAATATACATTTTACTACGGGTATTCCTCACTACTGAAAACAAATGCGGCAGTCAGTTGGTGTACATATGTATGACACATGTTAATGTTCATATGTTTGTGGAATTAAGTGTAGCAATGTAACCTGACAGGGTGTATTAGGGATGAGAATGGTCCTTGTTTTGTGTCCGTTTTTTTATTGTCTCCATACTCCATGTATACGCCTCCAGTTCACTTATTGAACATCCAACCCAGGCTCTCCTTGATGCATAATTTTATTACCAATCATTCCTCCCCCACCCCAAACTCCACATACACAACAACCATCCCTTCTATGGTGAATTAAGTTAATATTAATAGTTATAATACAAGAGCTGCATGTGTTTTGTGTTCACTTCAATTTCTTTGGATTGCTTCTGTGTCATGAAGTGTGTTCATAGATGTTTATATATATATATGGCTATAGATGTAACTGTATATATATATATATATATATATATATATATATATATATATATATATATATATATATATATATATTTATGTGCAGACATCACTGACGTATATATATATATATATATATATATATATATATATATAAATATATATATATATATATATATATATATATATATATATATATATATATATATAGTATTACTTTTTAACAGTTATACATATGTAAACTTGTATATGTTGATTCACAAACTACAGTACATTACAATGCACTGTACAAATGTACACTAAGTGACTGTCCCTGGTCAGTACTGTGGAATGGCTATAGTAAAAGGTGTAGTCTAAAAGCCAGGAAACATGCATACAGATCAGATGACTTAGTGGTAAGTCCCATGACTATGGTGTGCATGGTCCAGGGTTCAAGACCTGTGATGCTTTAAAAATTTTTTTTACTCCAGAATAAGGCTCATTTAAGCAGTTGTAAGCATGTTTAAAAGTGTTTGTGTGACATTAAAGCAGCAGTTAAACACAGTTAAATGAAATTTAAAAATGTATAACCTGTGCGCGCAAACATGACCACATCTGTTTACTACTCAGGATATATATATATTTCAGTGAAGTAACATCTCACTATGTGCTTACATAACATTACAATCGCTGTTGACTTTACTCTCTGGCACACATGGGTTTATATGGGTGTTTCAAATGTTTATTATCTTGAAGATTACTACCTAGATATGCAAGCTATGGTTAAGGTATACTTTTTAACATGAAAAACATCTCTGCCTTTATTGGGATTTGAACCACAAATGCACAGATTCTATGCAAATGCTGTAACCATTACACTATTGACATTAAAGTTGCTTCTGCCTACTTCCTATTTAGATGATTTCTATGTGTAAGCTAGTCTAAGCAAAGGGCGGAGGTGCCCAAACCCACTGAGCTTCACTTACTCTTGAAATAAAAACATAACAAATGAAATGAGAGACTATAAATTAAATTCCTAACTACATTAGGCATAGCCCCTCACTGACACATTTCAAGAGAAACTTTGATGTGTGAATGGTAACAGAATATACACCCCTGGGATCATGTGTCCCAGAACCATACAGCCAGGGGTAGGGGGAGCCCCTCCAGTTTTATAGCTGCAAGACTTGTTGGGGAACTTGAATGGTGTTGAATTTTCACATTAACATGCCCTTTTTAGATCACTAAGTGCCCATATCACCCTCCACCACCCCAGTCTTTGTCAGCTTCTGGCAACTCTGCCTGGAATCACTTAATTGGCTATGCTTGACAGAGGCTCAGTTACTTCATCAGTGGTACAGAGAAAGCCAACACACTGTAGCTATGCTTCTAAATGCCCTTGGGCAGATAGCCTGCTACCTATCTGTGAACATCTAAAGTGCAGGCCATCACAGAAATAATATGTTAATAAACAGAGCTTTCAGATCACAATATACAATGGGAAATCACCATGTAGTCAGAAAACAGTTAAGTACAGCAAGAAAATACAGAACACTGATACTTAATCACTCCAAAAGCCTATCTTGGAAGCTAGAAGACTTGTATCATTTTAAGGCTTTCTATTGCTTACCAGTAGGTTACCTACAGGAAAGATGAGAAACAAGCACAGATGGGAAATATGCATGCAACAATACCATACCGGCTTGTATGTGTCAGCCTTAGGCTTTCGAATACTGGCCAAGGTTCTTGGTGCACCCATGGTGCCTTTTTTAGGCAAGGCTCAAAGGTGAATCCCACCTCTGTAAACAGCACAATAGCAAAATCAATGAGGGTTATGCTACTTGACGCCAGGAGTTGTAATCACAAAATGCATGCACTCACAACACTCCTCAGTATGGACAACATCAATATCTGTGCAGTAACTGAAACCTGTTTTATGGCTCCTGAGAGCACACCAGCACTACTGGTCTACAACCCATGCCACACATTTCAGCCACATAACATGGATTGACACAGACATGGAGGGGGTGTATCCATATTCATCAGGGATACCTACACTTCCAGGTTAGTGGGGCAGCATGATACCTCTGAGATCATCCATGTGCAGTTAACATCAGCCACAACTGCAATGCAAACTGTAGCCTGCTACAGATCACCCTCCATGACCCAGGACCACCACTCCACCTACCTGGAGACAGTGGAAAACATGACAGTCCTACTGGTATTGGTTGATTTCAACTACCCTACCATTAACTGGGAAACTTACTCGAGTACTCACTTCCAGGCCCAGCGCTTCCTGGAATTTATCACCTCAAATGCCCTGTATCAGATGGTAAACTCCCTAACCAGAAGTGGAAACATACTAGAAGTGGTAATCACCAACATGGGTAACAGGTGCACCACAGCAAAGGTAAACCAGTCACTGGTTAGATCTGACCATGAACTATTCACTGATGATTTCCACACCCAACCATCTCCCCCACCCAGGTAAACCACAGTGAAAACCTTTCCTACAGCTAACTTCACACTACTAAAGACAGAGGTGGGAGGTTTCACAGCACCCATGCTATGGGAAAACACTGCTCAAGATACAGAAAGATTTACAGATGCACTCTATAAGCACCTACAAGGATGTATGGATCGTGCCATCACTGGTAAACCAAGACTCGCTCCTCCAAGACAAGGACATCAGTCTGGTGGACCCCTGCACTAAACAGGCTATACAACAGAAGTAGGACAGTAGTCCAGATAAACAGCAGATTCCAAGAAGGACAGACATCCATGACCAGTATTAGTAAGAAACTTAGGTCCCTCATGAAATCATCTGAGGCTAACTTTAACAGGAAAATAGGCAAGGATTCGAAAGGTAACCACAAAGCCTTCTTTGGCTATGTCAAGGATCTAAGTGGTAATACACAGATTTGCACTGTGCCGGTGCAATATAGCACAAAATATACTGAAAGTTGGACTACTTTTGGTTACTAGTATTTTTTTCGTGCTTTACTTTTGGTTACTAGTATTTTTCCGTGCATTACTTTTGGTTACTAGTATTTTTTTGTGCATTACTTTTGGTTACTAGTATTTTTTCATGCAATTACTTTTGGTTACTAGTATTTTTTCGTGCATCCTGGAACTTTTTACCATTTGACAAAATATACTGAACCTACTGATATCGCCAACATCCTTGCAGATACATTCAGTGCAAACTTCACCCCCTAAAGAGCCCACTACTATACCCGAAAAGTACAGTATCCCAGACATCAGAAACACACAGGTGGAAATAGCCCTCTCAAATGGCAAAACACACCATCAATGGAGGCAGATGATGTCCCAGACTGTGTCTTGCAAACACTACAAGACGAACTAACCCCCCACCTAATTTAGCCTTTCAACCTCAGCCTCTACATAGGCTACATGCCCATACAATGGCGCATAGCAACAGTTATTCTACTCCACCAAGGTGGAAACACAACTCACCATGGTAACTGCCACCCCATAAGCCTGACTAGCCTGGTCTGCAAAGCTGTGGAGCGCATCCTCATGGCACTCATTAACAAAGACATTGGTAACCTCCAAACACTTGACCCAACCCAGGTCAGCTTGGTTGAGTGCAGATCATGCCTACTGAACCTGTTTGATGTCTTACAGACAGTCACCAAGGCATTAGATGAGGGGAGAGGTGGTTCACACATACTACCTGGACCTCGTCAAGGCTTTTGACACCATTCCCTACTCAGGTATTATTGATAAACTCACCAGCCTGTGCATAAACCCATACATCACAGGATGGGTTGCCAACAGGTTTACACATGGAACCCACATGGCAAGACTAGCAGCCTCCTGGTCCAGCTCTTAACCAGTCACAACTGGTGTCCCACAGGGCTCAGTTCTGGGACCTCTACTGTTTGGCATATACTTCTCAGATGTACAGGCAAATACAGGTGGACTACGTCAGACCAATTTTGGCAATGACTGCAAACTGGGAGCCATAATTGATAGTCCAGCTGACACAGACATCCTTCAAAGGGCCTTATAGAGACCAACAGAGGGCATCAAATTCATGGCCTGAAGCTAAGTGCCACAAACTGCATGGTCATTCCATATGGGAAAAACTAAACACCCACATATTAACACATAAGTGGCAGCCACCTTAATACAGATGAGGTAATAAGGGATCTGGGGACTAAGGTAGATAGTGTTCTCTCCTTTGACAATCATATCTCCAAAGTAGTTAGGACACCCTTCTATGTAGGCCATCTGATTACCAAAGGGTTCACATCTAGACATACCAAGGATATAGTGCCCCTTTACTCATCACTCAACAGTCCCATCATAGAGTATAATAACCCATTTGGGATGTACCTCAGAAGACACTTCTGACAGCTGGAAGTACCACGAACGTACCTCGCCAAGAGGATTAATGGCCTCAAACATATGTCCTATGCAGCCAGACTGAATAAACTCCTGCTTTACTCAGTGGCATCTCGTTTACTCAGAGATGATCTCTGCTGGCCTAGAAAGCCATGTCCAACTCAGACCTAATGGATATGCTCCACCTATGGGAATTCATATCACAGTGAGCCACACGCTGTAGTGAGCTAAACCTTGCCACAACAATAACTAGAACATGCTGGAGGGACAGATTCCTGTCGCAGAAACTTCCCATGCTTTGGAACAACATCCCTAATTACATTATACAGAGCCCCTCACTAACACTTTTCAAGAGAAACCTTGAAGAGTGTATGGGGAACAGTAGATATACACCAGGGATCCCGCCATTGGCTCTGCTCCATAGAGGGATAGTTAATTAATCAAAGGGGTGGCAAAAGCTGACACATTTTGGCTAGGCTTATGAATGCCCTCAGGCAGTTAGCCAAGTACTTACCTATGAATCTATGAACCTATACATACAGTATCAGCACGTGCTGATAGCTTAATTTACTGTTCAGGTGTTGACTTACCTTGTGCCAATAGCAGTTGTGTGTGCAATAGTTGAGGGCTGCCTATGTTGGATGCAAACAGTAGACTGCCTAACATGACAATTTACAGGTAGCTTTGTGTGTGTGCCACCCATTTTTACTGTGCGTGCAGGTGGAGAAAGGTGTTAGTCCCTAGGTGCCTACACTGTCAGTGTGTGTGTGCTATATGTTCCCTCCTTGCCAAGGCATGAGCATACTGGGCATGCCTCCATCTGCCTACTGGGGCTGGCTCAGGGTGTTTGTGGTCTGAGTACCTCTGTGCCTGTGGGGCCCTTGGCAATGGTAGTGGGCTGTGAGGGCCTTCACCATCCTGTCCCTGCTGCAGCTGTTTCCACAGGATCATATTATGTAGCATGGCACATACTGTGAAGATGTGGGCACACATGCCTGGAGAGTACTGCAAGGCTTCACCAGATATGTCCAAATAATAGAATTGTGATTTAAGCATCCCAAACTCACTCTCTATGATGATTCTGGTTTATGCGTGTGCCTCATTATAGCTTTCTTGCATGGATGTGTGCACATTTCTGATGGGAGTTATCATCCACGGTTCCAGTGCATAGCCAGTATCCCCCACCAGGTGGCCATATGGGATGTCCCCCTGGCAAATACCTGATACAGCTGTGAGACATGCCAGATGTGGGAGTTGTGATAGCTTCCAGGGCTGCCAGCACACACATCCATGATAATGCCCTGGGCATTGCACATGACCTGGCAGTTTATGGAGGGGTATCCCTTGCAGTTTATGTAGTGCCTACCCTGCTTACCGGGTGGTGACTTGGTATGTATGCGTGTGCAGTCTATTGCACCCAGTACCTCTGGGTATTCTGCCACACGGTGGAAGAGACGCATATTGCTGGCCAACTCCTCCTGCATTCGGGGGAAGTATATGTGCTCATTGGCATATGGTAACATGGCATCCAGGAACTGGTGAAGTACCCTGGATGCTGATGCCTGTGAGATCCCCTTGATATCCCCAGTTGGCCTTTGAAAGGTACCTGTAGCTAGTATTCTCAGGCTTACACATACCTTCATATTCACTGGGATGGGTTCCCCTCTATTTGTTCTGGCTCTGAGAAGTGGCCAGCACAGCTCCACAAGTTGCTGTAGGGTGTCCCTGTCCACCCTGTACTGCTCTACTGTCTCCAGATCATGTAGCCCCTGGTAGGTTACCCTGGGTCTGAACACTCTTCTCCTCCTCTGGTGCCTGACGTGGTTGTCAGCATCATCCTCCACACCAACTTCAGTCTCCAACACATGCTGGTGGATCAAAGCTATGGCAATCCCTAACATGTACATATTAAAAGTTCCCCGTATGTATACACCAATGGTGCAGAGTGTATGGGAATACACAAGTGTGTGTGAGGTACTTTCACACTTTATACTATTGTGTTATGGATGCTTCTGATGTCATTGGCTGTGTATGAGAAATTTCAGCTGCAGTGTATCTTAATTATGGGTTTTACAGTGAGTACTGCAAGTGTGGGGCCTGTAGTGTGGAGTTATGCTTGCCTGTCTTGATTAATCAGTTGCCCTTTAATTCACTTTTAAATCTGGATCCCCTCCCATTGTCAGGCATGCATCCACCTGTCAACTTTCTTGTTTTGTACTTTCCCTACCCAGTCATGTGTTGCAAAATGTGTTTTGTAGCTGATATAATGCAATTCTCCTTTGTTCTGCTGTGACACTTTACTGTTTTCTTTGCAGTACAGCCCCTCCCCTTTCCTGTTCTGCAGGTAGCTGCTTGCAGCCTTGTTAGCTGTTGTCAATTGCCCACTGCAGGTTCCTAGGTATTAATTAGTCATTTGTACTCCAATTTCCCTGCTGCAGCATTTCATTATTTTTTTCCTATATCCTTCCTGTTTCAGCTCTACTACACGCTGCGCAAATCCATTTACCGAGTTTAAGCACGTTTTAATTTCCGTTCACATGCATACTCGGTTACTCTCAGCTAAGCAAAGCTAAAGCCAGTTCAACACACCACTTTTCTGCAGCTTTGCTTAGCTACGAGAAAACCGGATTAGCAATGCTCCAATGTGCTTACAGGAAAGGTGACACACCCCTCTCTTGATGTCATCTTTATCTCATGGGTACACCTCGGTGTTATAAAGCTACGCTGTGAGGTGCATCCTTACATCAGCAGGAAATCTGTGATTCACTATAACTCCTCTCATTTCCATGGAATTGCCTACTAATTCCTAGATACCGTGCATAACACTGACACAGCCCCTTAGCAACCCTTGCACCATGGTGTGGTGTAACATGCCTGCCACTGATTATTATGGGGAAATCATGATATGTGTTACATTGCAGTTTTATTCTATATTTTTCTATTTTCCTTGCAATCCCGTTTGCGTGCCGCTGCCCTACGCTTAAACTTCGTGATAATGTGAAAAAAAAATGAAATGTTATTTTTATATTTTGTACATTTTATTTATGCCAATGGCTATATATTTAGCCATTGGCATATATTAACAATATAATACATGTGTTTAGCCAGCTGTCATGGCTCCGATTTTATGTTTGCAAAAATGTAAACCATTTTTTTACGGTTTACATTTCTGCATGCTTACACTATGCCTGCACCGCTTCCTGGATCAGTAAATACCTTCATTTGCATGCTACACTGCTGCAAATGGGGTAATTAGCATACAGGTGCCGGGAGCTGTTCTGGTGTAGCGTATGCAGGTAGTGCACATGAAAACAGCTCATACCTGGATCACTTGCCGGCCATATTTGGTGTTGGAATGCCAACGCTACGCCTGCACCTGGCGCAAGCTTCATTAATCCCGGGGGCTGTTTGATAGAAATCTGGTTCTGGAACAATAAGTAGTTCTTTAGCTATTACTTGTGTCTCTCTGTCATTTTAAATATAAGGTTATGCTGAAAAATCAACATTATGGAGTCTGAAGCTCAAACTACCATGAGGACTGCATGAGGACTAGATCACTGAGCATTAGGCTATAATAAAGCTGTAGTAAGGGCTGGGAAAACAGAGGGAGTATCTGCCCTGGGAGCAAGCTGTTAGGAGTCATGACTGTCAATGCAGAAGAGGCCTCAATCTGTCCTTGAAACTGGAAACATTATCAGTAATCATTGATCATACCTCCTTAAATAACAGATAATAGAGCTTGCAAAGAAACTGTAGCAAGAAGCGGTCTTGTATCTACAGAATAACTTTTTGCTCCAGTTTAACAAGATGTCTTTATGTACATGCATAAAAATTGACTACATTGTCTGATGACCTTTTTTTACTGATTGTTAAGTTTAATGACTTATGTCAGTGCAGGGGGGAGGGCATCGCATGGCGCAGGACACTTGTGACAGCTGTAGCTATAATCCTCAAAGCAAAAAGTAAAGTTATCACTATAATTAGGAATGTGTCTGAACTAGAATTATGCTGATTTGAGAGCTGCTTGAGGCTTGAAGGCCATGAGTTTAAAATATATTGCTATGAGAAATTGTTTTGTTAGTAATCACAAACCATTTTTGTTGTTAAAAAGTAGGATTATCTAATCTGTTGTTTATTTTTTAAACAAGAGCTATACTCATCATGGTTCTATGAATACTTGCTTACTGAAATTGATATACATATATATATATATATATATATATATATATATATATATAGATATATATATATATAGATATATATAGATATATATATGTATATATTTATCTTTTGTGTTTCCAGCCTATGGCTCAGTAGGTTAATGCAATAAGTAAATGAATTGCTTTATCTTGTAGACCTAGTTTGGAGTCCCACAGTAGTGTCATGCATTCTTTCTAACTCTGATTCTCTTAAATTGCTGGACAAATTTAGTGCTTGAGAGAAGCACGCTAATCCCTTAGAGGGTCACAGTGTAGTTATAGTCCTTCTAAATATCATCCCACTAGGTTTCTTGATAGGGTACTCACAAATATTGGAGGTAGAGGGAGGGGACATTAAAAATCACGAGGTAATCAGGGGGTATAACTTGAAAATGATGCAAGGTCAAGGGGACATGTCTGCCATGTCTTTTCTTGTATATTTATGCCTTGGATCAAAAAGAAACATTTCAGATTGCTGAATGGATTAAAGGCAAGATGGAAAGATGTGGAAGAAAAATTAATTGAAGCCTATTTTCTTTTCATTTACTGACTGTGTGCCTTGGAATTAGTTATAAATTGATAGAGGATTGGGGATCTGAATCACACACACACACACACACACACACACACACACACACACACACACACACACACACACACACACACACACACACACACACACATTGCATGTGGGTTTTTATAGCAATCTTTCACTGTTTTTTTCCAGATTTTCTGTCTTACTTGAATTTTGTTCAACTTTTCATATAGAATCAGACACAAAGAGGACTGAAAATTGAGACAGGGTGGGAAAATGAGAATGCTGGTGAGGGTAATAGATGGGAATTTTTTTTTTGCAGATCTGTATTCTATTCTCTGGACTGTGCTTGCTGAGGTGATCCTGAAACAGGATGTGGTGTGGTCATATTTCTGTCTGCCCATCTATTTATCTTTCGATATATAGATATATATATATATCTATATATTTATATATATATATATATATATATATATATATATATATATATATATATATATATATATATATATATATGTATATATATATATATATATATATATATATATATATATATATATATATATATATATACTTATATATACCTTTTTGTATGTGTACTTGTGTGTGTGTGTGTGTGTGTGTGCGCACGCGTGTAACAAAGGAATTTTTTAACATGAGGAGTTTTTGTTTTCTAGTGTCTGGTTTCATTTGCTTTAGCAATACATAGCTTTTGCAACATTTTTGTCACTTCCTAAGAAGATGGATAGCGATTCTCTCTGTTTCTATCTTTTTATTTATTTATGTATTTATTGTTGTTTGCTTGTTTGATATAAGGAGTAACAGATTGATGTATAATGATCCATTTCGGCTTCCAACCCTTTTTCCTCAAAGGTGACCATGACTTTTTAGAACAAAGGGAGTAAGGGCAGTATTGATTTTCAATGTTCTCCAAGGTCTCTTTCACCAAAGTGAATAAGTCTCATGTAATTAGTATGCATATCTGCATGCAGTTAAGTGTACCAATGAGGTAGAAATCTAGTCTGGAGTGGTTTGCTCTTTCAGCCTCACTAGTGCTCCCAGATAAGTTTCATAATTAACGTATGGGACAGAAATTACAGATTCAGTTACAGCACATTTTATTTATAATTACAATCATGAAAAAAATGCATATGCAAATATGGGCATTTTAATTAGAATATTCTTCTTTCGTATACAACTACCGCTCTGTATTGTTTCCTTTCCTATGTATTTGTCATGTCCCTCCAACATTCACTAATTGCTATGCATCTCTTCATTATTTTCGTATTCGTGCTACCTAATTTATGCTCACCATTAGCAACTTATTACAAACTGACTGTATAAACACAGACACACACACACACACACACACACACACACACACACACACGTATATATGTATGTATATATCGTGTAAAGCTTGTGTGCATGATAAGCAACAATGAGCAAAGTCCTTGTGATTTAGAAAACAGCAATGCTTTTCATGGCTGGCTGGAAATCAAGGGAGAGCAGAATTATATGCATGCCACTGACCATATAGTGATCTGTGCTACAAAGAAACATGGTGGAGTATTGAGAGACTTCTAAAACACACTCAGATATGTTGCACTTGCCTTAACTGTGCTTTCAGCCATATGATCACATATAGCCACAGGAATATGTACTTGATAAACAAACTTGATATGTAAACAACAGCATGGATAATGTAAGAACTATCTCATTGGCAACATTTTTACCCTGTTTTACACTTGAACACCATTGCAGTGACACATATCAAAAGAGGTATACCTCTCTGGAAAATGCATGTCTATACTTTTTGCCTGTAACAATAACATGAAAGTTTGTGCATGTGAATGAGTGTGTTGCCTGACCCAATGAATTACATTTCAGAGTACTTGAACAAGTTTCCTTGAAACACTACAGGTAAATAGCAAATCACAGCTACAGTATTTATCAGCACAGCAATTCTGATCAGTTCTATGGAAGAAGAGATGCCTTGCAATATTTCTTGAGGGTATCCACCCTAGTCCTATAACAAAAGTATTCAGTATAGTAGGTTTTCCAGGACTTGGGAAACAAGAAACTTTCTCTAGAGCAATGGAAGATCCATAGCCCATGCCATCCTTAAAGGCTTATAGAGTGCATAGGTTCATAGTTTGGTTCTAGGCTAACTGCCTTTGCAGGCTATTTAAGCCTTTCCAGTTATCTTATTTAAGAATCAAACCTTCCACCTTGTGTTTGTAAGGTAAATATCTTAACCATTATGCCAACCCCCAACAAATGTTACTTTGTTAAGCAAGGACACTTCATAGGTAAGTACTAGGCTAACTGCCCAGGTGACCCATTTTAGAGTAGCCAATCTCTCTTTCAAAGGTGAGAATCAAAGCTTGTACTTTCTGCTTGTAAGATAAGTATCTTAACCATTATGCCAACCAATCCTCAATATAAGTCACGCATGCGCAGTAGCTCCAACAATCGCAGATTTCCATTTCAGTGTGCTTTTTCTGAAAAAAAAAAAGAAAAAATATAATAGGTTTGATAGATATTGCAAGTCTTTGGAGTGCTGTGAGGTTGGCAGGTGGTGGGAAGCCAGCCAACATAGTGTAGTTGTTAGAGTTGCAGCTTTAATTGCAGGCATGTATGGTTCAAGTCCCAAGACAGACAACTTATGAATAGGTAGTAGTCGCATGGTGTGGTGTGTTGCTGGTGAGTCTCAGATGGCAAGTGATTGGTTGTCTGATAGTAGTGTAAATGGCCAGGGGATCAAGCCTTGCTAGGACTATTTTTCTTTTTTTCACAAGACCCGGTGGTAGTTAGGGGGGGGAGTAGTTAGTGGGGGGTAGGGGGTTAGGAGAAAGGTGCAATAGACATAGGGATCTTTAGGATTCATGTGTTGAATTTGGCCTGCAGGTAATGGTTAGTCATAGTAAGAATTTATTTATGGGTTGTTCTAACATTTTTTCTTTCATTTCTTTAGGTCATCATGGCAGAAGCGTTGAGACAGAGATGGGCCTGTATTGTATCACAGGCTGAGGACCTGTTCAAGGATATATCTACTGAAGTTCCATCAACTAGTGAGCAGGATTCAAAAACTCGAAGGAAGAGGCAGATGGTGATCGCAACCCGGGCATGGAAAATGAAGAGATCCAGACAGTCAGCAACAGTAGATGTGGTAATAGAGGTTGTGATGCCGGTGTGGCTCATTCGTCTTCTGCAGGTAATTCTTTATCAGGTCTGGAGGAGAGTGAGGAGATAGGTGCAGTTACTGGGGGTGAGCCAGGGTGCAGTGAGGGGGTCCAAGGTGAGCTAGTGGGTAGGGGTTTAGAGGCGCTGGTTGATTGTGAAGGGGTTTTTGATAATACTGTATCATTGCTAGATCATGATTTGGGGCCTGACTTAGACGGGATGTGGTCTGATTTGGGGTCGCGGCCAGGGGATTGGTTGGTGACGCAGGTATTACAGCAGGAAGGGGCACCCATTGTATTGACCCCCCCCCTCAATATCTCTGGTAGTGAAGGAGAAGATTTGAAAGGTGAAGTCATCAATATTTTCAAAATGATCAATGCTGATGTGGTTCAACTTTTGACAGAGGCAGAGTCAGATAATGGGAAGGAACTTTTGGCGGTGTTGGCCACTATAGGTCGCAAAAGGGTAGGTGGGTTTCGGCCTAGGTCATGGGATAATTGGGTCCTTGGCTTTATATATTACATGCTGGTTTGGTAGTAGAGGGACACTTTGCTGGCTCTTCCGCTTTTGGCCTATTTTTTTGACTATTAAGGGAAGCACAGCGGTTGTGGCCAGGCTATGCATGGTTTTGGTATGATCAGAAGTTTCATAAGTGAAAGGCAGTGGAAAAATCCATTCGGTGAGAAGTCAGACATCTGGATATTTGTCTTTCTACCATGATGGATACTGGTGGATGGGGTAGTACATTGGCTCCGCCATCTGAGGGAGGTTCAGGGATATGTTGGTCTTTTAATGCAGGGAAGTGTTCATGGGTAGGTTGTAAATTTTCCCATATTTTTCTAATTGTATAGAGACTCATACCATTACACAATGTGGGGGGGGGGTGGGGGCCATCTTGGTGGTCAGGCATCTTATTCTGCGGGTCCTAGAGATTGGGTTAGTTCTCACCTAGCATTTCTAGGTGGATGAGGCCGGGCTAATTTTTGGGGGCAAAGGGGGGTCCTTTTGTGGAGGTAGGGTGCGACCAGGTGACTCATTCACCTATTAAGGTTCAGGTTTTGGAGATGTTCCTGGCACACTACCCATTGCCGATTGTGGCAGGGGAATTAATTGAAGGTTTTTCAAGGGGTTTTTCAATTAAGTCCACTTTGGTGGGGGACGGTATGGTGGGCAAACATTTGATGGCTAAATCTCCTCATTTGTTACTTGTTCTTAGGAAAGTGGTGTTGCAAAGTTTGATGATTAACTTTTCCTTTACAGCATTGCATGTTCCTGGGGTTAAAAATAAGATAGCTGATAGCATGTCTCATTTTCAGTTTTTCAGGTTTTGGCAGGTGGCCTTAACAGAGGCATTGGATCCATCAGTCATTCCAGAGGACATTTGGCAGATTAGTCAATAGTAATTGGCAGGTTGGTGCAGCAGTCATGGGAGGTGTCTATGAGAAGAGCTTATGGTAGGGCATTATTTGATTTTGACACGTTTTTGAGGCAGTTACCAGATGAGGAGTGTGAGTGGTCAGAGGTTTTGTTGTTGCATTACTTGGCCATGTTGAGGGAACAAGGAAGGGCAGTTAGAATGGTGAGAGTGGTATTGACAGCTATTGCTGCTTTCACTCGCTTGGCCGGATTACAGGACTGGACTAGGTCATGGGTGGTGAGTCGAGTATTAAAGGGTTGGGGCAGAGTTGAAGCTGGGGTCATAGATAGGAAATGGTCGGTGATGAAGGGGATCTTAAGACTGTTGCTACGGGGTTTAGGTAAAGTGTGTAGATCCTTGGAGGAGTGAGTCCCTGATAGTCTTGGAAAAAAATGATGTAAGTTGGAGATGTCCTGTGGTGTGGGGAAAGAGATTGTGGGTGGTTCAGAGGGGTAGAGTTTGAGGTTTAGTCTTTACATAAGTAGGTGGTAAAGGTGTGATGGGTGAGCAATTGAACTTGGCTATGAGAAGGGATTTTTGTAGTGTTGGTTTAGAAGGGGATAAGTTTTCTCCTCATTCTTTCAGGATGGGTAGGGCATCAGACGTAGTGAAGGAAGGAAGTTCTATAGAAGTAATCAAGAGGGTGGGAAGGTGGTCTTCCAATGCCTTTTTAACTTATATTAAGTAATTTTGTGGGAGGCTTTGTTTGCAGTGTTTTTTTTTTTTTTTAAGTAGCAGAAGGATCATCATCTTGGGTCATTCGTTTGTATTCTGGGCAACTAGGCATGCGGCAATTAGACCCAATGGAATGAATTTGGGGCTGGACTATTTTGGATGGAAGTTCATCTGGCATGGTGTTAGAGGGTTAATGTGGAGTAGGATCTTACAGGTATTTATTGGGTTACAGAGTCAATGGGGATCTCTGCAGGTTTTGTTGTTTCATTTAAGGGGGAATGATTTAGGTAGAAAGTCAGTTGATTTATCACATTTGTGAGGATGTGTTAGCGTTAAAAGGATGTATCTGTCATTGGTTTTAATATGGTCTGAGATTACTCACCAGCTGGTGTGGAGGGAGGCAAGAAAGTTTGTGGTGGTGGAGAGAACTCAGAAGTATGTCAATTTTACATTGGCGAAATATTTGAGATAAATTGGGGTGCATACGATACGGCATGTGGAGTTTGAGAGCAGGGATCCTGTATGGTATAGGTCTGATGGAGTTTATCTCAATGAATTTGGGCTTGGTTTATTTAATCTTAATCTGGGTTTGATGGTGGAGGATCTACTGAAAAGTGGTATGGTCTGAGTGGGAACAGTGCTGTTGGGCTGGTGGGCAGAGAAGAGGGTCAGGCCTGACCCTGTTCTGCTCCCCTCAGCAGGATATTTGGAATTGAGGTGGTAATTTTGATGGTGGATGACTTGGAATGGAAGGATGGAATTGATGATATTAAGGTGAACAGGTACACTGCCTTCATGATTACAATGATAAGTGAGCAAGTGGGGAACGCTGCTTATCCAAGGGTGAGTGGGTACACTGCCCTTATGTTTAGTTATCTTATTTGTTGCAATGTTTTGATTCTGTGTGCTTCAATAAAGTTTTATGTTTATTATTCCATTTCCATTACAATAAAGGTCATCAAATGTCTGTGTAGTTTTTATTAGGACCATGACAAATAGCCTTGCATCTTCTAGAAGGAAGAGAATGAAAACAAATAATTCAATTTTGAATCTCCAAAAAAAGTAGAATACTAATGCAGGATATAGAAAAAGCATGGAAAGAACGTCAAAAATATAAAACACCTCAATATCTTGAAAATTTCAGAATATTTCACAACATTACTAAAATGAAATAAATGAAGACAAAAAACTATACTATACTAACTTTCAGACTAAACACAACCATAAAACATTTGAACATCCATTAAAAGAAATCTTATATCCCGGCCAAAAATTCAACCCAAACCCCTCTTCTGATAACTAACCACTCAAAAATGCAACACAATTCAACTCTTATTTTATAGCTAGTATATCATCTCTAGCTAAGGATTCCTCAACATCTAATCCCAACCCTGCCCAACAGCCACATATCATCACATTGACTTTCACCTTCAAACTTGTGCCCACATCCTATATAAACTACCCTTAAACAAACTTGAACTGTGCTCTTCTTCTGTGAGTACCTGAAAATATCAGCCAGTACCATTGCCTACCTTGCCTCAGTCCTTACAAATAGACCAATCCAGGAATTCTACTTTCCCTCTCTTTGGAAAAAGTCACACAGTAACCCTCTGTATCAAGAAGGAAATTTATAACTTTAGACCTATAGCAATCGTATTTCCCCTTGCCAAAATACTTGAAAAATGTCTTCAAAAACAATTGCTAGACTATCTCCTGCAGGAAGAACTCCTATCCCTTATACAACATGGCTTCTATCCTTCCCATAGTGCTAGCACTGCCATTATAACCTATATAGACGCTGTCAATATAAACAAAAGTATGGCATCTAAGTCCAAGGAAGTCATTGTTCCACTGTATTCGGCATTCATATTCATCCGACCTATCATTGAGTACAGTGGCCCCTTTGGTATGTACCTAACCAGGCATATTCAACAATTAGAATGTCCACAGAGCTTCCTCACTAAAACAACACAGAGTGTAAGTAAAATGCCCTATGCAGACTGCCTCAAGGCCTTATCCCTGTATTCTGTCTCCTACAGGCTTTTGAGGGGAGATCTATGCCTGGCATACAGGGCATTGTCAGACCCCACTCTGATGGACCTTCTGCATATCCACAAAACAAATATCACCAGAATTACCCATTCTGAAGACTTAATACTTGCCTGCGATATAAATAGGTCCTGCTGGAGAGATAAGTATGTATCCCAGAGACTACTGTGTCTATGGAACAGGCTCCCCATCCATGTAAAGGAGAGTTCCTCCTTAACCCAATTCAACTGCAACTTAGACAATTGAATGGTAAACCAGAAATTCATCCCTGGTTTGGCACCTATGTCTTTAATGGACACAGGTAACCTGTAAATGGTTCATTTCTCAAACCCCTGCTTACACTTGTCAAGGGTATCAGAACTTGTCAGAGATTTGGGATGCATGGTTAGACTTAAAAAAGGCCCTTGTGGTCATTAGCCTAGTAAATACCTATGAACCTATGAACCTATAATAAAGATAGAGATAATGGCAAACTGTTCTCTTCCTTAATCCTGTACTTGTCTAAAATCTTCAACGCAGTTTGCCACAGCAAACTTCTACTTCAAATGTCCTCACTAGGTCTCTCTCAGCCTACCCTTCTGTGGTCCAAAAGCTATCTGCCTAGCAGGTGTCAGTCAGTAAAATGGCACTCCATGCTCTCTCCTTACCTCTCAGTCACCACGGGTGTAAAATAAGGCTCTATCCTTGGTCCCCTCCTCTTTAACATTTTCACAAACACCCTCTATATTTCCACACAACAAGCCACCCTAATACAATACGCAGATGATTCAACTATAATTTGCATATCTGACAACATGGTACACCCTACGCAGAAAGCTTTAACAGCCACTGAAACATGACTTCATAATTCACAACTCATGCTCAACCCAAAAAGACTAAACTACTACTTCCCAAATCCCTCTCTCATGAAAAAACAAAATATAAAGTCCTCTCTCTTGATAATACAACCTTTGAAGTCACTTCTCATAGCAAACTATTAGGCATGAGAGTGAATAATAATCTTACATTTGACCTGCATATACAAATTGCATAAGAAAAACTCATCAAAGACTAGGGTTGCTTTAGAGCCAAAACATTTCTCACTGATGCAACCAAAACTACACTCGCCACTACTTATCTTCTCCCCACTTTTCTTTATGGTGCTTCCATCATTACTAACCTCCAGGCTTCACAAAATGAAAACTTTAACAATACTATAAAAAGTTGTTAAATTTGTAGCACACCCCCTTTCAGAACCCACCACTGTATAGCACTGAAAAGCCTAAATTGGTTAGAACTGCCACATTAACTAAGATATACACAATTCCTTACCATGTATAAAATTACCCAGCATCCATCTTGCTGTTCAGCGCTAAAAATATTCTATACAACTATGTTCCCAGTCAGTCATTGTGACCCAGTGACCAAAAACTTCTGTCTTTCTGCAAGCCTAGCAAATCTACTGGGGATTACCAGTATTTGTACAAGGTTGCTAAGACCTGAACTCCTTATCTGTATCCACCAGGTCTATATCCTCTCTCCTATCTTTCAAAACCACTCTGAAAGACTTCCTGTCTAAAATCTGTCTTGGTTCTTACTCAAATACAGGACAAACTATATCCTAAATGTGAACAAGTACCTTTTCATTCCATATACTTCCTTATGTTATATTATTCTTTTCCCTGACTTTCTCTCTAAATATACCATACCCTATATTTCCCTCTCCTCATATTGCAGTTCCTATTTGTATTAGACTAACTTACCTTTACTTTCTCTACAAACTGTCTAAAGTTTCATTAAATATTAAATGATTGTCATATACCTTGTGTTGATATTTAACCAATGTTTTTATATTATGTCTAATTTGTTATAATTATTTAAACTGCAAATGTTTTTGTTTTTTATTTTTGAAGATTGTAAAATCATTATTCTTAAAATGTTTAGTAATAATTCAAGGCTTTTGTCCCCAGGCGTCTATTGAAAATGGGCTTTTACCTAGGGCACCTTTCCCAGTCAACACGTCAATAAATGATAAATAATGGGCAATGCAGCAGTGCAGAGGTTAGCATTGTCACATCACAGCAAAAGGTTCTCAGGTTAGATTCTCACCTGGGGTGTCTTTTCTGTGTGGAGTCTGCCTGTGTTCGCATGAGTTTTCTCCAGGTGGTCCAGTTTCCTCACATATTCTAAAGACATGCATCTGGAATGTTTCTACCTGGGCATCTCCTGAATATGGGTTCTTTCCCAGTAAACAAATGTTAAATAAATAAATAAAATAAAATAAATAAATACTTTGCTATCAGCCACACACCTTAGTCTGGCATTGCCATGTATCATTTAATATTCATGATATAAATATAATTGAATCATTTTTGTCACAAATTAGTACTGCTATGAAGGAACACTGTATAGTGAAATAGTTACAGCCATATCACGCATTGCACATGTCTTCATTTGAGTATTACTGTGTCAGTCTACATGTATAGTATAGTAAAACAGAATTACATCACCGAATTGACAAGAAAACATATGACTTCATAGATATGATGACATTTGCACATTGCTACAATCTTCTTCTTCTTCTTTCGGCTTTTTCCCGGTTAGGGGTCGTCACAGCAGATCACCTGTCTGCTCATGATTAGCAGTGGAGTTTTACAGTGTTGAGTTGCCAGCCCGGCACCCAACCTTCCACAGAAGGCACACACATGCACACACACTTCTAGGGCCAATTTAGAGTGTCCAATCCACCTACAGCATGTCTTTGGGATGTGGGAGGAAACTGGAGCACCTGGAGGAAACCCATGTGACCACAGGCAGGACATGCAGACTCCACACAGAAGGCACCCCAGCCGAGAATCGAACCGGAGAACCTCTTGCTGTGAGGAGGCAATGGTAACGCACATTGTTGCAATATATACTGTTTAATTCCCAATATATCAAAAGATGTTGACTTATGCTATCTAGGTATATTCCTACTCATGTAAAAATTTTTTGTCCTCGCCTTTCACACTTGTAATGTCAGTTTCCTTGTGGCATTACTAGATATTCAGAGCTCAGACATTCATTTTGTTATGGACTAGATTCCAAAGTGCTATATATAATCTATAAGGCATTATTTTTATGTCACAGTAATGCACCCTGTAATACTGATACAAAATGTACATAAGGACAAGGGATTGAAAGAGCACTATCATGCAGCTGACTACATACATCTGGGTACAGTGTTAAATTTATAAATTTTATAAACCATCACTAAACACATGCCCACATACCATGCACATGGCCAGAAATGGCTTATAAACAGAACTCTCTATTTCTGAACTTAACAATTGCACAATGGTTAGTGCTGATCAGCAAGGCCTACTGCTAGTTCTAACCCTACAGCAAAAATTCAGAATAATGATGCATGCATTAATACTTTGCATGGCTGCACTGCTCTTCATTTGGCAGTTCTGACAGAATGAAGGTCATGTCTGTGGCTTCTTTTACTTGAATATACTTTATTAGCTTATTGTATATATGATATAAGGAGCCCATTCCAATGCACTTGGTGCACTGCTGTATGTTACTGAGGATGGGTTTCTCTCACATTTTTATTCCCCATGTCACAATGTGTTCATTCAACTTGTGTATTTACAGACATATTCACAGACTATCAATGACTATAATAGTAATATCATATCAGTTGGATATATGCCTTGTTATTTTCATGTCGATAATTTAATAGCTCATTAACACCTGCATATGGGCCAAAAGCTAATTAAAACACAGACTGCATAATAAACTGATATACTCTGTGACTCATCCAAGAGCTTAGATTTTCTTAAATACTTGTAAAGAGGAAGAGGACTGACAAATAAAAAGTAGCACCCTATTCCACAGCCACAGTATAGACTGTGTTAAATATCCTGCTCTTAAAGCTGACCTGATGTCATAAATTTTGTAAACATATCCCATACCTATAGCTAAGTTATTGAAATGAACAATTTAAGATTTAACATAAAGTTCTATTGTTCATTTCTTTAAAAGCTAAGCACAGCTTGTCGCTCAAGTATCTGTAGCTAAAAGGCTTGTCGCTCTAGTATCTGTAGCTAAACGAAAAAACACCTGGGGGGAATTTAATAAAGCCTACACAGTTGTATTTACCATGTAGGCAGTGCGCCACTCTGCTTACACAAAAGTAAGTAGGTTTTAGATTCAGTAAACACTGCTGAGTGGCCTGCATGCACATGCCAACAGAGGAAGTTCCATGGCATGCAAATCTCCTCATAAGCAGGGAAATTTCATGCAAATGAGGCGGGTAGAGTGATCCAAAAGCAGGTAGTCAGCTCTTCAGACCCCATGTGAGCATCTGTGGTGTACACAGTAAAATTCTGTGTACAGGGGTGGAGACAGACAAAAGGGGCTGTGCAAATGTAGATATATGGACAGAAATAGCATACCACATATGGATATGATTACAACTATCCTCCTGTATGTCCAAAGAATTAAAGGAAATAAATAAAATTAATATATTTTTTAATAATCTGGGCATGTTTGCATGGTGTGCTGCAGTGCACAAACATACTTTATAAAAATGAAAAAAAAAAATTGGAAAAATAAATTTAATGTTATGTGACAGAAATGTATTACAGGACCTTGTGTAGAGTATCTCCAATGGTGCATTGGTGCCATTGCTAACGTTGTAGGGATAGGAGGTGTGTAGTTTCCAGGCTGTGAGCACAGATCCATATGAAAATGAGGTGGCATTACTGAATAGCATAAAGGGGTAATCGTGTCTACATATCCCCTTCGTGTAGACAGAAAACCATGATGGTGTTTACACAGCAAGTAGCTGACATCAGTGAAAGGTGTATCCAATGACTTCTAAGCTTATTTCAGCTTAGCTGCTCCTGTTTGTGCGATGTGGAACCATGCTGAGTGTGTGCTTTCAGAGGGATGTTTGCACTCACTTCTACGCTTTGTTTGGCTATGGGGAGCATGTTTCCACATGTTTGCATGGTGCACCACTATGCTACATGTGTAAGTCTGCAAGAGTGTGTACACTAAGTGCTAAGCTTTGTTTGCATGGTGTGCCACAGTGTTGAGTGCATCTAAAAGCCAACAACATATCAATTAGTTTTGACCCCTGTTTAACTTAATCTAGGGCCATTAAATGATGTTAATGATATACCATGCAGGTGGAATGCATCATAGATAGCCAATGACACAGTCAGCACCTATAGCAGAGCACTATAAAGTATGCATACACGCTACAATCTGACCCCCCCCCCCCATACTCTGCACCACTGGAGTACAGCCTTGGGAATTTTAACTGAGAGAATGCTAGGGGCTGCTGCAGGTCTGCTACATCTGTATGGGCTAAATGCTGAAGTCAGTGCTACTGCTGACACTAGGTCTAGACAGAGAAGGAGAAGAGTGTTCAGACCCAGGGTGACCTTCCAAGAGCTACATGAGTTGGAGATTGTACAGAACTACAGAACTACAGGGTGAACAGGAACATACATCAAGAAGTCACTGAGCTCTGCTACCGTCAACTCAGACCCAGAGCCAACAGAGGGGAACCCATCCCAGTGGAAAAAAGGTATGTGTAGCCCTTCGGATGCTAGGTACAGGGACTTTCCAAAGACCAACTGGGGACATGATGGGGGTCTCACAGGCATCAGCATCCATGGTATTCCACCAGTTCCTAGATGCTATGCTATCATATTCCAGTGATCACATATCTTTTCCCCTCACCCCTGAGGAGAGGGGCAGCAATATGCAACAATTCTACCATGTAGCAGACTACCCTGAGGTACTGGGTGCCATAGATTGCACTCATGTACACATCAAGTCACCACCCAGTGAGGAGGGTAGCATCTATGACAATCACAAGGGGTACCACTCCATCAACTGCCAGGTCATGTGCAATGCCTAGGGGATTATCATGAATGTGTATGCTGGCAGCCTTGGAAGTTATCACAAGTTCCATATCTGGCAAGCATCACAGCTGTACCAGATGTTTGCTAGGGGGGATATCCCACACGGCCATTTACTGGGGGATGCTTGCTATGCATTAGAACCATGAATGATGACACCCATCAGAAATGCACATACACCCACCAAATAATGCCATAATGAGGCACACACATAAACTAGGAGCATGTATTTGGGCTTCTGAAGTCACGGTCTCTGTACCTTGATATATCTGGTAGAGAGGCCTGAAATACTCTCCAGTCACATGTGCACATATGGAGGAACTCCCTGATGATGTCCCTATAGGCAGATGTAGGCATGCCCAGTATACCCTGCCTTTGCCTAAGAGACAATGCATAGCACATTCACTGACAACCTAGGGCCCTAGGGACTGACCCCTTACTCCTACTCGCATACATATAGTAAAATTGTAGATGCCAGGCAGCACACATAACCTGTACCTATCTATGTATTGGCTGTGTACTGCTTGCTTGCATCAGACAGAGTAAGCGCTGAACTACAGTTCTGTCAACTGCTGCATTCACAAGGTAAGCCCCTAACCTACATACTACTTGTAAGTATTACTATAATATGGTATTGTATGTATGGATCTGCTGCATTTATGCAAGGAAATATAGTGGGCTATGTGGACAGCAGTAACATCCACATGGGACTACAGATGCCCAGTCCAATAACATGCATTTCCTAATAATCAGTAGGCCTCATGGTTGGACTATTCACTACATCACTCAAGGGAGAGGTTAAACAGTGGGGTCCCATGATATTTCTATAGGGTCTATCCCACCAGATCATGTGCTGTTGTTCCACCATCTCCCAACACAGAACTGTTCCCATATAACTACTTTACCAGTAAGTCAGTAATGGTATATCAGCAGACCAGGCAATATCAGGGCTGTAACCTAGAACTCAATCACACATTGTATGTCACACATAAAGCAGGGATCACAATGTACATATTTATGCTGTTGATCATGTGATGAATGACTTATCTTTGTCGAGCAGCCTGTGTGGCTAAGTGGACTAGGAAAATTAGCATGGATGTTGGAGTTGATGGTTCTAATCTGGAAGTAGTTACATCTTTTGCATGTGAGGTATTATTATTTTGGTGTTTTTGTGTGGGTAACATTATGAACCTCAGTCACATATAAAGTACAAGAGACAGCAATGAAGTGCCATGGACATTTTGTGTGAAGTGCAATACTGCAGAAACAGGGACAGATGACAGAGCTTGTAACACATAAAATACTGGACTGGAGTACAGGTAGGTGTGGCCTGGAGTCACTTTATAAGTACTGACAGGCCCACTGGACATGCCCAGACACTTCATTAAACTGAGTGCAATCTTATTGCCCTCTAATCAAAATGACCTGTTATGTATACATATGTCTATAAATACAGATATGCACATATACATATCTGTCTGTCACTATCTCTCTTCTGCATACATAGTATATCTAAGTCTATCTAAGTCTAGTGTCAAATAGATATATACTGATATATATATATATATATATATATATATATATATATATTAAAATGATACATAGACTCTCCCCATATATTCACATAACACATATACATATCATACACACATGCAGCTGCAATTATATATACATCCCTGTTATATGCATGAATATGTGTGTGGATGTCTGTATTGTCATACATACCCTAATAATGGTGAGTAAATATACACATAACACATCCATACTGTTGCCCAAATTAAGGGTGCAACAGTACATAATCCACTTACCTACAGATACCTGTGCCTGCTGGATGTCACCATGCAAACAGACAGAGACAAGTGAGCAGGTGGTGTAATGTAGAATGTTGACAATGCACACATGGGCAAAGCACATTGTTCCTGCCCACAGGTTTGCCTGTCTAAGTGCAAGCAGCCACATAATGCATACTAGTAACTGTACACACACAGCTAGGATAATAGCAGTTATCTCACTGCTACAATACCAGATGCAGATAGCAGTATGAAGCAATATCACTCTGCAGGCCACTGATGCTGTTCAACATAAGCCTGGTTTGTGTACTGCTCAAGTACTGTGCCTGCAATCACATATACTACAAACTTAACCTGTGGCATATGCGATAAGTACTGCAAGCTATAGTGTGTAAGGCTAGATAGGTAGGGTTTCTAATGTTAGTCCAGGCTATTTGGTGTGGGTGTATCCCCAGGCAAAACATGACATGCCCACATGGGCTACCCACCTGCAATGATTATGCATTTTTTGATCCTGTAACTTGCTGCTGGCTTCCAAGCTGCCCTCTTCTACAAGGCCTGATGATGTCATACACCTGAAGACTACCAGCTGAAAGTATTGTAGCAGACTTAAGCTATGGCATGTGCTAAGTGCTGTGAGCTATAGTGTGTAAGAGTAGATAGGTAGGGGTCTAATCTCACTCCAGGCTTCTTGGTAAGTGTATGTATATCCCCCTGCAAAACATGTGACATGCCCAAATGGGCTGTCCACCTGCAATGGTTATGGATTTTTTGGCTCTCTAACTTGCTGCTGGCTTCCAAGCTGCCCTCTTCTATAAGGCCTGATGACGTCATCAACCTTAAGACTACCAGCTGACAACATCATAGCAGACTTAAGCCGTGGTGCATGTGATAACGTCTGTCAGCTATAATGTGTAGGAGTAGATAGGTAGTAGTTCTGATTTCACTCCAGGCTACTTGGTGCATGTGTAGGTCTATATAGTATAAATATGATCACTTTGGTAACTTAGAACTACAAAGCGTTTTGAAGTATTTTATTTGTACCATGTGATGTGCCCCCCAAAGGACTGACAACAACAAGGCCTGATGATGTCATCAAGCATAATATGTCCTAAACTGGTAAAACTAGCACACATGTGGTGTATTGTATGCATCATGTACTGTGATCTGTATAGCAGTGCATAGGTAAATGTTCACATCTACATACAGCTAACTTGCACTATGTGTTTGCCTTGGTGTGTCCTGTATGCAGTGACTGGAAGTGGTGGTAGCCTCAATGTAGCCATGTTTGTGTGTGAGGCTGTTAGAGAATTTTACAGCATGTTATGGAACCATAGAATGTTTGAACTTCACTAGCATAATGGTCATACAGCCCTCACATTCATAGCCATCTTTACACCCGTAGTTTCAGGATCAGCACATATTGCCCCAGTCCATGAGGGACACAGGCAGATTCCCTGTGTTGAGATGATGGTCACCCAGCTAATCATAATTATGGCATGTGCTGAGGTGCACTGAGGTACTCTGTGTGCAATTAGGCAGGGTTCTGTTTCAAGGGTGTGTTCAAGTCTGCTAGACAAATCTCTCCCACATGCATGTAGTACTAACGTCACATATGAGGTTAACATCTTTACAGTGAGTTATCCATCTACTATGCCTCCTACAGATAGGCATTATATGCAATCAAGCAGGGGCACACATTGTCCCGTATGCAAGGCACAGATCGACTCTGAGTAGTCTAATATACCACAGGCCACAATGACCCTCATTGCAGATTATTCCCATTGCACACATACTAAAGACAAGAAGTTCCCTTGTAATGGACCATGCTGTTGTGTGCAATTGCCAGTACTGTTTGAAAAGGAACATAAATAAATAGCCATTGCACTCAGATATTGGGATGCTGAGGGAAGAATACTTGGAGGTTATGAGTATGTCACTTACAAGTGACTGTGGCCTAATCTATACCATATGATTCCTGCCATGCCACAGCAGAGACATGGCAATCTGAGGCACATTAGATGTAAACCTGTGTGGGTAGGTCTGTGTGCCAAGATCTTTCACCCCTAAGTATGTACATCACATGTTTCCATTGATGTGCTACTTACCAGGTACCTAGGTCTAACTGATGGAAATGATACTACATATATATCTGCATGGAGTTTATGGCCATTAGTATGTGAACAAGCATGTGTTTGCAGTACCCTCTTGCAGGATAGTGACATACCACAGAGGCTGTATGAGTGCTCACAATTTGCAGGCATCAGCCAACATTGTTAGCCACGATCAATCGGTAGTTGCATGTATTGTGGTTAAATGGATTCCAAGCAGTAGATGACCCTGGACTGCACCCTGTTGAGCACTGCTGTTACAGATAAGTATTGCAAGCAGATGTCCCTATGTTGCAATGTGTGCCATCAATGGGCCACTTAGTGACCCCTACAATGACAGTATCGTGGATGCCTAAGTGGGTGCTTTGTAAATGTTGCCTGAGCAGGGGATATAGTCAGCTGGCTTGGCTTTCCCTAGGGGGTTGTACGCCCTGATGAACACTCACCCAGGTCCATGGCGACTGCCTCAGAAATGTCCACCATGAGTAACAGTTATGCTCCCCCTGTCACTCATTCAAACTGTGTAAGACAAAGAGGTGTATAGTTATGTTGGTCAGTGAATGCACCACTTCTGTGCAAGGGTATCACAGTTGCCATTGTCCACTCAGCTGGCATGCAGCCAGTGGTGTCAGTGTGAATGCAAGGGTTTCCCAATGCTGTTAGTAATTCTTGTCATATCACATGTGGGATGTAGCCTGGAATGTTAGCATGTGCAATAGATGCTGTGTATCTTCTAATGAGAAGTGAGTTACAAACTGCTCTGTAAAGACTGAAGTTATAGGACAGGTTGTAGGAATGTCATGTGCCACGTGGTGGGGACAAGGGAGTGTAGTTGATGTAGGCAGTGTGTGAGTACAGGTTAGGTATGAGTGCAGACTCATATGCGGCATTATGACGTATGAGGTCACTGACAATCTGGGCCTGTACTTTGAGGTGACACATGTAACTACACTATGTGTTGTGGTTCTACTTTGTGTGGGTAGCTACTTTTGTCACTTACCATGTCTACACAACATCACAACAACACTATGTGCTTCTTTTATCTGAGGAGGTAGTGCCTCCATGTTAGGGGGCCACCCTCACCCCAACTGTCAGACAGCACTGTCCACCTGTTATTGTACAGCCTGCTAATGGCAGTTGTCCACCAGTCAGGTTTCTTGAGCCGTGATGAGCCTGTGTCTCTCCTGTTATATACAGCCGAGTTCATGCAATTGTAATGCTGACATTATGCATGGGTGTAAAGCTCTGCATACTTGCTTGTCCTATCTGAAGGAGGAGGAGGTGCAGTCACGTTATGTCAACCATCCAACAGGAGATAATAAATGGCTTTCTTGACATATATGTCTGCATTATCTGCAAGGGGGGGCTATGTGCCAGTAGTTCTAAGGAGACTGATCTGTGGCCAGATCCCACCAGGGAGGACCTCACATTGGGCAGATTGTACTGGTCACCCATATTGGTAAACACATGATGCAATATATTAGTTTCTTGTTTGGGGATGTCACTGCACTGCTGTAGAGTATTGTAGGTAAGGACCTGGTCCCATCTTTTGGACAAGTGAGCCGCAGCATAACTAAGCAACACAGTGAGTACATATACCACATGCCTAACATGTTTGTTTGCACTCTGTTCAGACACCTTGCATGACTCTGTTTTGGCAACATGCTGGAAATGACTGCAATACTGACTTCCTCAGAGGACAACTAGCATGTAGTGCCAAGCGGTGTCCCAAGATCTCTGAGTCATGTTACCTGAAATGCCATGATGGAAGTTAGTGTGAATACGGGCAGTAACACTGTTGTAAACCTACTGACACTGGACCAAACACTGTTAATTTTGCTCAAGGCCGAATCATGCCTGCTGACTGTAACTGGCATAGCCCATTGAGTGTTACACTATGCAATAGATGTCGGATATATGTCTTACTCCACCAACCATGGCCTGACAAGGTGTATGACAATATTAGACCAGCAGACCTTGCTGGAAACTGTGTATGTCATGTACAGAGTACTATGTCAGCTGGTGGAGAGGTAAGTGTCTGACAGTTATACTCTGGGAAGATAGCATTGGGAGACTTACTATGCAATGAAACCGGTCACCAGTGGAGTTCACCATCCTCCATTATTGGCATACCCTGTCCACTTATTCTCTTTCTGCAGTCACAGCCACTGTCAGTGCCCTCTGATTGAGTACATTAGCAGTTGATGGCATATTAGGCACTGTCACAGAATCCCACACAGAATCAACATAGATCCAGGAAGGCCTAAGAAACAGTCAGTTGTTCTCTGAGCCACTGACAAAGACTAAATGCCAATGACAGCACAGTACTATCCTGTGGGAAATCATCCACCCCTGCAAATTATCGTAGTGCCCACACACCTCACACAGTTAAGCCATTACACATGGAGTTATGGACATAGAGAGTAATGTAGCCTTTGACTTTCACTGGTCAGTAAGATGTGGGGATGCATTCACTGTTGTACAACCTATACCAACAGGTTTGGGATGTACTGTAAATCCCAGACTGTTACTGCTATACTGACTGTGGTAATCATCACACCTATTATTGTGTGCAATGGTATTGTACAATTGTAGCAGCCACACAGGTTCCATGGTACACCAATACAAAGTGTCAATAACATATTCTATGGAGTCCATGTTACAGCTGTACATGTGTAGTCTACCTCCTCCGTGCTTTGGAAGGGACATGTATGGTGCCATACAGGGAGGTATCAGATCCCACTGTGTACCTCCTGCATATCCATGACAGGACTAACACATATCGCACCTGTTTTGCACACCTATTTCATCACTGTGGTATACATAGTACATGTGAGAGAGACAGGTATGTAACATGGATAGTACAACCTACATGAAACAGGCCCCTCCATGCATGTGAAACACACATCTGCTGTGACACGCACCATGTGCAGGTTACACAATGGGATGCAGAACATGACAATCATAACTGGTGTTGGGAAACTGTCTGTACTGGACCCAGTTGATAGGTCATCTCCATCAACACATCTTGTAGATGTGTGAGTTCCTAAAACCCTGATGACACTTATCAAGGGTAGCAGACCTGTTCACAGAATAGGGATGCATGAGTACACTGAATGCTGCCATTGTTCTTGTTATACACATATGAACCTATGGAGTCATGCACTTATAGGGCTCTCCCTTGCTGAAGACATATTTCTGCTGTGCTGATATGCCATCTTGTGCTGCTTTATTGCCACAGTGTATTCACAGAGTATCCCAACAGACACCTGAAACATAAACATAAACAGGCCCAAGACACACCTGTCATCATGTAACTATGCAGCCATTGCAACATCATACAACATAAGGTACACAAATGAATGTATATGGCATACTCATGACAAATGCCAGAATACAGTATTTGTCATTAACCAATACAAGTGGAATGGCAAAACAACACTGCATTACAAAAGTACATGTTAACTAATATAGTCACCCTGTGCATCAGACACATAGCTTAATTTCCCTGCATCAATGGCAAGAATGACAGAGATGTGGCACAGGTATCATCACTTGCACAGGGTGTTGTGTGGAGCTGAAGGAGGCCTAGGCTGACCCAAGCAGTTGACAGCACATATGAGTCAAGAAGGAAATAAGGTAAGATGGACTATGGAAAGGTGCCATGTGTGTCTGCAGGTGACCTGCATTAGACAGTGGTGTGTGAGTGTGTGCATGTACACAGTCAAGCTCAGTACTAGCCCTACATCTGTGTATGTTGGACAGCTTTAGATAGTACATGGTAGAAAAACAGTTCACCATCTCTGGCCCTGATCATGGGAACTGGCTCTGCCAGGGGTTTCATCTGGCACCTCCATGCCCAAGGTTAGAAGTGGTGCTAGTACCTGACAGTGACTACTGTCCACATGGAACATGTCCCCCAAAGGAATGCCCAGGACTACAAGCCCATGGCTTGCCATGTCATGGTGTGGACAGCACAGTACCCTCTGTAGCACTGGATGTACTGCCACTATGGGAGCGCGATTGTTCATGGCCACGTGGACTCTCAACAAATGGGGTTGCTGACCTATGTCTATGAGTCTGACGCTCAACTCCAGCCACATGTTCCAGCACAGACAATGTGTGGTCCAAGACAGACACTGTCTCACCCCACCTTCTGTCCACTGCATCAGTCAACTGAGCCAGGGTGTCCCCAATGTGGTGGAGGCAGTCACGGATGTCTATAAGCCTAAGCATACATCTGGTGTTCCATTCAGTACATGCCTGTGTCTCCATGATGGCCCAAAACATGCACTGAGTGACCCATGATGTGACACATGCAACAGGTGGTAGATGGACAGCAGGCCACCTACAAGCACCCCTGTCAATCCGCCCATGTGGGACCTCACAAGCTGTCTGGCTATGGTCAGTGTCTGCACTCACTGTTGCTATAGTTGCCACACTTTACTGTTCAATGTCCCCATCATCTGACTGTCCAATATCTGTGCCCTCCGGGGACAAGGTATGTGTGGGTATGCTGACTGTGTGCAGTGACAATGGGGGCAGAAGAGTGATGTCAACCTCTGGGGCAGATTCAGCCCCTAATCCCCCCACCTGTGACACACTGTGGCAACCATCATCATCAAAGTCTGATAAGACACTGACATCAGGTTGTGTAGGGGACAGAGACCAACCCCTCCGTCACCTGTGTTGAGAAAGGAAAAAGCAGTAAATTACTACTTGCACTATTATGCTCTGCAGTACTTTGCTGTGATATAGGTAAGGCTCTATACACTGTTGTCACAATGACAGACCTGTTGAAAACCCAACCTCATATAGTAGGACTTGAGGAAAGTACTCTTCCCATTAACGGCTGTAGTTACTTGTAAATAAACTCTCATTACACTGCAATCTCATCAGCACAGTGAGGTACACTGTTGACATTAGTGTAGACTCTGCACAGTTGACACATATGACACTCTGCACTGTCCTGACAATAGTGTCACATCTATCAATGTGGGCACAACTGCAAGGCATGGGTATGAGTCTAACATGTGTACAGTCAGACAATATGTGTGCATTTGGCAATCGTGCTAGCAGTACAGGAATGCAGGCAGCAGGCCTGGGATGACAGTCTAGGAATTACAATGCTGTAAATATACATCAATAACAAAACAGTGTTATGCTTTCCAGGAGCAGGACCATGGGCTTATGTGATACCTAAAAACAAAATGAAGAATAAACCACACTGAGGAACTAAATGAGGTAAGCGTTTTTCGTTTACTATTTCAGCAAACTTCTTCAGACAATTAACAAATGCATAAAGTATCCATTAAATACATAATCAATACGATGACATCATGGAACAAATACAAAAGACAAGCCCACATTTAAAAGGGCTCCCACTAACTATTATAAACTTTAAAAATAGTCATAAATAACACTATTAAGGTATTGAACATAATTTAGTACATCTAAATATTATGCATATTTAAAAATAAAAATGTAAATATATAAATATATAAATAAATATACATAATATACAATTCATCTCAACAAGGCTCTCAGTTTTAAAATACTCTTGAATGAAATAACTTCATTTAGACCTGGCTTTGAAGCTGCATTCAACTTAATTTGCCAAATGAATTCCTTCTCATCTAATTTTAGGTCACTTGAACCACCCCTTTCATTTTCAATAATTTTATCCAACACTACAAAATTAAATTCATGTGAGGGGTTAGAGTTAATGTGTCTCGCAAGGGCATTATTCAAATTGAATTTATTTATTGCATAAATATGCTCATAAATTCTATTTTTTAAATGCCTTTCAGTGCGACCTACATAAAATGCTGGGCAGCAGGTACATATTCCTAAATAAACAACACCCATGGTGTTGCAGTTAAATTTGCCCTTAATGGAAAAAGACATATTTCCTACACTAACCTGCTTAGTTACTTTTATATATTTGCACCACCTACATGTCCCACATTTAAACATACCACAATGGGGACCAAAAATCTTAGGTGGTCCACTCTCCAATAGCATTTTCAAATTTCTACCTCTCCTAAATACAAAATGAGGAAAATCACTTATACTGTTCTTTATAGAACTATCCTCAGCCAAAAAGTACCAATTTTTATTCACAATAGATCTTACCAAGTAAGCATCCATAGAAAAAGTAGTGATAAAACTAATTCTAAAGTCATCATTATTACAAGGGTTACAAATTTGTTCACTACAACTGAGCTCACAGATGTCGACACTGGGAGTATAACAATCATTCTCATCCATTAAACTTACATTAAAATTTTCTTTAAAGCCTAATAAAGGTTGAAAAATACCTAAAGAACGTTTGTTCGGAACTTCCTTAATTAAAGCATCAATCAAGGACTCAGGATAACCTCTCTTAAAAAACATTTCCTTTAAACAAACACATTCCTTCACAAAGTCATCCTCTAGAGTAATCATTCTTGCTGCCCAAACTAGTTGACCTTTAACCACACTTCCCTTTTGAGAGAAGGGGTGGCAGCTAGAAAAATGTAAAAAGGAATTAAGAGTATGTAGCCTTTCTAAATATCTTAGAAGTATATTGTTTATCACAATAGGACTTAATTAATTCAATGTCCAAATATGAAATACTATGGGGCTGAAACTCCCATGTAAACTGTAAAAAATCAGTAAATCCGGTGATATGGTCAATAAAACTTCTAACTGAGTCGATGTCCCCTCTCCAAAGGATGAATATATCATCCAAATAATGGGTGTACCATGTGGCCCTTTCCATAAATAAGCTGTCTTTAAACAGGAATTGCTTTTCCCAATGAGCCATAACTACGTTGGCAAAAGTGGCTCCACACGGGGACCCCATGGCAACACCCATTCTTTGGAGGTAAAATTGTTTATTGAATAAAAAATAATTATTACTCAATATCAACTCTAGTAAATAAACTATAAGATCAATAAGAGACCCGTCCAAATGATGTTCAAGTAAAAAATCTCTGACCCATTCACAACCTATGTCCTGGGGAATCACAGTGTAAAGGTCACGTACATCAATGGTAAGGAAATTGACATCATCAGCAAAAGGGATGTCATTGATTGCACTTAAAAAGGTCCATGAATCCTTACATATTTGTTTTTCACTTTTCAACACTTCCTTTAGTTTATTATCCACAAATTTAGCGCAGGCATAGGTAATGCATTGCCTACCATCAATGATGGGGCGGAATGTAGGATTATCTATGTTCTTATGAATTTTTGGGAGTCCAAATAGGACGGGAGTAAGGGGGTAAGGAATATCAAAATAATTAAATAAATCAATATCAATCCTACCATCTAAAACTAGATCATGAATAAACCCCCTAAAACGTTTATAAGCCCCATTTACTTCATTCAAAGAGGGCGTAATGTAAGCTTCCCCATCCAGTAGTAGGCTCATACGTTGGATATATTCATTATTATCCATAAAAACTAAACTGCCCCCTTTATCCGGTTTAGAAATACGTATGTCTGCAAATTTTAAATCTTTCAAAAGATCCCTTTCAATTTGTGTCAAGTTAAACTTATCTATACTATGCAATTGTTTATTATGAAACAAAGCTCTAAAATCATTTTCACAAATTCTCTCAAAAAGTAAAATAGAAGGATGCAAGCCAGGGTTAAAGACACTAGACACCCTAAAATCTGTGATTAGGCTGGTAGTTTGCCCTAAAAGGACATTTAGCGTCAATTTCCTAGTAAACAATTTTAAATCTAAAATACTTGTGGCCAGATCACCTCTGGATGATGGAACAAAGGTAAAGCCTTTGGAGAAAATGTCAATCAATATGGGATCAGGTGTATATGTAGAAAAATTAAAAACTTTGAAATCTTGTGTACTATTCCATAACACCACGGGTGTATTTCTATCCTTCTCTTCTGTTACAACACTATCATTAGGGAAAGTATTAGTAAAGATGTCACATATTAAGTGGGTAATTACTTCCTCCTCCTGTTCTGACCCTTCTTTTTCCAGTGCTGTTGTTGATGGGCCTGATTCTGGTGGCCCCCGTAATTCTTCCCCTTTTGAAAACCCCGGGATGGTCCTGGAACTACATGGTCAATGTTACTATTATTGGTACCAGAATTATTGAATTGTTTATTGGCTAGCCTATCGCTCCTTCTCATAGTAGGAGCCTCGGCTGTAATACCCCCATCAAGGGTATCATCATCTCTATTATCATAGCCTTCATTTCTCTCACAAAAATTAGTAGAACCACTGGAATCATTACTTATATTATTGTTGTAATTATCATTAGTTGTATTAGAAGCATTCACAATAGGAGGTGCAGGGTAAGCTAAATTTTTACTATAAGCAATGTCATCTCTGTTTAGTTTTTTCATTTTTGCCTCCTTAATTTTAAATAGTGCATTGTCTATACTGGAAAATATATGTACAAAATCATACTTGTATCTTAAAAAGTCTTTATCAGAGCGGATACAAGAATCTAAGCTAGTAAGTTCAGCCTTTAAATTCTCGAGTTCATGACAGTAATTTTTAACTAACATATTCATAAACTCTACTCCCTGACGATCAAAGAAACAAAGTAAGTCCTTGTGAAAAACAGAATTTACAATTAACCCCGAAGGGTAACGCCATTGTCGAAGCCCTTTGGGTACCTGTTTTCTGCGTATGCATTCATTAAGGTATTGAACTTCCAACTGTAATTTTTTATATCGAAACAGTTTTAAATCGAATGTCTTCAAATTATTAACCAAATTACTCACAGTACTGTTGTTTTTTGAAATAGGAGAAGCAGTTAAATTATTAGTAAAACCGTTCGTAAAGTCCTGTAGCCATTCATTTAAATTAGGAACTGCAAACGATGTACTCACAGAACCATTACCATTATGGTTCACTGCGTTGTTAGCGTTGTTGGAATTGTTGGGTTTCGAAGCCGTCTGGCTCTCCACCAGATTTTGTTCATTAGATGAAATGCGAGTGTTCAAAGCTAACTAACCCTCGGGTGGTCTATTGGGTCCATTGGATAAATTAGATGAAGAGTCCCCTACTACCACACGTCCTCGATCCTGCGATCCTGAGGAATCCTGTTGCAGCCTAGAGGGAACTTGTTCCATGGATGTTGAAAAACCGGAAGTCGGTGTATTTCCGGTTTTATAAGGTAGAATGTCAGCAACTTGAGATGCTAGATTTTCTACTTTTTGTGTTAGCAAATTAATTAAATCAGTCAGCTTGCATATAGCCCCCGATTCTGAATTAGAATCAGATGATGGTGTTGGGGCATTGTTTGAAAATAAATCCTGAGATCCCGGTGTAGTAAAATCCTCCATAAACGCAAACAATAAAGACCAAATAAACCAAATAAACTAATATAAAAACAAAATGAAGAATAAACCACACTGAGGAACTAAATGAGGTAAGCGCTTTTGTTTACTATTTCAGCAAACTTCTTCAGACAATTAACAAATGCATAAAGTATCCATTAAATACATAATCAATACGATGACATCATGGAACAAATACAAAAGACAAGCCCACATTCCATTCCGCCCCATCATTGATGGTAGGCAATGCATTACCTATGCCTGCGCTAAATTTGTGGATAATAAACTAAAAGAAGTGTTAAAAAGTGAAAAACAAATATGTAAGGATTCATGGACCTTTTTAAGTGCAATCAATGACATTCCTTTTGCTGATGATGTCAATTTCCTTACCATTGATGTACGTGACCTTTACACTGTGATTCCCCAGGACATAGGTTGTGAATGGGTCAGAGATTTCTTACTTGAACATCATTTGGACGGGTCTCTTATTGATCTTATAGTTTATTTACTAGAGTTGATATTGATTAATAATTATTTTTTATTCAATAAAAATTTTACCTCCAAAGAACGGGTGTTGCCATGGGGACCCCGTGTGGAGCCACTTTTGCCAACGTAGTTATGGCTCATTGGGAAAAACAATTCCTGTTTAAAGACAGCTTATTTATGGAAAGGGCCACATGGTACACCCGTTATTTGGATGATATATTCATCCTTTGGAGAGGGGACATTGACTCAGTTAGAAGTTTTATTGACCATATCACCGGATTTACTGATTTTTTACAGTTTACATGGGAGTTTCAGCCCCATAGTATTTCATATTTGGACATTGAATTAACTAAGTCCTATTGTGATAAACAATATACTTCTAAGATATTTAGAAAGGCCACATACTCTAATTCCTTTTTACATTTTTCTAGCTGCCACCCCTTCTCTCAAAAGAGAAGTGTGGTTAAAGGTCAACTAGTTCGGGCAGCAAGAATGATTACTCTAGTGGATGACTTTGTGAAGGAATGTGTTTGTTTAAAGGAAATGTTTTTTAAGAGAGGTTATCCTGAGTCCTGATTGATGCTTTAATTAAGGAAGTTCAGAACAAACATTCTTTAGGTATTTTTCAACCTTTATTAGCCTTTAAAGAAAATTTTAATGTAAGTTTAATGGATGAGAATGATTGTTATACTCCCAGTGTCGACATCTGTGAGCTCAGTTGTAGTGAACAAATTTGTAACCCTTGTAATAATGATGACTTTAGAATTAGTTTTATCACTACTTTTTCTATGGATGCTTACTTGGTAAGATCTATTGTGAATAAAAATTGGTACTTTTTGGCTGAGGATAGTTCTATAAAGAACAGTATAAGTGATTTTCCTCATTTTGTATTTAGGAGAGGTAGAAATTTGAAAATGCTATTGGAGAGTGGACCACCTAAGATTTATGGTCCCCATTGTGGTATGTTTAAATGTGGGACATGTAGGTGGTGCAAATATATAAAAGTAACTAAGCAGGTTAGTGTAGGAAATATGTCTTTTTCCATTAAGGGCAAATTTAACTGCAACACCATGGGTGTTGTTTATTTAGGAATATGTACCTGCTGCCCAGCATTTTATGTAGGTCGCACTGAAAGGCATTTAAAAAATAGAATTTATGAGCATATTTATGCAATAAATAAATTCAATTTGAATAATGCCCTTGCGAGACACATTAACTCTAACCCCTCACATGAATTTAATTTTGTAGTGTTGGATAAAATTATTGAAAATGAAAGGGGTGGTTCAAGTGACCTAAAATTTGATGAGAAGGAATTAATTTGGCAAATTAAGTTGAATGCAGCTTCAAAGCCAGGTCTAAATGAAGCTATTTCATTCAAGAGTATTTTAAAACTGAGAGCCTTGTTGAGATGAATTGTATATTATGTATATTTATTTATATATTTATATATTTACATTTTTATTTTTAAATATGCATAATATTTAGATGTACTAAATTATGTTCAATACCTTAATAGTGTTATTTATGACTATTTTTAAAGTTTATAATATTTAGTGGGAGCCCTTTTAAATGTGTGCTTGTCTTTTGTATTTGTTCCATGATGTCATCGTATTGATTATGTATTTAATGGATACTTTATGCATTTGTTAATTGTCTGAAGAAGTTTGCTGAAATAGTAAATGAAAGCGCTTACCTCATTTAGTTCCTCAGTGTGGTTTATTCTTCATTTTGTTTTTATATTAGTTTATTTGGTTTCTTTGGTCTTTATCTTATGCGATACCTGACAGACCTGTGAAAAGTTGAGAGAGAGGGTAATGTCAGTACCACTACATTTTCCACCACCACATAGTAATACATCCATATATTTCACATGTACAGTAGTTACTGTGTTAATTGTTATAGTGGCCAAAATCTGAGCATGACAGTCAAACTACAGTTAAAAACCCTTCTTCCAAAACAGACAGACTTGACACCCATGTAAGACTATGTACACCATCACACACTAAATGCTACATATTACAGTGCTGATCATCCTGAGCTTACCTGCATACTCATCTGCTGTGGAAACTGTGGCACCCACATCCACGACGTAGGGTGTGATGGATGCCTGGGAGCTGTCATGTGTGCCTAGTTTTGTCAGGAATTCCTCTGTGGCTGAGAGTGGTTGCTCCACTGCAAGACCTCCACCAGTGGCACCATTATCCATAGCGACATCTACCACTCTTCTGTGTGCAGCACTGATCATGTCCATTGCACGGTGTCACACCTGCTCTATGTCCTGTTCTGATGACCTGTGGCATTGACATCATGGACATGGTCAGCCCACATCCCTCCCATTGTTCCCTATTGTGCCTCTCCTGGACAGTAGGACTTCATGGTGCTGACAGAAACCTTCCAGGATCAACTCAATCTCTGCATCTGTGAAAGCTGCATGGCATCATACATACATGTTTCCAGAAAGACAACAACATGAGAACACGTCAGATTCACATACTTGGAAGTACACTATGTAGAGCTACAGCAAGAAGAGAATGACTGACAATATCCACTGCTTGATCACACATGTCATATTCCACAGTGTGCAAACATACTAAGCATGTGGATACAACTAGAATACTATTGATAGTCAGGTATTCCTGTGTGTGCCATGACAGATACTGTTGTATGATCATATGACCCAGACTGCAGTCTTTTGCAGTGTGTACCCAAGGGCCAAACATATAGCAATGTGTGATTGCAACCACTATAAAGGGGGAGTACTAAGAGCCCAGTGTGCCATAATGACATTATACATTCCATCTTTGAGGTATTGGACATCCTCTGTATGTGTAACAAATTTGGAGATCATTGACATGTCATTATCACAGTTTTAAGAATGGCTTATTGGTGTGATTCTTATTCCGCTTAAGTATATGCACACCTCTGCATCCTGATGTAAAAAAAATGGTTACATACCTGATGGAGTGCAGTACTCCTCTGCTGATATGTGCTGATAGTTAATATTTTGCATACGTATGTTCCGTGTGTGGAAAATCTCATACAGAGTGGTTTCCCATAGCTAGCTTCTTGCTTTTTTAACATGCTTCTCATCAGCAGATGATTGCGTCTTAATCAATCTGTGGTTCTGAAATGTTAACTGAAGTCAACACAGCTGATTTGCATTATCATCAGCCTATCACATGCAACCACTGTACAGTATATAAGGCCTTCATGTAGATTAGGGGCTCTTGCTGATATGTTGTGCTGGACATTATTGGAGTGAGGAGACTACTTCATCGCAGATGGTAGGTCTGTACCGACAGCTTTTACATAGAGATGGATGTGCTACAGACTGCAGCTGCTGCTGCAGGTAATAGGGATAGGTAGAGAGTTTGAACACTTTGTAGGACAAAAAGCTGTAGGAGTAATTGTGGGAGCTGTCTCAGCCATGTTGTAGAGGCAGAGCCATTGTGAGGCTACCCTTTCCAGTCTAATTAAGGCATGTGTTTAAGGTAAGTATGTTAGGCAATGGCATCACTAACAGAATACTAGGCCATATGTTTATTGAGTCCTTGAGCAACATGAGGGATAAATACAACAATACTATAATTCCACTGCTACACACCACTGAATTTGAACCCAGGAATGTGTGTGGCAAATATACTGTTTGAAAGGCATTTAACAGACTGAGCTACTGAGTCACTATTATAGCAGGTGTATTTGCAAGATATGTTCACTCACACAGGCTGTAACAAACATGTTCTACATCCATCAGTATGGGCATGGCTTTATATAGATAGATAGATTATTACTTCTGTCTGTAAGGTAAACACCTTAACTATTATGCCAACCTCCCAGTTGAACATGTATTTTGCCATTAATGCCTTAGCAGGTGTCTTTCTATATGTTGCTGATAAAATGACACATTTACCTGCTATCACAAGCCTCACTTACATCCATTATTATGTCTTTGGCTGTCTAGTGGTGTACTATTGCACCACAGTCCAAGGCACACTCCCATTTTTTCCATTACTTTTTAATCAAGTTTGCATGGCACTGAAACACTCTTAATGAGTGTAACAGGCCATTACTATGTTTTGTTTAAACCCGATGTTTTAATTAAGAGTTGTGTAGCATGGCAGGTTAATGCAGCGGTCTACAGGTGTGATGGTCTTGGATCCAAAATATGGAACAGGTGCTTATTTTGTAACTGTGTATTACAATTTTAAAATCACATATAGTCAATATAGCTCTATTTAGTTCAACTTAGCAAAGCTGCTCCATATGGAGCATCACATCACATAACATCACACTAAAAATATATAAAGAAAAGAAAATGGGTGGTAGGAAAGTGGTAAAATGGGGTGCAAGCAGGGGGAAAAAAATTAGGGAAAGGCAGGTAGGGATGTGCAGCAAGGGTGTAGGAAAGAGCCATAGCTATCCATTTCTTGTACAGCAACAACTGTGCACTTTGACAGAATTTGTAGATGACTTTGAACTCTATCCTAGAGAGAGGAATGAGGACAACATAACTGCATTGTCAAGCCATTTGAACCAAATTATGTGTGCCCAGTGGACACGTGTGTGAAATGGAGAGCTATGTATGGGATGATATTTTTTTGGGGAACAGGTGCCCATTTATTTTAAGATGAGAGTGGAATGTTGGGGTGGGGGCATAGGTACATGTTGGGGAGGTAAGTTGGGTAGGTGAGGATGCATTTGCAGACAGACAACACAAACAAGACAGCAGACAGGGGTGGTGAATGACACATGATGGGGATGAACACCTTGGGTAGTGAGGGTATTGTGGAATCTAAGTCCAATGTGTCTCCACAAGGCAGCAACTTGACTCACATCCCTACCCATGGGACTGTCTGCACTGCTCCATCACTGCCCCAGGGGTGGCAGTGGTGGAGGCTGGGCACCGAGGCGAGGTTGCCTCCACCAGGTTGGCCAGCATGTCCTCAATCCAGCACAGGAGGTGGTCAAAACCATGGTAGACTATCCTGTTCACCAAAACCAGCAGCTTATTCTGGGTGACAACGCACACTCCACCACCACTCCCAGAAGGGGAGCCCATCCTCATCACCAGGGGCAGTAGAGAGAGCACCACCAGTCTGGGTCCCAGACATGCCGGGACCTAGTGCCATGGCCAGATGAGGCAAGGTAGGTGGATCAGCTGAAACCAGCCTACCCTGACATGCTGTGGTAAATGAAGTATAGCAATACATTAAGGTTAGTAATAACCAAACCATTGTTAGGATTAACAGAATGGAACATCATATTTATCAATCGAAATACATATCAATGTATATTATGTGTAACACAGCATTAAGCAACATAACAGTCGCTATGTTAACAGCATGTCAGTAAGAATTAAACCATAAGGCCAACAAAACAGTTGGTTTAACAAAATATGTTAATATTAACTCATAATAATAAATAACAATAATAAATAAATGAAGATAAGTGGTGGGGAGAGAGAGAGAAACATTCTATTACTGATAATGCAGACTATATCCCTGAAAACACTGATAATAAATACTCTACCGGTTTGTACTTTCAGTTTTGGGTACAGTGACTACAATTCTCCTATAGCTGATGTAGCACATGCATACAAACCTCTCAAGCTGTTAGCATGGGAAAGTATGGGCCAAGCAATAAGAAATGCAGGTACACAACTACACAGAACACTTTCACATAATGTGGACTTCTACAACTACCAAGGTGTTCTGTAAGTAGATTAGGTAATACATTCCATTCCAGGTAATCATTTTTCTGGTAATTCTGTGACAGATGGATTAGGCAGTTTTAATTACATTTAGAGAAATCGTGACACTTGAGAGGCAGGTTTGTGTACAGTGCATAAACTAGATATCCATCATGCTTTGCTTGGCAGGCATGGGACTAGAACCCAGTAGTTGTGACTGCAGGGGGCATCTGCAAAAAAATGTAGCAACTGACTGCAGCAACTTATTCCAGACATGCAAGAAATGCAGCCATAATGGAAATATGTAGACAGATTTCTTTAGGAATCAACAATGCTGCTTAATACTTTATTGGTATTCCTAAAATCCCAATCCATGTCAGACAGAGCCCCTCAATGACCCTCTTCAAGAAGAATCTTGACGTTTGGATGGGAGATCATAAATTTACCCCTGGGATCTCTTCTGTGTCACTGCTAGACAGAGGCACGGTAAACTGACCTTAGATGGGCTATTTTCTTTTTTTTGTTTTTTTTTGAAATTCTCTTTATTGTAAATTTTCAGCAAAAGGAAAACAGAAAGCAAAACTCACATTACAAAAATTACATAACAAACCACAATAGAAAATACAGCAAGTGAACTATGATAAGGAACACAAAAAAGAAACCTAAAACATTCACATAAAGGATAAATACACTAAACCGGAAACTATATACACATCATACATTGCCCAAAACAATTCCTGTATCAGTCCAGTACAGCGTGGTGAAAACTAATGGTAACCATGAAAGGTAAGTCCTTATTTAAGTATATGATCAGATAATATTCCCCAAAATTCCTTAATAATTGGCTTGTGCTTGATATTGTGGAACAAGAATTTGTGTGCCTTGAGGTGCTTAATAGCCATGTGTTTAAAGCCTTCCCAAGAAAGGGAGTGTCTATTTTTCCAATTCAAGGAGATGTAGTATTTGACTAGCATAAAAATAGGTATCAGTATCTTGCATTTTCTTTCAGATAGGCCGGGGGGTGGGATATGAAGGATGGTAAATTCCCATGAGAGGGTTGATTTTTCATATCCAATTTTTTCAAGTATCACCCTTAGAGCACACCATAGCTTGTAGGAGCACTTGCAACTCCAAAACAAATGAAGGATATCATCTTTTTGGTTTGAACAATATTGACATATAGGGGATTGATTAGGGAAGATTTTGTTGAGGACCTCAGGGGTAAAATACGCATTGTTCATAATCATCATTTGAGTGTATTTCATCTTTTTGAAGGGGATAGATTTAGAGCTTAGGTTTATAGCCTTTAAGATTTGTCCTTGATTTATATCAGGGTTGATCTTTAGCCAGAATTTCGAATAAATGAGTTCCCTCTGATATCTAAGTGTCATGATGACCTTGTATGTGTTTGATGTCATTTTTTTTTCACTGAGCAGGAGTTTCCTTAGCATTATACATGTTGAGATATCATTATCTGAGACCAATGGGTGGTCTAAGTATTTTCGTACTAATTCTCTTATTTGTCGTAATACAGTCAGGTACTTATAGGGCAAGTCTAGGTGAGTTCTTAGATTAGATATTGTCTGCTGTCTAAAGGGGAAAAGATCAGAGATAACGGTATTCAGCAGAAGGGGGTATTTCTCCAGGTTTAACATGTGACCATTTAATTTAAGGTTGGGGTTAAGATGTAGTGGCTGTAAGGTTAAGAACGAGTAAGATAGATTCAAAGATTTCAAAAGGGCCTGTAGGGATTTTACGCTAAATAGTAAGCTTTTTGTACGTTTTAGAATACCTGAGTAACTTTCATTTAGAAATGGGAGGGCAGCAGGGTTAAGTTTTAATGTCTTGATGTAGTTATTCTGTAGAGACACCCAAGCTGGGGCCCATACTGGTTTATCCTTATTATAGGCCGCTATCTTAAATATTCTACTGCCATTAATGATCTCATAATAGGTTTTAAAGTCAGGTAGGCCCAGAGCCCCCTGCTCCTTAGGACAGATGAGTTTTGAGTATCTAATCCTGACCGATTTAGGGGCCCATATAAATTTAGAGATAGATGTTGTAATATTTTTAAAAAAATCTGTTATGTAACACACTGGTAGTTATATGGAACAGATAGAGGAGTCTAGGAAGAATATTCATCTTAATCACTGTTGTTCTGGCCAAAAAAGGGAGCTTAATCTTAGACCATCTTATGATATCATTTTGAACATTAGACCAGTACCTGACTACATTATCCTGATAGTAATTATGGTTACTTTGCGAGAATTGAATACCTAAGTAGTTCAGCCGGTCCTTTGATTTGATCCCTGTATTTAACATTATATTAGGCAACATCGAATGGATGTTTAAGGGGAGAATTAAGGATTTTTCCCTATTAAGTTTATAGTTTGCTAGGTTGGAAAATATATTAATGGAAGAAAGTATTTTAATTGGGTCCGTACTGGGGAGGGTGAAATATATATTTAGGTCATCTGCGAATGCCGACAGAGAGATCTTTGAGTTATATATATTAGGGGGATGATGAAAAGTAGCTTGTTTAATAAGCATGAATAATGGTTCCATATATAAGTTAAAGAGGAGGGGGGAAAGAGGGCAGCCCTGCCTGACACCATTAACAATTTTGATTCTGTTAGATGAGTGATTATTAATTTGTAGGGTAGTGTACGCTATTGAGTAAAGGGTTTTTATTTTGCTTATAAATGAGATTGGGATGTTAAAGTAGGGTAGAGCGACAAACAGGAATTTAGTACTTAATCGATCAAAAGCCTTGGAAGCATCTACTGCTAAGGCGTATACCGGGTGATTTTTTAGGTTGGAATGATGAATCATAGCTTCTAAGAGTAGGGTCTGATCATTGGTCTGTCTGCCCGGAATAAATCCATATTGTTCGGGGGAGATAATATATGAGATAACAGCTTTGAGCCTATTAGCTAGGACCATGGCCAGAATTTTCATGTCTAAGTTAATCATGGAAATGGGTCTGTAGTTCCCAGGGTTTTTTGGGTCTGTATTATGTTTGTGAATGAGGATAGTTCTAGAGGCGTTTAAATGGATATCTTTGAAGCCCTTGGAAGTGATATGGTTAAACAGTAATCTTAAGACTTTGGATATTTTCATATTAAATGCTTTATAAAATTCCACCATAAACCCATCAGGGCCAGGGGATTTATTGGGTTTAAGGTTGTTAATGACAGCTATAATTTCTTGTGTATTAATGTCTCTCTCTAGGAATTTATTTTGTCTCTCTGTAAGTTTAGAAAAAGTTAAATTATTAAGAAAAGAGAGTATTTCTGCTTCATCCACTATGTTTTCGGAGGGCCCATAGGTTCGGATGAAAATATTCTCAAATATTTTAATGATTTGATTCGGTTTCTGAAAATCCTTTCCTTGAAACTGTAATTGAGGTATAAACGTCGAGGATTTATTTAGGTTGATCACCCTGGCCAAGAATCTAGAGGGGCAGTGAATTACAATTCAAAGGACAATCATAAGGCCTTTTTCAGCTATGTTAGGAACCTGGGTGGAAACTCCCAGATATGCTCAGAATTAGCCCAAAATTATACAAAAATCACTGAACCCACAGACATTGCCAACATACTGGCAGACAGGTTCAGTGCAAACTTCACCCCCCTCTCCCCCCCTAAAGGAGAGATAACTATCCCAGCGGAGTGTAGCCTCCCAGACATCTCAAATGCGCAGGTGAAAGCTGCTCTCTCTAAAGCTAAAAACACAGCATCAATGGGACCGGATAGTGTCCCCAGCTGTGTGCTACACGAGCTAAATGAGGAATTAAACCCGCACATAAGGCAGCTGTTTAATCTCAGCCTTACCACAGGATACGTGCCCAAGGAGTGGCGTACGGCAACTGTGGTCCCACTCCACAAAGGCAGTGCCTCTACGGACCCTGGTAATTACCGCCCCATAAGCTTAACAAGTCTAGTCTGCAAAGCTATGGAGAGGATCATAATGGAGCTCATAAACAAAGATATAGGGGACTTGCAGACATTGGACCCGACCCAGTTTGGCTTCGTCGAGGGCAGATCATGCCTTTTGAACTTGGTCGACTTCTTCGAAACAGTCACCAAGGCCATTGATGAGGGAAGGGCAGTCCATACAGCCTACCTTGGCCTTGCAAAGGCTTTCGACACAATACCCCACTCGGGTATTGTAGAAAAACTTACCAGCTTAAATGTAAACCCATATGTCACAAGATGGGTTGCAAACTGGCTTAAGGACAGAACCCACAGGGTTAGAGTTGCTGGCGCTATGTCAGACTCCAAGCCGGTCACAAGTGGTCTCCCACAGGGCTCGGTCCTTGGCCCCCTATTGTTCGGCATCTACTTCTCAGAAGTACAGGCCAACATGGGAGGACTTTGGCTGACAAAGTTTGCAGACGACTGCAAACTGGGCGCCATAGTGGAAAGTGCATAGGACACGGATATCCTTCAGAAGGGACTCACGGAAACAGATAGCTGGTGCCAGAGCCATGGCCTGAAGTTAAACGCCAAAAAATGTATAGTCATACCCTTCAGGAAAAACAAGGTAACCCCAAGCTACCATATAGGTGGCACTCCACTAAGCACAGAAGAGGTTATCAGGGACCTGGGGACCCAGGTTGACAGTGGCCTTTCTTTTGACACTCACGTTGCTAAAGTGGTTAGAAAGACCTTCTACATTGCCCACCTGATCATGAAGGGATTCACATCCAGATCTAATGAGGTCATTGTTCCCCTGTACTCTTCACTTATCAGACCAATGATCGAGTACAATGCCCCATTCGGGATGTATCTCACCCGACATCTGCAGCAATTGGAGAGACCCCAAAAGTTCCTCACCAAAAGGATAAAGGGACTCCAAAATCTGTCATATGCTGCCAGATTGAAGAAACTCCAGCTCTATTCAGTTGCATACCATCTGCTCAGAGGTGACATGTGCCTGACATACAAGGCCATGTCCAACCCGGAATTAATGGACATGCTCCACCTCAAAAAATCCAAATCCAACAAAACCACTAGAGCAAGCGACTTAAACCTTAGCACGGATATACTAAATAGATCTAATTTGCCTTAACTGGAGGGATAGATTTATCACTCAGAGACTCCCTATGCTGTGGAATAAAATCCCGGTCCATGTAAGGCAGAGCACCTCGCTGGCTCTGTTCAAGAGAAATCTTGACCTGTGGATGGGAGATCGTAGGTTTACCCCGGGAATCATCTCTGTGTCACTGCTGGATAGAGGCACTACAAACTAATGGGTACAGTATTTTTTCATATAAGGGGTGGCGTAAGCCACAAAACTTTGGGCTAGGCTTATAAATGCCTTAGGGCAGATAGCCTAGTATAAACCTATGAACCTATGAACCTATGTATAAAGCCAATGATTTAATATCATGCAAGCTCAAGTTATCAGCTTGCAAGGAGATTAAATCCTTTTGTAACTGGATCATTCGTTCTTCCAACATCGTTGTGTGATTCACTTGGGATTCTGCTTCTGCTTTATGCAGCTGGGAAGTTAACTCTTGTTCTTTTTTGTTCCGAAGTTTTTTATAATAAGAGGCTTTGTTTATCAACAGACTCCTAATCATTGCCTTAATTGTGGCCCATTCACAATCTATGGGAGACTGGAAGGAGTCCTTTGATTTAAGAAACTGATCCAAGTATTCAGTAATTTGAGAGTTTATCTCCTCTCTCCCCAGCAGGTTGGGGTTCAACCGCCAGCAGATACCTGTTCTGTTTGTTGGGCTCTTGCTATGTTGGTGTATATTTATAGAGATCTTCGAATGATCTGATAGAGATCTAGGCAATTGGTTATAAGAGATGTCCATACTGTAAAATACCTGGGACATTAGAAAAAAGTCTAGTCTAGACCAGCTTTTGGCACAGCTAGAGAAGAAAGTGTAGTTTTTCTTTTTCTGAGCCGGGTCTGAAAATATGCTTGGATCAAATAATCTAAAATCTTCTTTCAGTTCAGTTAGGGCTTTCTGGGCTAAGTGATTAGATCTCGCTTTGGGATTCGATCTATCTGTTTTGGGGTCCTGGACTGAATTCCAATCTCCACCCAGAATATAATAGTGGTTGGGAAATAAGGTGAGGAGGTTGTATAACTTCGTGAAGAAAATATGTTGCGATGTACAGGGGGAGTATATGTTGATAAGGAGAATAGGTTTATCTAATAGCGGGTAATTTGTCATGAGGTAACACCACCTACCCTCCTCGTCTGCCCCGACCTTTCCTATATTTGATCCAAAGCTGTTTTTGATGATCATGGCCACCCCTGCACTATTCGTAGTGCCTTCTGAAGCTATGATCTTTTTGATCCAAGGTCTCGACTTTTCTTGTTCCCACTGCTGATTCAGGAGATGCGTCTCTTGCAACAAGGTAATATTAGAGGGAGATTTCAAGGTCAAATGCATAAGCAATTTTTTTTCCCTGGTGATTGTAACCCCTTAATGTTCCATGATTCTATGCTCCACAACATCTATTTGAGCTAAATAGTATAAGACCTGGGGAATGCCTTGGAGAATAGAGACAACATTGTATATTACTGTACAACTGCATTGTGAAGATGAGGGCAAGTATGATAAATCCTTCCCGCTTAAACCTGGTGCCTATCCACCTCCCCCTAAGCCTGGAAGGATCTGGGAATGTAATGAACCATGGATTGGGATTCATCAAATGTGTGATACCTATTGTTCCCAGAAAGTCCATCCTAAAACACCATGAACCAAAATGCATAACAAACCCATGCAGTGCGTCAAACCAACTATAACTCTGCCAAATTAAAGGTATGGAGATGCAGAGTTATACAGGGATAGATAGTTATTTACATCATATAGAAGGTTGTTGTAACTTGCTGATTGATCTTGTGAGAATCTGAGATGAGGGACCCATTCAAATGTGAGGGGGGGGTTCCCTATTAGTGACTATGCAAGTTTAAGAGATTAACCCACTAACCAGGTGTCAGGGCCGTAATTGCCTGCCTCACGGAGGATGCCCCATTTCATGGAAGTGCTCCTTACCTAGTGACCTTCTAAGTATCAAACCATTTAACTCCCATGAAATTATCTACCAGCATGGATCCCACTATTTCCATTGCCTCGCCCTGAAGTACCGAAGATTTTGGCGCAGAGAGAAAAAACACCTCACTATCCTCAGCTCCAGATGTCATCCCTTGTGTACTTTTAGGGACTCATATGATAGTAGTGTAGTGCTGGCCCCATTATGCCAATAATACTGAGCATTGTGAAAACTGGGCTGTCACTCTACATTCTGTCATTGACATTAGCTTACTGTTGCTGCTGGCAAATCTCACAATTTGTATTCTGTCGAGTAATTCCCTGTCTCATGTGTTATCTAAAGACATTTCACATGTAGTGGGGAATTACTGAATTATTGACTTCCTTTCAATTCCCTTCCAATTCATTATGCAGTCACATGCTTGCTTTTGGTTTATATCTGCTGCTATGATGACATCCTATTTACAAATACTTTTGTACTGGTACTATGTAATCAGATCCTGTAACTCAACACTGTGAAGTTTCTGTTCATAGGTGCCGTTATGTTACTACATGTGTATTTCCACTACTAACTATGTAAGCAGGCCTTACCATTCAACATTGTGAACTTTTTTCTCATCAGTCCTGTACTGTTACTACTCCTGCACTACAGCTAACTATGTACCTGAGTTGTAGCTGGAAATGGACCCCTGATTGCCCAGTTCCCCTACCTGAACAGTCAAATGAGTAAAAATTGATTGTTCCAGTTATGGGGAATGGAATTTTACTAGCTAGATGGTATATGACTGGTCCAGTTAACGTTAAATGGTACCTGCATGTTCCAGTCAGAGGTACATGGCTTTTTCCATTTAGATGGTAAATGAATGCTCCACATTAGAAGTATGCGAGTGTTCTACTTAAATGCAACAAAACTGTTTTAGTTAGACAGCACATGAGTTCTCACTTACATTCCCACTTTCTATTTACAGGACACCGCCTTATTTTATAATGCATCACTCCCCCTTTTCACTTAGATGACATGCTACTTTCTGTTTAGATAGGATGCTATATTCTAATTATACTGCACTACTGTCTAGTAAATCTGTTTACAGCTTATTTGGCATAACATCTTCTGGTTGAATAGCATGCTCTATTCTTGGTGTATGGCACAGCACCTTTATCTGTACTGCTAACAACTTTGTGGCTGTATGACATGACATCTTCTGGCTACATGTTGTACTATTCTCTTATTATATAGCAATAATATAAACTGCTTTTAATGTACAGACCTCTGCATGTATCAGGCCTATGTAGTTAAAATGATCTTGGCTCATAACCTTCACATTGCTCTTTGTACATATTTCTAATTACCACAGTACCTCATATGAAGGTATCTGAAAGATGAAATGTATTCTCAAGCAGTGGCTTGCGATGTTAAGAACAGCTTGCCAGGTTTTACAGGTCTGAACTGCATCTCTTAATGCTTTCTTAATTATCAGATATTTTGTACATGTTGTAGACATGTTTACTAACCACTAACATTATCATATACATTTTGAAATGGTAGTATTTTTCCTTTCTAAAGCCTTTTAATACAATATTTTTGACAGTGAGACCTATTCTGTTCATGGGTTCGCACAGAGATTTCCATTAATACATCCGCTGTTTAAAAACTTTGATGATGTGGTGCCGACCATATCAGTTTTGAAACTTTGACGAAGCAATATAGACTCAATAAGGAAGATGCTCCTTGTCCCAGCAAGTTATCTAATGCTTCAAAATGCCCCAAAGTAAATTCATAGTTGGTGCCAAACACGATCTTGCATTGGCGAAAATAAAATACTTATCATAAAACACGAGACAATTAAGTGTATAGTGGTTGTGTAAGTCACACAAAAAGCTTAAGAAATGGGACTGAGACAGATGTTACTGTCTCTTAACTGCAGAGTGTATGGACAACAAGCGTGCCGCTACCGAATAGAACAGCACTAACCTTCATGGAGTGCATGCTGCCCAACAAGACCTGCTTTTCCCGTAAGGAATCCGCACAAGGGAGTCAGTTCAGGCAAGCTTCTCACGTTGCTTTCATCCTCAGTCCTGTTGCCAATAACTTCTAACGCTCCTATAGCACAGTGCCAAAGAATATGACATTACATTATGGCAGTACCTTAATTCCTTCCGTGAGGCGAGAAGGCGCTACTGGGTGATGCGCCTTTAAGAACACTTTGCATCAAGGGAACATTAAGGTTCATATTTCACTCCGGATATCTGGAAAGCATGTCGACTAGCCTGGAGTGCATGGATTAATCCCTGGGATGTTTCACTGGTAGTGGATCCCCTGAAGCTGGCGCTGAAGATAATAGGGTAACTAGAGGGACCCAGATTATCGAGGCAAGTTCATGTTTGTAATATTTTTGTGATTTGCTAACCACAGTTCCTCCGTTAGGGAGTATACTACCAAGATATTTTCATATGTTCTTACTAGAAGCACAGGCTGAGGCAGTTTCTAAAGAAATCTGTTTCTTGTAAGCAATTTAAACGTCCTGAGCAAGGTTTTTCGGGTTGCAAGCTGTGTGTTATAGCTATCAAGAGGTATTTACACTACTTAGAGGGTCTGTTCTTATTGTCGCTGAAGCCAAGCGGTTTAGACATTAATGGTAGCAGTTAAAGTTTTTATGATGATTTTGTCGGGTTCTCTTTAAATGCCTTTTCAAAGACCACCCCCGCTTCTTCATAGTTTTGAGCTGAGAATTGAGAACCCTGATGAGTAAAGCTGAGGGTGTTGGGATATCGCATTTGAAATCTGATTTGTTATTTAATTAAAAAGGCGCAGAAAGGAGCAAGCTTCTGTCTCTCTTGTTTGATTGGGGTTGGAAGATCTGGAGAGATAAATATTTTTGAGTTCTTCCAATCTATGTATTTCTTTTTTTTTTGCTGCAACTGTTAGTTTGCTCACATGTTGGTAATTTAGAATCTTAACATAAACTGGTCTCGGATTAATATTGTCTCTTGCTGGTCTTAGGGCTCTGTGTGCACATTTGATAATTATTTTCTCTGATAGAGGTTCTTTGTCCAGGAAAACTGAGAAGATTTCAGAGATGCTCTCTAATAAATCCATTTGTGTAACCTTTTCTGGGATGCCTCTAATGATAAGGTTATTTCATCTGGATCTGGCTTCGAGATCAATTAATTTCTGTTGGATGATCTTTATGTTTGTGTCATTTTTATTTTGCTCTTTTTGTATCTGATCAATTTTTATCTCATTTTCCAGCATCCTTGCTTCTGTCTTATCCATTCTGGTTAAGATTCTGTCAATGGATTCATTAAATGATTTGAGTTGGTGTGAGAGGCCTTGAATTGCTGTTTGTATGGGTTGCAGAGCAATCTTTAGATCTTCCATGTAGTTTGGGTCAGGTTTCTCTTTTGATGTTGCTGGTGTTATCTTAGGAGCCTCTTGTTGTTTAGTAGTTCTGGCTCTTTTCGTGGTTACTTCTTTTTCTGGAGAGGCTATGGTTGAAAATTTTGCTTTAGTGGTTTGAGTTTCCATGTGATCCAGCTCTTTCGACATGATTGAGTATATTTTCACTTCCTTTTTTCTTCACAGGAGTGGAGGGCCTCCGAGGCCTAGAGCACATGTAGTCCGGACTAGTAGTAGAAGAGACAGACAGATCAGGCACAATCCTTCCGAAAAGATTCTATCTCCCCCTCTCCCAATATTGGTAAGTTCAGTAGATAAGCTTCTTGAATATTTCTGTGCAATTATTTTGTCTTAAAAAAGCCTTCAGTCTTAATATTAGCTGTTAGATTATAGGTGAATGTCAGAGCTCTGTGAAAACACTGCTTATAGGATGGCAGCCATTTTGGAACTCCTTAAATGGGCAATCTTCTGTGACCTACTATACAGAGGCACAGTCAACTAATCTAAGAAGGGTGCTGAAAGCCAAGCACACTCTGGCTAGGCTTGTAAATGCCCTAGGGCAGATAGCCTAGTATCAACCTATGAACCTATGAACCTATAAGTGTCTGTGAAATGTAAACACAATCATATCTGCTCATAATATGGGCTACCTCAGCCATATACCTTTTGTTCCCCTAGAGGCAGGAAATAAGAGCATTATGTGACTGAATTCATTTTGCATTCTTAGACTATTACAGTGTTATTCTTGACTGCACTGGCAGTAGAACACACATGCATGGAATACAGCCGTACAGCATTTATTAACACAAATTTCTTTAGGAATCAACAATACTGCTTAACACTTTATTGGTATTTCTGATAAGTGTTTGTGAAATGTAACCATAATGATATCTGTTCATAACATGGGATACCTCAACCATATACCTTTTGTTCCTGTAGAGGGAGGAAATAAGAGCATTATGTGACTGAATTCATTTTGCATTATAGAAGTAGTATATTGTCATACTTGACTGCATTGACAGTAGAACACTCATGCATGCAATACAGCCATTTATTAATTTATTATGCTGTTTAGTAAAACAGATTTATTTAGGAATCAGCAATGCTGCTTAACACTTTATTGGTATTTCTGATAAATGTCTGTGAAGTCCACACACATCATCTGCCCATAGAATGGGCTACCTCACCCATATACCTTAATTACCTGGAGTAGGAGGAAAATGGAGCATAATGTGACTGATATTGGCCTGGAGACAGTGCTACACTTGACTGCAGCAATAGCAACCTTAGCATAGACAAGCAATGTATACAGCTGTAATGCAATGGTAATCACAACACAATCCTGCAGTATACCATTTTGCTTACTGTTATTGCTATGGTTTATTGCAATACAGTTTTGTTGTTCATTTTTTGCACTATAACTCTAATTGCCCATTTATGTACTACAGTTCTACTTGTCCATCTATTGCATTACAGTTTTTATTTTGTATACTTTAATGCAGTGAATGATTTACTCTTTCTTGCTTATTGCACTACATTTAGCATAATAAATCCATATTCACCACACTCACAGCGCAACTAGGGCAGGCGCCCGACATGAGACTCAACATTGTGAGCTCTCTCACCTGCAGCTGTTGGAAATGAAGCACACCATTATATATACCAGTTTTGCACACATTCAGCTTGTAGTTTGATAAAACAGTGGAAAACATACATACATATTTGTGGGGCATTCCTGGCTCATGCCTCTTCAACTTAGGTGTCCAAGATTCCCCTCTTTCTCTTCTTCAGGTCATCATAATGGTACAACACTGCTCAAAAGTGTGGAGGGATACCAGTAGCACTGGTAAGTTCTCTGGCCTACCGATCTCAGGCCTCTGTCTTGCATTCCGAGCCCTAGAAATCTCCCTGCAGTAGTCTGGGTTCATACATTTTTACCCTGAGCCCAACAAAGAACCTAGACCCCTGAACACCCCATCTCTATGTCTGAAAGTGTGCACTTTCACCAGAACTGCCTGCCATATCAGCAGTCGATTAGATCCCAATGAATGGTGCAGAATTCTTGACTATTGTGTCTAATATAGGCTATTTTCCCACCCTTGCATATCACTGAGCAACATTCAAGAAAGCTCTGCATCACTTAGCAGCACGCAAATGAGCTAAGCAGAGCTAAATAGTGTGAAAACTCGCACAACTGAGGTTATAGTTAAGCTTAGAACCATACAAACAGTAGTATCTGTTAACATATTTTAAGCAGTGCTCAGCACAGCACAGCACAGCAGTGTCATGTTTCACAAATTTGTTTTTAAAATCTATATAATAAATTAATTTACAGACATTTTAACACTGCTATGGACTCAAACCCAGGACCTACTAAGCATTAATCTGTAAGTCTACCAATTTAGCTACTTGGATATTAGGAAAACTAGTATACCTTCACATTTAGTACTGGGCTACCTGCTAGCATAGCTAAGCACAGTGCTGCACCAAGCAAGCATACTTAAACAGACCCAAAAATAAATAATTACATCCAGTTTCTATTTTTAGATGTCTGGCAGCCATTGGCTATGTATGTAGGAGTGCCACTTGGATTTGAAGCATTCAGTGCAAACAGCAATTACAAAACAATAAAATAAATAAGATAAAAATGAAACAGTCCACGTGTACACAGCAGGTCCACACCAAAATAAAATTCTTCTTTTATTCACGAGTAGATTAAGTGCTTTTGTCAGCTTATAGCTAAAGACTTCATCAGAATCTACTCAAGTATACAAAAAGGTAACTTACATAGTTACACAACACACCACCTGCCCAATTAATCAATTGTTACTTAAAAAGACATACTTTGAAAAATGTTCATTGAAGGATTGCACTGTGTTTGATTTTTCAAAGTATGTCTTAAGTTGCCTTTCTGTATGCTTGAGTAGATTCTGATGAAGTCTTTAGCTATAAGCTGATGAAAGCACTTACTCTACTGGTGAATAAAAGGAAGAATTTTATTTTGGTGTGGGCCTGCTGTGTACACTTGGACTGTTTCATTTTTATCTGGTTTTGTGTTTGGTTCCTGGTTATGCAAAAAAATAAATAAACCCACAAAATACATAATTATGATAATTAATGACATCTGGTTTCTATTTTTAGATGTCAGGTGGGTGTCAGCTGTCTATACATGAGCAAAGCTTGGCATTGCTTCACTCCATGCTGCACCGTGAAAACATGCAGAAAGTTTAAAAAAATTATAAAAATAAAATATTACACATTTCATACAATTTTACTGGGCCTGAACAGTAGCAGGAAGAAGTACAGGGAGCCTCACCCTGTACCAGTGGTGGCTCGTGCTATTGGACTACATGACTGCAGCCCCCAGCTGTAAAAGAAAAGAAAAAAAGAAATGAAATAATTAGCTGTGAGTCCCTGAACTCTGCGCATGCACGGGGGAATCCAGACTGCTGTTTAACCAGTCTGGATTATGAAGAGAAGGCATCAGAGTACAGATGCCCAGAAGTCTATGTGGTTTGTAACCATATATACTGAAAGGGGATTGGACTGCAACATCTGCAGGCATGTATGGATAACTGATTTTATGGGAAGAAGGGACTTTGTATTTTTTTTAATCAAATCTGCTGTAGGAAGAAGAGACTTTGGTCCGAATTTGGGTACTGGTGTAAAAGAAGGGACTTTGGAGAATGAAGCTGCAATTCCAAACTCAGGTACTGGTGTGTGTGTGTGTGTGTGTGTGTGTGTGTGTGTGTGTGTGTGTGTGTGTGTGTGTGTGTGTGTAATGCCCCAGTTACATATACCTGGTGGTGGAAAGAAACTCAGGAAATATACCTGGTGCCTAGAGAGAAATTCAGGCTCAAACCCTGTACCTCGGCTGCAGGTAACAAAAGCCTGAATTTGCTACCCACCACCACTTGTGAAAACTATTCAGATTTGTGCCTTATATTTTTGTTCTGTTCCTCATAAAATCTGTCATTTTCTGGATTTTGAATTCACTACGTAATGACAGACATTTGAATTTCAGACTTCATATTCTTCAGAAAGTACATGGTAACACAAAACCTTTTATTCTAGCAATTTTCTAAGTTTATAAGATCAATATTTGAAATTTGTCCCTATTTTTGAGGCTGTATTTCCCCATTATTGTCTTTGTCCAGTTTTTTTAGTGCTAAGTGGTTGAGAGCTATGGTGAGAGCTGAATTCACTGAATATGTTTGGGGCTGTATTCCTCCATTATTGTCTTTGTCCAGGTGTTTTATGCTAAGAGGTTGAGAGCTATTGTGAGAACTGAATTCACTAAATGATAACCATTTAAGTTTTAGTATTCCTGTCTTTTAAGAAACAGCTGATTTGACATAGTGGTATGTTGCTCTGACTGTAATACACGGGCTCCTGGGGTCAAGACGTGGTAGTGAAATGCATGGTGGACACACATTTTATTCTAGCAACTTTCCAAGATTATACAAGCAATGTTTAAAATGTATCTCTGGTTTTTGGGCTTTTATCCCCCCAATAAAATTTGTCTTTTTCCAGATTTCTTGTACCACAATGTTGAGAGATACAGTTGAGTGTTGAGTGAATTTTACAAGGAGCTGAGAGCTTCAGGGGAAGTGAAGTTTAGTTCTGCTTATGGTGAGTCTGCTTGCATTGTCAATAGCATAACAGGTTAAATACTTGCTTTTGATGCATAACGTTGTGGGTTCTACTCCCACACTATGTAGATGCATTGCTGATACTGTACTGTGTTGTACTTTTAAAGGGGGTGGATGCTGCAGTCCTGAGACTGTCCTCTTTGGCAAAGATACCTAGTACCTATGAACCTGTTATCAGTTTGGCATCCATTCCCTATTGCAATATTACTAGCTTATCGTTTTTTAATGTAACATAGGCAATGTATTCCTCAAGGGCAAAAGGCACTTTATTTGTAGATGAAACAATGAAATATAAATGTGTTTGCTAGCAGCAACCTCTTCATTAGTTACAGATCTCTTTAATGTAGAATTATTTAGATGACTTTTACTTCCACAGAGATTGTGCATATTTTCTGATACTGGTGGATCGTAGAAGTTTGAGTAGACTTTTATGATGGAAATGTTCTGAATTGGGCAGTTTTGTCATGATTGGTGTATACATTTTGTTTCATTGTTTACTGGAAAAATGTTCAAAACAATAAATTTAAAATTCCCTCTAACAACTATACTGTATTTTACAAGGAATATAATTTTAATACAATCAGGAAGGTGTATCAAAGAACACATGTGTGTTTCATGAGCAAGGGGCCTATGATTTGAAAACAGCCCAAAGTTAATCTTTATCTGCCACTGACCAGATGTATTTTCTTTGAATGTGGGCTTCAATGCTGTTTCAATGAATGTGAGTTTCATGGGCAGAGACGTTTTAATTCTAATTCATTGTGAGACTGCATTGCTTTGTTTAGCAGATGTCTATTAGTGTATGTGCTGTAAAATATAAAATAAAACTTTTAAATGAAATCCAATCATTGTAGAAGTAAAGCAGTATGCACATTACAGTGTTTATGGTAAATGGGATGAAATAGCCAAGTAATGGGCCATTGGAGTGGCTGCAGAGAGGATGCCCCAATCAACCATAATTTTGACAGGGGGAACTATACCTCTCAACTGTTCAGATTTTCACAGGAATGAATAGATTTTTGCTTCTTATTTTTGGTTTGTTCCTCATAAAAATTGTGATTTTCTGGCAAATCATTTAGCAATGAAGTCACTGAATAATGACAGACATTGGATTTTAGACTTTATACCCTTCAGAACAATACATGCTAAAGCAAGATCTGTTATTCTATCAACTAAGTTTATACAAGAGCAATTTTTAGTACTGTTTGTATATTCCCCCAATATATTTGGCCTTGTTCAGATTTCCTGCATTAAGAGGTTGAGAGGTACATGCAAATAAATCACTTTATAGAATTAGGTGTATCTAAATCTCTTAACTGTTCCTGATATTTCCTCAAAATGTTGCTCTTCCCCTAATAATCCCTCCATAAAATGGCAATTTTGGAAGAAAACATGGAGGGTTTACAATTAATAAATAATTGTAGTGATCAGAGTTATAGATTAGTTTTATTTCAGAAATGCATGTAGATTCTCTTATTTTGTCAGCTGCTCAACTTAGTACGAATATTAGAAAAGTGTTCCTTCTTTGACAGGTTCCTATCTATATTGTGTGGCTATTTTATATTTTGGCATCACATTTCTGGTCCATTTTTCATAAAATTGTGGTTTTCTGGCAAATTAGTGGCAAATCATTAAAGATTAAAGCTAGAAAATAATGACAGACATTTGAGTTTCAGATTTCATACCCACCAGAAAAGTCATAATATTGCAAGACCTACTATTCTATTATCTTTCTATGTTTATAAGAGCAATATTTAAAAATTGTCCTTATTTTTGGGCCTTTGTCCCACTTTTATTTATGGCTTTGTCCAGATTTCTTGTTCTGAGGTTGAGAGGTATGACAAACTTGTCAGGGCCATCGCCATCAGCCAGAGACGTTTCAAATTGTGACCTACTTATTGTACCCCACACCCCCATGTAGTGACTCGGAATGTGTCCAAGCAAGGCAAAGAGCAGATATGCAGTGTAAGTGTGCAGAGTATCCCCCCATCCAAGGTAGACACAAGTAATACAGTGGCTGTTCATCTGTCCTTGATTTTTCAGAATGTTCTGTTTTTCTGTCATATTTTTATACTGTTGATTTATGCTTCTTGTTATTCAGAAAATTCATGTTGTTGCAGTGCATGTTGCTCTGTGTTTAAGTAGCAATGCTTTAATGTCCATCAGTTAAGCTTGCCTGAGATTGTAAGATGCAAGTAAGCTTTAATAAGTATACTGTTAAAGAATTACAAACATTGAAAGCTTTTTTGTTGTTGCCATGCAGAGAATATTTATATAACTAGATAATGTATAAGGCTTAGGTATTTTTTATTATTTATTTTTATTTTTTTATTTTACATTTGTTGACTGGGAATAGTCCAACTGAGCTGCAGATAGCCCTTTTTCAGTGGAAACCGAGGAGAAAAGTTCCAGAGAACTATTATAAACTACAGTAATTCATTCATTAGACAATACAGTAAAGCAGTTACAGAGGCAAAATCAAAAAAAGGTGTGACAGAGATGTTTTAACTGATTTTTACAACATTTGTACAATTCTTAAATATTTACAAGTCAATTAGTAATGCAGTCAGTGTGGGAAAAAGATATTCATAAGTCTAGGTATTTCTTCAGTGCAAACATACGATGCTGTCAGATGTAGTTTATAAGGGGATGGATGTATGTAAAGAAGAGAGATTATGCTAATATATTAGGAGTCAGTATTTGCAAAAGTACAGGTATAGACTGGGAGGAATAGAGGCATTGAGACAGTAAGAGATTAATAATAAAAAGTTAGTAGAAGTGGTCAGATAATAAACAAGGTGGGTAGGAAACAGTTCATGGTGGATGAGTACAGTGGCAGGACCAGAGTGTTTTTAGGTGTTCTTTGGCTGCAGCTTTGAATTATTTAGGTCGATTTAGTAGTCTAATTTGGAGTGAAAGCTTGTTCCAAGCTATGGTAGTATGGTAACTATATAGGTTGCATCACATTTTTGTCTTAGGTTTATAGATAAGTAGTAAGTCTTGGTCCAAGTTGTGGAGTAATCTAGTTGGAAAATAGTTGGATATGAGGGAGGATAGGTTAGGGCAGAAGAAAAGTTGATATATTATAGAGTGTAAAATTTGAAACTGGGAGAGCAGAATCAGGTTAAGTAGCTCCAGCCATTTTAAGTGCTTAAATGAGACACAGTGATGAGTTTTATAAGTATGTTTGGCAGAGAATCTAACTAGTTTATTATAGTCTGAGTTTAGTTTTGATAGGAATGAGACATTAAGGTTTGTGAGTATTTGAGAACCATATAGTAGACTGGGTAGGAGATAGGTGTGAGATAGGGTCAGTTTAGCTTTGCTGATGAGAAACTTTCTATTTCTTTGTAGGAGACCTAGTTTCTGATGGATCTTCCTGATGCAGTTGTTGGTGTGTGAGTCAAATTTAAGTTGATCGTCTATAGTGACACTTAAGAGTTTGGAGCTTGGTTCGGGTACTATTGGAGTGTTATTAAGGGACAGTATATTAAAAGAAGATTTAAAACGGGCAAGAGTTTTTGGGAGAAATAGTTGGAGTTTGTTTTTTTTTTAGGATTGAGGATTAATTTGTTGTTGGTGAGCCATGTCTCAACTGATGTAAAGGCTGCTTGAGTAGTAGTAATGAGACCAGAGAGAGAGAGTCTGAGATTTTAATCACAGTAGAATCATCTGCATATTGAACAAGAGATGACTGAGGGCAAGAGGTGTAGACTAGATTGGTAAAGATATTAAATAGCAGTGGACCCAGTATGGATCCTTAGGGAACTCCCATTTTTACAGGGAGGAGAGGGGAGAGAACAGACAGCCATTTCACAGATTGTAATCTATGAGAGAGATAGTTGGAAAACCAAGTGACAGTAACAGGAGAGAAATTAAGATTAGCCAGTTTTAAAAGAAGAAGAGAGTGTGAGACAATGTCAAAGGCGTTGGATAGATCTAAAAATAAAGAGGAAATGAGTTTGTTGTTATCACGAGCCAAGGAAATAGTGTTGCTAAAGAAGAGTAGGGCAGTACTAGTACTGTGTTTTGGGTAGAAACCATGTTGAGTGGGAGTAACTAGGTTTTCCTGTAAAAGATATTTGAGCGTTTGCTTGTGTATACATTTTTCAAGTAGCTTTGAGAGGGGAGACAAAATGGCTATTGGCATAAAATTGGAGATTTCTTGGGAATTCTCTCCTTTGTGGATGGCTAGTGTATAGAATTCTTTCCAGATTGATGGGACATGACACTCAGCGATGGAGAGGTTAATCAAGATAGATACAGGAAGAGCAATAGTATTGGCTGCTAGTTGGAGGAAGTAGGAAGGAATGTTATCAGCAGAGGTTGAGCAAGGTTTTAGTTTGGAGAGTAGAGATTTGATATAAGTTGTAGGTACAGGTTTAAGAGAAAAGGGTTTAGAGGGATCAGAACAAGGAGGTAAGACAGAGTGGTGTGGATCATTGGTAGTGGGGGGAGATGTATTAATTATCTTAGTTGCAGTGTCAATAAAGAAGGTGTTAAAGATAGAGGCAGTGTCTTCAGGTGTTTTATTTGCGTAGGGATTAGGACTAGAAGGGTTTCCAGGATGCAATATTTGATTGATTGAGTTTCAGAATTTTTTAGGATTAGATTTTAGTGTTGTAGGTGGGTTGAAGTAAAATTCCTTTTTATCTTTAGCAATGTGTTTTTTGGTCAAGTTTCTAAGTTGTCTGTAGTTTTGCCAGTCGGTGGGAAGTTTAGATCGCAATCGAATTTTCCAGTACCTATCCCTATTTCTCATTAGGGTACAGTTAGCTTTAGAGAGCCAGGAAGATACTTTAGATTTTATTCTAACAGTGCGAAGAGGTGCTAGAGAGTTTAATATGTTAAGAAAGGTAGAGTTAAATGACTGAACTGCTTCATCCAGAGGCAGCTCATTAAGGTGACTCCAGTTAATTTTTGGGACAAGGGAATTAAAGGTGTCTGAAGAGAAGGTGGGTAAATTTCAACAAGTTATGTATCTGTAAGGTCTGACAAAGTTAGGGGAGAATCTAGTAGCTTTTATTGGAGAGAGGTCACTAAGGGAATTTTGTAGGGTTTCGGGATTATGATATCGAGAAGGGCCGGATACTAGTATCCAATCAAATAAAGTAATAGGGATATGTTAGTTATTATAGTGAGTAGGTTCAAATATTAGTTGTGTAAAGCCATGTAGGTTAATACACGAGGCAGAGTTATGGTCATTTAATGCTAGCGCTAGTCAATTTATATTTATATCACCTAGGAGAATTGTTTCATTTGAATAGTGTTCAGTGAGATAGGCAAGAAAGTTTTCAAGAAGGGGAATATTATCCCCTGGGGGAATATAGATGGCTACTATGGTGATGGCAGAAAAGTTATTTAGTTTGAAGTTGGCTGCCAGGATTTTTGCAGGAGGAAAGGGTGGAATTAGTGCATTAAGAGAAGTGAGAGTGAGATGGTTAGAATAAATGATGGCTACTCCACCCCCTTTCTTTTTTTGGTGATCTAGGCAAAGTATATGGTAGCCTGGGGGAACAATGTCCCTATCTGGGATATGGGGTTTTAGCCATGTTTCTGTAAGAGTGATGTTATCTGGAGTGTGGTTGGTAATCCAGGCATGGAAGTCAGTGGTCTTATTAAGTATGCTTCTAATGTTCATTGATAAGAATGAGATGTGTTTTTTTGGCTGTGTAGGGATATGTTGATTAAGACAGATAGAGGGGGTAGTATTGCTGGAGAGAGAAGTTGTGACTGTTCCAGGGTTAGGAAGAATGTCTCCTGCTAATAGTAGAGGGACTGGAAGGGAGTCAGGCTCAGATTTATATAAGTAGCTACAAAGATGTTTTGTTTTTGTTTTAGAATGGTTAATGCAAAAATGAGGTATTCTGGTTCTGGGAAGATGAGTATTTAGGGAGATACTAGATGAGGTAAAATCTACAAATTGCAGAGGATAAGTAAAGATATAGCTTTGAGAATTTGTAGGTGTATTAAAGAATGGAGTTAAATAAGGAGGAAAAGCTGTCAGTGATGACAGGAAAAGTAATGGAGGCAAATAGAGTATAGTGTAGGGTGAGATGTTCATGTTAGAAGTTGAGAAAAATGAGTAGCTGTTACAAATAAGTAGTAGTACTTGTGGAAGAAATGTTTGTGTAAGGTAGCCTGTAAGGGGGGATTTAAGAGCTAGGAACTATAGGGACACTATATTATGTGGACGATAATAAGATGAGGGGTTGGGAGTAAAATGGTTCTGGTGAACAGGAAGGGGTGTGGTGTAAGGCTGTGGGTATGTCGTGGAGGTAACTATAAAGGAAATAATATGGGGGTGGGTGGAAATGGGGGTGGGTAAGGGAGCAAAGTTAGCCTGAGTGTAGCGAGGGTGAATGGAGCGGGGCTAGTCCCAGGTCTTGATCTGCTATGAAAAGTGAACAATCAGTTTGTTTCAGTATAAAAAAGACACAGTGAGAAAAGAGTAGAAGCTACACTTGATAAAGGAGTTGCACAGGGGAATAAAAAAGAGTAGAGAAACCTTCAGGACTATTACAGAGAGAGCAAGGTAATAAAACAGAGGGAGGAAAGAAGTTCTGTGGCAGGTCTCCAAAAAGCTTGGGAAGGACAGATAAAATACCTTATAACTAAGTAGTGATAGAAAAGGGGATAGATATTGAAGTACAAGAAATAACAATGAGTAGGGCTTTTGCTGCTGGTGATCCTGGTTAAGGAGCAAACTTGAACTAAGCTAACTAGGATAAGGCAACAGTACTATGCTATAGGGCTGAGCATCAGATGTACATGCTTTGTTTCCTTCTTTATTTTTTAAATAAGTAAGCAAGATAGGTATTTATCCAAGTCTGTGCAGGAGCTGAGGCACAGAATATATTTAAACATCCAGCAGGGATGATACAGTGACTGTTGGTAATAGTGGGAGAAGACAACTAAGGAGATATAGAGAGAGGTTAATTAAATGGATTAGCAGTTAACAGAAAGATGCAGACCAGCATAATCATCCAAAACACAATAATTGTTACTTGACAGTATAAAAGCATTAGCTGAGCAACATTTCCATAAAATAAACCATGTTTCTAGCATAACAGCTGTGTAGCAGATTGAAACACTAGACATTCAAATACTTCCCACAGCAGCTGTGAGGAATGGCAATTGTTACAATATTTTAAAACATATGGTAGGTATTACTATAGCAAACAGTTACTAAATGGCAGGATACATACACTTTCTTAATGCCTCTCTTACTACAAATATTTCTGCCAAAAAAAAAAACAGTTTAAAAAGCAGCAAAGGTCCACAACTAACGCTTGTTATTTGGTTTATATTAAATAGCTACTTGTGACAGACACACTATCCACTATGTCAAGAGCATGCTTTGGAGATCGCATACAGTCATTTGGTTAGGTCTGATATTTGTATGTAATGCGCTGTCAGGCATGGGATCAAATTGCAAATTATCTAGTATGTTTTTAGGAAATTAGCAAAAAAACACAATTCAGATATAGCAATTTACATTAGTCTATATATCTAGTTACAGCGTATTACTTAGTAAATGCAGTAATGGCAACAGTATCAATTGCTTACAAGCAAGAATGCTTTGAGCAGGGATGCACAGCAGTAGGAGCTAATGCCAAGATTCCAAGATGGTGCTCTGAGAGACAAGGTGACAATAACACCTCTGTTCTGGAAGTTAGCTAATGGGGAGGTGAGATAGGATAGGATTCTAGCAGGTAGCGAAACGGAAACCAGTCCAAGGTCTTGATCTGCTATGGAAAGTGAACAATCAGTTTGTTTCAGTACAAAAAAGACACAGTGAGAGCAGGGTATTGAAATGCATATGACAGTATTTGTAATAAAATACAGGATTGCAGTATTTTCAGAAGCTGATTACATTTGTTGGAGACTTGCAGTCATCTTTGCAGGCTTTACCCATAAACTAAACAGAATTACAATCTATCATTTGTGGTCCATAACCTGTGCAGTAATCCCTTAAGTGATTTATCTTGAGCTTGTTTCTTGTTTGCTGTTCATTTTTTACTTTGATCATGTTTTCCCCATGAAACAAGTAGATAGTTATCAGTCAGCAGGTGTTTTTTGGATAAGAAACATTTTTACAAGTGGAGAAATCACACAGACTGCTACTTTCAGCATGTTACTTGGTATTTTTATAAAGCTCAATATAAATTATAATTATAACTGCAGTGCAAGGAGAAGTGGTTTGAACTGAGTGCTGCTTGTTTTTTTATACTTGATTTTGATTGGCATTCTAGTAATGTATTTAAAAAGTAGTTTATTTTTTCATGCCTCACAACCTTTGATGTAGCCAATGCACTGAATTTTTTTCTTCTCCAAGTCATTTTATCTTGATTGGACTCTCATAATGACTGTTTGGCACCCCAGGCAGTGTATTTAATTAAAGTCCCAGTTTTTGTGATTTTGAGCATAGCTCCGCCTCTTTCTAGTTGGCCACAGCCTTTCCCCATTGGCCCCACCCATTCATCTGTCTCCTGCATCCCCCCTTTGATTTGAAGTCATCAGTCACCACTGCCTTGTACACAACTACAACAACAGGTAACCTCTACACTTTTCCTTACACTGATTCAATATCCCTGATCCTATGCTCTCCCTTGGTAGTATGCCATCATTAATATGCATGGTGTGCTGCTGAGGGGCAACAGTGGCCGGGTACATAGATACATTCCGTGTATAGTATACATGGTGCATACATGGACTTTACTAAATTGTGGGGCTAGTTTTTCAAACCATAATTGATAGGACTGATCATTACACTCATTAATTCTCCTAGTAAACTTACTTTTAATAATCTCCAATTCAAGAAGATTGCCTCTATTATAAATACAAAGCAATATGTTATACTCAATAATGAGATGGACATAAGATGTCAACAATCTCAAAAGAAATTCACTTGAGCCCATGGAGAAATTCTTAAGAATTAACCCAAATAATTTTAATGCTTTACCTTTAACCCTTTGAGCATCGGATCTAAATTTAAGTGTGTCAATTATTACAATTCCTAAATTCTTACATTCTGACAGATTCTGCAGCAACAAAGGTCCTACGTTTACATTACGTTTGACCCTAGGTCTCAAAAACTGAAGGACAGCAGACTTATCATTCTTAACCTTTAAACCAACTTGGTTGAACCATTGGTTCAAATTACACAGGCAATCATTAAAGAGAACCAAACCTTCTGAGTTAACAAGTATGCATTCTATTTTAATATCATCAGCATATTTGGATATCCAGATTCTGGAGTGTATTGTATATAGGGAGATGGTATGGCAGTTAAAATTAGATGTGTGCAGTGGAAAGGGTCTTAATGACAATATATCAATAACACCAGCCCTAAAATTACTGGCATAAGACCCCAAAAAAGCATACAAAGGTATACAACACTAGTATTGTATACCTATTCATTTATATTATACACTTCTATACAATTTTAATATTTATATATTTTATATTTTTTTTCACTTTCTTATATATATTTTATATATATTTTTATATATATTTATATTTATATATATTTATATTTATGCATATTATATACAACTGTATATATTTAAAACATTTATACATTTTTTATATAACTGTATATATTTAAAGTATTTAAAATATTTAAAATATTTATATATATATTTTTATATGGACAGTACTTATAACAGTATTTTACAATATTTATACCATATATACTTTAATATAGAGTTTAAATATTTTATATAAAAAACATATATATATATATATATATATATATATATATATATACTTATGTTTTAATTCAGATGATTAGTACTAGGTATCTATTGTGAGGCATCCGGTTCAGTTTTGTTCAATACATACTACTGTGTACGTATGACGAGATACATCTTTAAGATAGGGATCTCGTAATTGTTTATTATTCAATTATTTAACTGTTTAATTGTTTTATTGATGGCAACATTGTGAGTGGTAGTGTTATAAATAGCGCTGCCAGCATTTTAATATTGATTCTGTAGAGGTCTCCGGTAAGGAGACGAAAGCGCTTAATCCTGCTCTACCTGTCTGTTTGATTGAATTTTGGAATAAACTACATTTATTTTGGTTTGAGTCAGTTGTGGAATTATTGGTGGTATCTACACTACACCTAGGACTGCCTTCATTGATCCATGTAGCTGGTATATGGTTTGAGTTATTTCCAGTTTTTTGTTTGATTCTTAACCTTTAAACCAACTTGGTTGAACCATTGGTTCAAATTACACAGGCAATCATTAAAGAGAACCAGACCTTCTGAGTTAACAAGCATGCATCCTATTTTAATATCATCAGCATATTTGGATATCCAGATTCTGGAGTGTTTGAATAAATGAAAAACATAGGGCCTAAAAGTCTTGTGGGACCTCTTTATTAATTCCTGCCTAGTCAGACATATAATCATCTAATCTCACTCTTTGCTGTCTTCCATATAATCACATGGCTATCATTTCTTATCATGATAATTTATGTGAAATAACATGTGATCATTTTTTCATTCATGAATATAAGATTTTTGACTACTGCACCAAATTTCCCTTCCTAATGCTACCGTTGCAGCACTGCTAAACTTTTTTAAGTAAAGGTAACTGATATCTCACATCCTATGACAAACACTGATTGAAATTTGACTTTGGACACATTCATATAGTGATTCTTATGTTAATATGCTTAGTCCTGCTGTGCAACAGAATGCAATACTGATAACCGTATAACAGACAGTTATTATTATGTGTTACAGGTTTGATGGTATAATGTATCCTAATGGGATGTTTGAACTATCAACAGAGTACATTGTGAATTCTAATCCACACATTGGCTGAGTTGGTGTCACAAAGCACATTGCCCATTTATTTGCTTATTTATTCAATGTGGTAACCATGGTAGAGCAGTAATTCAAATGGACCTATTCAGTCTGATCCCAGACAAATATAAATGACAGTGAATAAGCAAGTTAACAAGAATATGAATATGAATACAAACAAAATGCTATATGAAGATACCAATGAATCAATAATGATGGATCAATAACACTAATAATAATAAAGTACACAGTGCAGGGGACAATGGGAAGGGATGGTTACAGTAAGGTGAGAAGAAGAAAATGTAATAGTGAAAGGATAGAGCACAAAGTGTCAGTGATAGCAAAATCCAAGTAAGGGCACGTATAAATTAACTATATACAATCCATACAACAGGATCATAGGATGACTAGATCATAGGAGGTTACTAGGCTAATGGCCGTGGAGCCCTTACAAGCCTAGCCAAGAATTTATCCTCAAAAAAGAAACCTCAGTCAGCACCTGTCGCAAAGGTGGAACCCCTGAGAAAATTTGTGGTTTCCCATCCACTCATCAAGGTTGCGCTTGAAGAGGGTCAGCTAGTTACTCTGTTTGACATGTATGGGAAGTCTATTCCAGAGATGGGTCAGCCTCTGGGAGACAAATCTGTTTCTCCAGCAGGTTTTGTTGATGTTGCATATTAGATTTAGACCTTTCAAGCAGGTAATGAGCAGGGAGTTAGACTTACGTATATGGAGCATATCTATTAGGGTGGGGTCCAATATTGCCTTGTAGGTGAGATACAGATCACCTCTGAGCAATCTGTATGATACCAAGTAGAGTGATAGTGATTTGAGCCTGTCCACATAGGACAGGTGTTGGAGGCCATGGATTCTCTTTGTGAGGTATTTCTGTGGCCTTTCCAGTTGGTGCAGGTGTTTGGAGAGGTACATACCAAACATGGCTTTATACTCAATTATTGGCCCAATGAGGGAGGAGTAGAGAGAGAGGTAATAGCCTCCTTTTTTATGGATGCAATTTTTTTACTTATAATATGAACCAAGTAAATGGCTTCTCCGACCACTGCCGCTACATGATGGTTGAATGTGAGATTGTTGTCAACCTGAATACACAGATCTCTCACCACAGGTTGTATGCTTAGGGAGTTGCCATTCATGTGGTAATCAGTAGGAGCCATGTTTTTGCTGAATGATACGGAAATACATTTTTTTTTGCATTTAATTTAAGGCCATGCCTTTGGCAAGTCATTTGTTGCTGTGAAGCCCTCTTGCAGCATGTTAACATCATTTGGGGAATCAATGACAGCCCCCAACTTACAGTCATCTGCAAACTTGGTCAGCCACTGGCCTTTTGTCTTTACCTGGACCACTGAGAAGTAGATGCCAAACAGTAGGGGTCCCAGGACAGATCCCTGGGTAACATCACTAGTGATAGTTCTGCTGTCGGAGGTGGAGGCACCTATTTTGACCTTGTAGGCCTATCGGTGAGCCAATTGGCCACCCCCCTGATGAGATAAGGATTTATGCCAAGTTGTGTAAGCTTTTCAATGATGCCCGAGTGGGGAATTGTGTCAAACAAATGCCTTGGCCAAGTCAAAGTAAGCTGCATCTATTGACTTTCCCTCATCCAGGGCTTTGGTGACAGTCTCAAAGAAGTCAACCAGGTTCAACAGGCAAGATCTGACCTTGATGAATTAGAACTGTGTGGGGTCAAGTGTTTGGAGATTGCCTACATCCTTGTTTATGAGATCCATAATAATACGCTCCATGGCTTTACAGATCATACTTGTCAAGCTAATGGGGCAATAGTTTGCAGGTTCAGTAGTGGCACCACCTTTGTGCACTGGGATGACAATGGCAGTTGTCCACTTTGCTGGAATGAAGTCTGTACTTAGAGTGTGGTTGAGTAGGGTGCTCAAAGGTGAAGCCAGTTATTGCTGGAGATGGTGCAGAATGCAGCCTGGGATATTATCAGGTCCAATGGAAGCTGTGTTCTTTGCCTTGGATAGGACCTTAACCACTTGATCTATAGAGATGTGAGGTACAAGACAAGTATTGGAGATGTCAAAAGGGCATTTTGGGGGATAGGGGTGAAGATTGCACTGAACCTGTCTGCTAGCAGGTTGGCTAAGTCAACAGGATCAGTGTAAGTGATACCATTAAGTACTAATTCAGAGAAAACCTGGGCCTTGCCATGGAGGTTCCTGACATAACTGAAGAAGGCTTTGTGGTTTGCCTTTGTTTTGGAGGCTAGTTTCAATTCATAATTGGTTTTGAAGGTTTTCACTAGTCATCTAATTTGCATATTGAGGCTGAGGAGGGAGTTTTTCCAATTTGGAATGTGTTCCTTTTTACCCTTGGACAACAGTTTCTTTCTTTTGTTGTAAAGCCTGTTGATAGATGATGTCCACCAGACAGGTTTGTGTTTCCTTGAGGAGCAGGGTTTAGTTCTGTTGGGTATGGGTGAGTCCATGCAGTTGTACAGGTGTTTGCATACTGCACTGGTGCACTGTTCATAGTTGTCTGCATCATCTGAGGGGGTTGGTGATGTGACGCTACTGATACCCTCACTTAAGAGGTTGTAGTCAGCTTTTGAGAAGTGTTTTAGTCTCTTTACAGCTGGGGGGATTGGGTGGGATAGAAACTACGAATGAGACAGACCAATGATCTGATCTCACCAGGGAAGAGCATACTATGGGAGTGGTGCAGTGGTCACCAATGTTGGTGAGAACCAAGTCCAGAATGTTATCTCCCCATGTGGGGGATGAAACAAGCTAGTCTACTGCAGTAAAATTGAGGAAGTGAAGGAATCATTGGGTGAGTGCATTAGTGGAGGAATAGTTCACCCAGTCTATGGTGGGGTAGTTAAAGTCACCAAGGATCAGAGTGTTATGATTTACCTTGATATAGTCAAGTAGGTCCAGGTAGGAGGAGTGGGTGTCCTGAGTCATGGAGGGGGTCTATAGCTGGCTATAACTTGGATGGGTGTCTTGCCAACTGTCAGTTACACCTGGACTAATTCCAGTGCATCATGCTGGCAAACCAGTCTGGTGGTGTGCCTGTTCTTAATGAAGGTAGAGACTCCACCACCCTTAGACTTCCCAACCTCATTTTGGGGTCAAAATGTGTGGAATGAGGTATAGCCTGGAAATCCAGGGGTGCTCTCCGCAGCCCTGAACCAAGTTTCCATGACTGCACAGCCATTGGTATCTTTCAGTGAAAGGAGAGCCTCCAATGAATGCATTTTCAGGTTAAGACTCCTAGTGTTAAGCAGCATGACCTTCAATATGCTTTTTTGATAGATCTTTTATGTTAGATTTGTCTTTGGAACATAGCCTAAAAAAGGCACGATGGGGGAAGCAAAATCCTTGGCTAGGTTCAGAAATCCCAGGGGTGACAGGTGGAGGCCATCTGTGTCAAAGCTTCAAGGCCTGTCAACCATGTCATCCCAGGCAGACAGATCCTGCAATCCCTTGGAAAGACACCAGAAACTAAGCCAATTGTTGGTCAATTATTTTTTTTGTTTGCATTGTGGTATCATTTGTTGTGAAGGTAGAATGCTGCTTGTGGCTAGGGTCATACCTGCCTGGGACACATACCCTAAGAATTCAATCATGATTCTCTTCATGTAGTCCAGGAAAGTATGTCTCAAGGCATTCACACCAACATGGACAATGGCAGAGTCATACTTGTACTTGTTGTGGAGAGACTTAAGGGTGTGCATGATGTGGAAGAATGTGGAAATTATGTCACATATTAGTGTAGGGAATTAATGTGGTGAAGATAAAGGTGTTTGACTGGTGAAGGGGAGAGTGGGGAATTAGGTAATTTGTCCAAAGGGAAAGCATTTGCAAATTGACTCTGACTCGAGATGATCTTTAAGCTGAGCAAGAAATGATGGATATGAGGTGAGGTCTTTGAGATTATTAGGAAGGGATTCACAGAGTTTGGGGCCTAGGATGGAGAAGGCATGGTTAATGCAATAAAGTCTGGTTATGGGACTTTGAAGAGATGGACCAGAGTGATTAAGAAGTTCTTATATTGTAACTAGGGATTGTCTTAAGAGACTGGAAGCAAGGAAGGACAGTAGTGTTCTTTGAAGAGCTTGTAGAGTTGGGATCCAAGAAGCAGGTTGGCATGTTGCTGGACAGGAAGGCAATTGTTTATGTTAAGGGTGATACAATGATGCTCATTTTTAGTTGAAATGGCAATGAAACTGCAGATAGATATGCTTATAGTTAGGATGGTGTAGGAGCTTTTCTTGGATGCTGCTAAAACAACTGAAAGTTCATATTCAAGCTGCAGAAGTAGAATGCTTTGGCTTTTGGCATTCCTGTTTGGTCTGGAGAGAAATGGCAAAATTTTATAAGACCAAAACAGGAGGGAATTTATTTTCTTCTGTATTTTTTCTAGGTGACAGTGAGAGCATAGTGTGGGATTAAGCCACATACCAAGGTATTTCAAGGAGATGACTTGATCAGTGAGGTTTTTAATATGGTCATGGAAAAGAAGTGATTGAGTGTTTTGATGTCATTTAGGAGAGATACCAAACAGGATTCTTTTAGTTCTGTAACTGTTCAAAATTAACATTTTGTTATTAAGCCAATTGATAAGAGAAAGGAAGTCAGCTTGTAATTGTTTCTATATAGTCAAGCAGGTCAGGTTTGTGTGAGATAAGACCAGGTCATCAGCATAAATCAAGAAAGAGAGATGAGGGAGGTCAAGTGACAGTTTATTAATGAAAATGAAAAAAAAAAGGATGGGAGCCAGAACTGAGCCCAGAGGGACTCCTTTAAGTAGAGAAGTGGAAGCAGAGAGGGTGTTGAAACTGAACAGAGAAGCACCAATAGGAAAGATAATTTTTAAACCAAGGAGCTGTATCTGGGCTAATTCTAGTTTCATTTAGGTGATCTAATACAGTGTTATGGTCAACTAGATTTAAAGCTCTGGCAAGGTCAATAAAGATGGCTCAAGTCAAGAGACCTTTGTCCATAGCCAAGCAGGTGTTGTCAGTAAGTGCTCATAGTGCTGTAGAAGTGCTCCTACCAGCCCCAAAGCCATCCCATTTTGAGGATAGTAGATGATATTGTGAGATGTAATGGGTGAGTTGATTGTATACTAATATTTCAATCATTTTATCAAGTATGGGAAGAATGGCATGGGACAGAAGTCAGTAGTGTGGGATGAGTTCAATTTTTGGAAAAGGGGTTCAACAATGGCTATTTTCCAGATAGCACGCATATTTTTTGAGTTAGGCGAAGATTATAAATGTGAAGAAGAGGGGAGCTATGAAGTCCTTACATAACAATAAGAACCATGGGAGAAGATATTTCAGGACCAGCAGGTGAATCAATTTTTAGTTCGTCAAGTGGTGATAACGTGCATTTAGCTTTGATTGCTTTTCTATGGAAACAGGGACTATAAGTGGAAGTTGAGATATTAGAAGAAGAGAGAGATGTATGGCCATTAATGGAATTAGGGATGGAAAGTGTACTAAAGTGGAGGCTGAAATCAGTGGTAGTGAGATGAGAAGAGGAGGAGTGTGTGTTAACTGGATTAGTACTGCCTCTCAGGAAGTTGACTTCTGCCCAGAATTTTTTCCTGTCTGCATGTGTCATGCTCCCTTCAACTTTGTGTTTTCTAACAATTGTGATATGATATTTTCTGTGGTGTCAGCAGCTAGTGCACAGGTTTAGAAAATGTTGAGTTAGTAATGTAGGCAGGTACTCAAATTCACCAGGCATACCCGGTATGAGCATGCAGGAAAATATTAACAGGCAGGAACAGCTTACATAATAGATTTGATATGTAAAATTCTACTCAGTGTAAATATTTACATATATGCATGGGGTTTTGATCCCATAAATGGTTCACTCCCTTTTGAGGGGGAGACCCTGCATTCCAACACCCTATTGAAATTATCCCTTTAACTCTGTGCTTTCTGACAACTGCGATATACCTTCTTTTATGGTGTCAGCAGTTAGTGCACAGGTCTAGAGACTGTGAGTTACAAAAGGAGGTGTTCACATCCTGCAGTGAGTGCTTCATATTAGGAAGTAAAAAAAAAAGAGAGAGAGAGAGAGAGAGAGAGATTGATGGGGTGTAGTAATGGCTTGTTCAACAGATGTAATGTTGGATGTTTAATTGTTTTTTTGATGTCTGGGGGTATTTTGAATCCATTTAATTCCTTGCAAGCATGCCCACTTTAACAATATACATTTTGTATCTTCCTTTGTATGAGTATTAGCACAGGGCAATATTTTTATTCAGTGGAGAAAAATAGTAATTCTTATTTCTCATCCTCTGAAAAAAGCTGTTGAGAATTTGCCTTTATCATTATGGCTCTTCTGAGTATCATGCAATGTTGGTTAAAGTTGATGCATGAAAGACAATAACAGTGATACAGGCCATCACAACTATAACAGCTTACATGGTTCAGTTTAACCCCAATATGTTGAATGCTGTGATCCACCAGTTAACTGTTTTCTGTTGTACAATGCTCATTTCTTTTGTTATTATTTTCAATTATGTTATCACTGTGTAGTTTCTCCCACCTGTTGTACAAAGAGTTCTGTGATGTCATTACCTAATACACCTGTCATGCAATTGTGACTTAGGTATTGTTTATTTATTGTTTATTTATTTATTGACATTTGTTGACTGGGAAAGTCCAGTGGGCTTGGGACCCATTTTCAGTGGAGGCCCGGGGAGAAAAGCTCCAAGTTACATGAAAATTATTACATGAATTTGTAAGGAAACAATTACTTATAAAGCAAGTGAACTAATACAGAAAACTATCTAAACAGCACATATGTTGTAAAAAGGCACAATGCAGTAACAATGGAAGATTAGCATGTAGAAAAATTAAACAGAAATATTTAACAATGCAGCTCAATGTTTTGGGGGAGGGGTAGGAAAAGGGAAAAGTAAGTGTAGTAGGAAGGTAGAATTAGAGAGTTAAACTTAATAATAATAATAATAATAATAATAATAATAATAATAATAATAATAGATATAATAATATAATAATAATAATATATATAATTAGAATCTTATAGCTAGGTGGTGGGAATATGTAGATTATAGGTGGCATGTATTTGCTGGTAGTATTAAAAGTAGAAAGCGACAGAGAAGAGAAAATATGTTAAGATAGTTGTATAGATGTGTGGACTATGACACTAAAGATTAGGGATAACTCATATGGTGTAACAGCATAACATATACATAAGTATATTTACTATGTGAAACAGTTTTGCTAGATTAAGGAGGCTGTTGAAATGTGTTGTATGTGCAGCTGGGGTTACAAGTGAGATGTTTTAGTTTTCTTTTAAAGGAGATTATATTGTCTAATTCTATAACTGATGATGGGGGGGTGTTCCACAGCTTAGTTATGGAATGGGAATAGAGGCAGTTACCTGCTCTTTTACTAGGTTTTGATACTTTAAGTAGGTGCTTGTTGTTAGAGTGTAGGTTTTTGAATAGGACATAAGGTTCAATTATATTTTTCAGGGAAGGGCAAAACTCGGGTTTATAAATGAGTCTATGGGCAAAGGTAAGTTGTGTGTAATGTAGGTAATGTGCAAATTCTAGCCAGTTTAGTGGCCTGGAAATGGTGGGTGCAATTTGGTTGGGCTGATGCGAATTTTGCAGTCTTGTAATAACAGGACTGCAGTTTGTGTTGCAAAGAATTGTAGAGATTGATGAAGATAGGAGACCCATAGAGTAAGGTTGGAAGGAGAAGACTTTTTGAAAGTTTTATTCGGATGGATTAGTATTGTTTGTTTCTGTAAAGTTTGCCTAATTTGAAATGAGTCTTTTTTATTGTATTATTAATATGCAAATTTAAGCTAAGTTTGCTGTCAATAGTAATACCAAGCAGTTTGGCCTGATTTACTAACTTTATTTGGGTTTTGTTTATGGAGACTATAGTAAAGTCTATGGGAACAGGTTTAGTTGCAAAGATGAGTAGTTTAGATTTATTAGGGTTAAGAAATAGCTGTGATTGGTTTAGCCAGAGTTCTTTGGATGTAAAGGCTTTCTGTGTTAACTTTTGGAGGTCAGAGAAGTTATTGGAGGTACAGATTATGGTTGAATTGTCTGCATATTGTATGGTAGTACAGTCAGAGGGAACTATATGTAGGTCATTTATAAAAATGTTGAATAGTAGGGGTCCTAAGATTGACTCCTGGGGCACTCCTATGTTATTTGGAAGAAAGCTAGAGAGGTTATTCTACCATTTTACGGATTGTTGTCTGTTTTCCGAGTAACTAGTGAGCCAGGTTAGGATGGCATCAGAGCATCCTAGTGATTGCAGTCACTGGATAAGTTTAATATAGAAGACTGTGTTGAATGCTTTTGAGAGATCCAGTAACAGGACTGATGTAATTAGGTTACTATCTAGGGCGTTGTAGATTAAATTTGTGAAGGAGACTAGGGCAGTAATGGTACTGTGGGATGGTCAAAAAACATGTTGTGAAGGGGATAGTAGGTTATTGTTGGTTAGATATTCAACCAGTTGTTTGTGGATGCATTTTTCCATTATTTTAGATAGAGGGGACACTATGGAAATGGGTCTAAAATTAGATAGGTCATGAGGGTTTCCACCTTTATGAAGTGGAGTGATTACTGATTTTTTTCCATAGCTGGGGGACTGTGTGTTCTGCAAGTGATCAGTTTATAAGGATACTTACTGGGAAACCTATTGCTTTAGCACTGATTTTGAGGTATTTAGGGGGAAATTATCAGCAGATAAGGAGCCTGGTTTCAATTTGCCAAGTAATGTTTGTATTTGAGAGGTTGCTACAGGTTGGAAGTTAAAGGATGGTATGGCACTGATATTGCTTTGAGGTATGGTGTATGGGTTAATGAGGTTGGGGTATTGCCTGCGTTTAGTAATGTAAGGATAATATCAATAAAGTTTTTATTAAACATTTCAGCAATTTCAACTGGGCTTTTGTCTCGAAATGGAGATGGGTTTTGGGTGCTGTCAGGATTTAGTAATGAGTTGACAGATTTACAGAAAAGTCTGGGATTATTACTGTGGGTGTTTATTTGCTGATAGAAGTAAGTATTTTTGTCCTGATTAATGGCCTATTTTGTTTTGTTTCTAAATATTTTAAAGGCGGTATCGTTGGGTGGGGTCTTATCTTTTCTCCATTTGTGCCATGCTCAGTCTTTATTAATCAGTAGTCGTTTGGTTGACTTAGATAGCTAAGGAGCATGGTTATGTTTAACTCTCTTTTTTCTTAAGGGGGGTATGGAGTTAAGAGTAGCTAGAAAGACAGTATTGAAGTAATGTACTACTTCATCTAAGGGAAGATGTTTCAGTGGGTTCCAGTTTAGTGTTTGCAACAGGTTGCAAAAGTGAGACTGGCTGATCTCTAATATATTTGTATGAATGAATGCTTGAGGTGGAGGCTAATAGTCTGTGTATCGGGGCTTGTAAGTGGTCACTTAGGGCGTTGGGAAGCATGTTGGGATTGAAGTAGTATTGTGGGTGTAGTACTAATATCCAGTCTAAGGTGGATTCAGGGTGATTGTTTGTTGTATGTGTTGGGAGTTTGTGTAAGTTGTGTAAATTTGAACAGATTGATAGAGTTTGTGGAGTTTTTGGTGTTAGTTTAAGCCGATTTATATTAGTGTCACAGAGGATGATGGTTTCATTTGAGATGCAATGGTTAGACCATGATAGGAAGTCTTTCAGTGTTGGGATATTGGGGCCTGGAGGAATATAGATGGTGGCGATAGATATTTGTTTATGGTTGTTAAGAAATAGTGATGCTAATAGGATTTCCATATTATTGAAGGTGGGAACTATTTTTGGGTGGGGTATTATGCTTAAATGGTTACGGTATATTAATGCTAGGCCTCCCCCTTTCTTATGAAGTCTATCTTTTTGTAATATCTGATATCCAGGGGGTAAGTATTTCTCAGTCTATTTGGGGTTTGAGCCAGGTTTCTGTTAGCGCAACTATATCAGGTGTATACTGTGTAAGACATGCATGGAAGTCAGATACTTTGTTGCAGATACTATGGATGTTTAACATCACAATGCAAAGATCTTTTGGTGTTTTCACTAAGAGTGATGTAGAATTGTTAATATGTTGGGTGGGAGATGGTCCAGGGTTTGGATGAATATCTCCACTTTGGTATAATAATGTGAAGATAGTGGTTTGGATTGTGGATGAAATGTAGTTAAGTATGGAGTATGTGTATGAGGTGTATAAATGTTTAATTTTAAGTATATTAAAATGCAGTTTGGTCTGGAAAGTGGTGGTGTCTCTGTGATTGATGGTGAAATATCAGAATAACTATTTTGGGATAAGCTATGGTATATGTATGCTGTAGTTTTTATTGGGGTTAGTTGGTGTTGTGTGGTGCTGTGAGAAGTGAGGTTGTAGAGATTAAGTAGGTTAAAGAAGATTAGGGATGTTACTAATAGAGTTAGAGTGTGCATGATGTGAGATGTAGGAGGGTTTTAGATGTTTTGTGTGTGGGAGGTGATGAACTCAGGGGGGCTTAGAGCCTACGAGGAGGTTGGAAGGAGTGGCCTATGATGTATAAAACTAGAGATAGTGGGGGTGGGAGGGAATTGGAGCAGGGTAGGGGAGCAGAGTGAGAGGAGTGAACGGACTGGGCTCACCACACCCGTGCAGGACTGAGACTGAAAAAAATATCAGTGAAGGACTAAGGACAGGTATGTGGAATCAGGCATTTAACTTTATTGAGTGAGGTTATCAATGATACACTTCTGGGAGTGACTGTGCACCAAACCTATTTAATTGGTTTGGGTAGGCATTGTAATAAGCTTGCAGCAATTATTTAACAGGGATAAATAAGTTGCGGTAAAATATTAGTAGGCTGAAATATAGGCGGGTAGCATCATGTAGTGATGACTAAGAAGAATTTACTTTAGCCAGATATTGGGAGGGTTTTCAATCCCATTTTTTATACATTGTTGCAGTGTATGAAACAATTGTTGCTAAACAATAATGACTTAATGTAATGATGTGTTGTGATAATGTCTAATAGGCTATGATCTTTTCATGGGTGGTGTGCTCACCTTTAACGATGTGCATATTTATTCACACATATACTGCTGATGACCTTCCTCCATATGTGTGATTTCTAACAATTGTTGCAAAAATTGGTGTGTGCCATCTTCAGCTAGTGTACTACTAATAGGAAGTTAGGCTAGCAGGGTTCGCATCAATGCAGAGTTCATCTGCGGAATAATGACATCAGTCATTTTTATATGGTAAATAATTCAGCAGAATGGCAGTTCTAAAACTCCAATAAACAAACAAAAAGAATGCCTTGGACCACGGTCTTCTCCTCTATAGTGTCAACACCAAAATCACAGAGCACCAGTGAAATTAACTCTTTTATTCACCAAGAAAAAATAAATACATGCGTTTTCATCCTACATACAGGACTTCATCAGACAACCATTTTTGACTCAAAAAGCCATTTAAATAATCTCTAAGTCACCTGTTTAATTGTTAATCCAATGAAATACATCTCCTTCAGTTTAAACTAACAAATCTCCCTTTACATCTCATGAATATTAATGCCTACTCTCTGAAAGTGTCTTGTGCTAAACTTGATCATTCCACATCATTTATTTATATAAATAATTTGAATTAAAATACATATAATAAACATTCATGAATAGTTACTAATAAATTATTATAAAACATCTCATTAAAAATATCTTAAATAAATTAGTTTAAAAACTCAGGTATGTGAAGACTATATATTTGTTTCCTGTGTGTGTGTATCAATAAAGATTTCCTTAAACCTATGTTTCATGTATATTCTACCCCCATCTGGTGTTCATTTTACAAAATTACATGTTTGAGTTTTTCAAATATTATTAGCCTTTAATTTCAACAGAGAAGAAATTGATATAAAGTCATTCATTCCTGGTTTATTTCCTGCATCGAGGTTGACCTGCCACCAAAGCTCCCTACTTTCTAATATTTCTTCCCACAGGCCACCTCTAATGTCTGGTTTAACTTGATCCAGAACAAAAAAATCATATTTAAATTTAGTGCAGGAAATAGAATGCCTATACAATGCATTTGTGTTTTTCTTTTTTGTGATATCATAAGAATGTTCGTATATCCTTCTTTTCAGTTGTCTTTCTGTCTTCCCTACATAAAAAGCCTGACAGGACTGACAGATAACAAGATACACGACCCCTCTACTATCACAATTAAAAAAACCTTTACTGCCTAACCATCTCATTCTGCTTTCAATATATACTTCTCCCCTGTTTATAATGTACGAACATTGGTGGCACCTGCCACACGTTCCTACTTTATTTCTATTCCCTTTATTTTTACTATGTCCATTCCTTTCCATCAAATTTTTTAGGCTACAAGAGTTTCTATAAACTACTTTTGGTTCCATTTTAGTAATCTCTTCCATATCCGTTAAAGCGGAGAATTTATTCCATTCCCTGTTTAAAAATTCCTTTACTTTCCTATTGGAAGCGTTGTATTCTACTACTAAACTTCTTTTGTATGTTTGTTGACCTATTTTGTTCTTGTTAACATCATTTTGATTCTCATTGTTAATCCCTCTCCCCAAAATTGGCATAAATCTCTCCTGCCTTCCTTTTTCCACTTCATTCCTTATTTTACTAATAAATTCTGCAGGATAACCACGTTCCAAGAACATTTTTTCTAGGACTTTACACTCTGCTTCGAAATCGTAGTCCCAACTGGTCATTCTAGACCCCCTGACAAATTGCCCCTTGACAATATTCTTTTTACTATGCAGGGGGTGGGTAGTAGAATACAATGCTTCCAATAGGAAAGTAAAGGAATTTTTAAACAGGGAATGGAATAAATTCTCCGCTTTAACGGATATGGAAGAGATTACTAAAATGGAACCAAAAGTAGTTTATAGAAACTCTTGTAGCCTAAAATATTTGATGGAAAGGAATGGACATAGTAAAAATAAAGGGAATAGAAATAAAGTAGTAACATACAAGTGTGGCAGGTGCCACCAATGTTCGTACATTATAAACAGGGGAGAAGTATATATTGAAAGCAGCATGAGATGGTTAGGCAGTAAAGGTTTTTTTAATTGTGATAGTAGAGGGGTCGTGTATCTTGTTATCTGTCAGTCCTGTCAGGCTTTTTATGTAGGGAAGACAGAAAGACAACTGAAAAGAAGGATATACGAACATTCTTATGATATCACAAAAAAGAAAAACACAAATGCATTGTATAGGCATTCTATTTCCTGCACTAAATTTAAATATGAATTTTTTGTTCTGGATCAAGTTAAACCAGACATTAGAGGTGGCCTGTGGGAAGAAATATTAGAAAGTAGGGAGCTTTGGTGGCAGGTCAACCTCGATGCAGGAAATAAACCAGGAATGAATGACTTTATATCAATTTCTTCTCTGTTGAAATTAAAGGCTAATAATATTTGAAAAACTCAAACATGTAATTTTGTAAAATGAACACCAGATGGGGGTAGAATATACATGAAACATAGGTTTAAGGAAATTTTTATTGATACACACACACAGAAAACAAATATATAGTCTTCACATACCTGAGTTTTTAAACTAATTTATTTAAGATATTTTAATGAGATGTTTTATAATAATTTATTAGTAACTATTCATGAATGTTTATTATATGTATTTTAATTCAAATTATTTATATAAATAAATGATGTGGAATGATCAAGTTTAGCACAAGACACTTTCAGAGAGTAGGCATTAATATTCATGAGATGTAAAGGGAGATTTGTTAGTTTAAACTGAAGGAGATGTATTTCATTGGATTAACAAATAAACAGGTGACTTAGAGATTATTTAAATGGATTTTTGAGTTAAAAATGGTTGTCTGATGAAGTCCTGTATGTAGGATGAAAACGCATGTATTTATTTTTTCTTGGTGAATAAAAGCGTTAATTTCACTGGCGCTCTGTGATTTTGGTGTTGACACTATAGAGGAGAAGACCGTGGTCCAAGGCGTTCTTTTTGTTTGTTTATTTTTATATGGTACTCATGCTAAGTAAGCATAGGACTTTGGTAGTGAGCCATGTCCATCTGGCAGATGCTACACCTCACTGTCATCATGCACTGATTAATACATTGTTTGCTGGCTTTCACTACCCACCTATGTTATACATATTTCCCCTGCACACTTACCTTCTGCTGCATTTCTTTTAACTGTATGACTAATTGTGTATTCACACCTTTTCTGAACACCTGCTGTTGTAGCATATAATAGTTGTACTCATGATTTTCCATTGTCAGTGTCAAGGGTAATGATTCTGAGAACAGGTAAGTGCATATTTTGCCTGATATCACATTATCTATTCTCCTGAAATGCATTTGGCAGCCACCACCGTCTTGACTACTCTCTTAGCATGCCTTGCTACTATCCTATCCTTGTGACTGTATCCTTGCACAAAGTCAGGAGTTCAAACCCAGCTATTTTCATTTTATTGACTAATCCCAGGTTAACTATTGCCTTGATATGTATTTGGCTGTCACATCTGACTTGATTACTATTTTAGCATGCCTCACTAATATGCTGTACCTGGGAATATATTTAAACATAGATATGTGCATTTTGACTGCATTTTGACTGCCTGATGGCAGATGTTCAGTACCCTAGCAATGTGTTATTTAACTCACGTGTGCCCGCAGGGTATCAGCAGCATGTCCTGCCACTCCAGTGGTCTGAAATATGCAATGGCTAAACATCATCTCTAATATTTTGTCTCACGAGTTGCATTCCACAAAATGTTTGCTATCTTGTCTTGTGTCCACATAATTCATTCATCTGGAGTCAAATGCCACCACTGTAATGGTAATTTGGAGGATCTGTGTTAATAATGGTAAAGCAAGTGATATGCGTATAAATGCAAGGTTGTGTTCTGGGGGAATAATGGCATTATAACTACTTCACTGACAGCCCCTTGTAGCACTGTAGGCATAGTAAAGATGACATGTGAAGATTCTCAGTTTGCTTCCCTTGAGATGTATTACTTGCTCTGTTGCATTACAATCAACCTGCATTTGTGTTCTTATGACCATTTGTACTATGAAGTGTGCTGTGTCTGGCATTGTCATTACAACATGGATGCGATGACATGTGGACTGCAGTGCTGCACTGATCCACTTCGGAAAAAAAGTGCCATTTCTACCCACCTTTATAATACATTATGGATTCATAGCTCACACTTGTTGTTAGGTATGTACATGTTGTTGCATCACAATACGGGTTTAATGACATATCCCACAATTATTGTGAACATAACTCTCACAAGTTATGATTGTCACAGCTTTTACACTTTATGCATCATAGAAAGTTATATGCTGTCCTAAATGACATTTGTGTTTGCTTTGCATAGTCTTGATGGTCACAGACGGCAATGATAGATTTTTTTCTGTTTCAGACTTCATACCTTTCAGAATATGCATACTGTTGCTACAACTATTATTCTAGCCTCTTTCACAGTATGTAGGAGTAACTATGTAAAAATTGTCTCTATGTTTGTAGATTTGTCCACACATTATTTGTGTGTTTCACCACTATTCTTGCACTGCAAGGTTTGCAGATGGGCTGATGAAATTATTCATATGTTTCTAAGACTTGCTGAAGACTCAGTGGCATATTTCACTAGCATCCTAATTAACAGATCTATTCAAGAATCTCATGTCCCTGACCTTTGGAAAAAAGCAATCATCCTACCACTTCACAAAGGTAGCACCTAACTACATGTCAGACTTCTGTCCCATTGTTATACTTTCCCATCTTTAAAATTCTTGAAAAATGTGTGCAAAAACAATTAGACTACCTACTAAAATACAATATTCAATCTCCAACACAGCATGGGTTCCACCCAGGACACAGTACATATCTGGCAATAATTTTCTTCCTAGACATAGTAAATAAGGCCCGCGACTCAGGAAACATTGTCTCTGCCCTTTACTTGGACCTATTAAAAACTTTCAACACTATCTCTCTCCCTTTACTACTCTCCCAGCTATCTCTTATAGGTCTTTCTCCCCAGTCCGTTAACTGGTCCAAGAGCTATCTTTCCATCAGGAAGCATGCCGTTAAATGGTAGAACTCCATTTCCACTTATATTCACAACCCCACAGACATGCCTCAAGGCTCCATTCTAGGCCCTCTGTTGTTCAATATTTTCATTAATAACCTCCACCAAGTTATCAAGCAGGGCTCCCTAGTCCAGTATGCAGATGACTCTACCATAGCCTGCTTAGCCCCTAAATCAAAAACTCTCATGCAATCCACTCAAACAGCCTTTTTCACTATGGAAAAATGGCTTCCCACAAATCACCTCTCTTTAAATCCCAAAAAGAGTAAACTCATGATATTTACTCCCAAGAAAACTACTCCTGTTAATAAATAAAGACATGTTTCAAATCTTATTTCTGAACTCAACTAAGATTGAGTTAGTGACCCATACCAAAATGCTGGGGGTAATAATTTATGATAACCTGAAATTCGATCTTCACATTCAAAATAACATCAACAAAACTCATAAAAAATCAGGCTTCTCTACAGGCATAACACGTTCCCCCCAAATTACCTCTAGATCTATCTTGTCTTTTGCCATCTTTAACTTATGGTGCTCCCATCCTAACAAACCTACAATCTTCTCTGCTCTCATAACCAGAATCATGCTTTAACAAAATTGTTAAATTCACTACTAATAGCTGCCACTCTGCAGACCATTGTATAGTCCTAAAAGAATTACAATGGTTAGAACTCTCACACTATCTACTACTCCTACAGCTCCCTACCACACATAAACTGATTTACAAGCCACATGACTGCCCTGCACTCTGCGCCCTTTTCTCCTTATACAACCCAGTTAGAACTCTACACTCTGAACATCAATTTCTTCATCAAACTTATAAACCGAAACTATCAGCAGGTAAATTCTTGTATTCCTTGAAGGTTGCCAAAATCTGGAATAACCTACCTCCCTCTGTCTGTCTACAGCAATGTCCCACCAACTTTAAAATTGCTTTACATGGCCACCTTCTCTCCAAGTGGTTATGTAATTGTTGTACTATGCATTCTGACGTCACATAACTCTACCCACAGAACCCTGGAACATAACTTCTCATCTCCCCTGTCTCCACTTCCCTTTCCTTACCTCCCTCCTCCCCCTAATCTTTCTACTTCTCTATCTAACCATTCCCTCCTCCTCCCGTGTCTTCTTCCTTACTTCCCTCTCTTCTCCCTCCCTTCCCTATACAATGCCTTTATTATTTTTCTCTCCTCTCTTCTTCTCTAACTAAAGTAACTCTCCTCTCCCCACTCTTCCTCCTTACCTCCCTCTCTCCTTTCTCCCTTCTCTACTCACTGCCATCATCTTTCTCTTATCCATCTCTATCTCCCTCTCTTTCTCTCATACTTCTCTTTTCTTCCCTCCCCTTTCCTACACTCACTATGATATATATGCCACCCAGTGAACATAATGTCATCTTCCTTTCTGAGTACTTTCTCTGTGTAACACTCACTCCTTCCTTATATTTCTCATTACTCTACCTTCCAGCCTTCCCTTTCATGTCTTAACATAAATCTTGTTTCAATCCCTGTGTTAATCTGAAATTGTATATTATTTTCTCTAGGTTCTTTCCTGTATTATTTTGTGGCATGTAATTATGTGGTATAAGGCATAACTAAATAATTTGTACTCATTTATTGTGATTTACTTGGAATTCTGTGTAATTTGTACCTCTTTCTCTGCTGGAGCTTTTCTCCCCGGGCCTCCACTGAAAATGGGCTTTCCTAGCCCAGTGGACTTTCCCGGTAAACAAATGCCAGCAAATATATAAATAATTCAAAATGCCTTACATGGCCATACTGTCTTACTGAGTCTTTTCATCCTGAACACTTCATGACTGTTTTTTTAATGTGACTCACATTGTCAGTAATGTTCAACTCTTCCATGATTTCAGTAATGAACTCAGCAGCATTATCCTTTATTGTTCATTTGTTGGTAGGCTTTTTCCTGCTCATGTATTGTTAATTTACTTTTCTAATGCTGTTGAGTGCATGCACACTCGGTTCTAATTCTCTGGTTTGTCATGGAAACTGTTTTGTTCACTTGTGTAGACTCATGACAGTGTAGTTGTTTACCATGATGTGGCCATGAGCCTGTGCTGTGGGCTTCGCGTTAGGCTCCTCATTGTCTTATGTGTCTTGGCTTCTTTCATATTCTATTAGCAGTGCTGTTCATAGCTCTAACACAATCAATTGTTTTAGCTTGGGTATTATGCAGACACAAAATTAATGAATCCCCTTGTGTGTCTGCTGATATCTCCTTCATTATGTATGTGTGTCTGCATGTAGGTCACAGTATTCTTTTATACTATTGCTGCCTGTTTTTGACTGATGACTCAAGTCAAGGATAAAAAGAATTTTGTTATCAACCCACCAACATGGCCAACAAAATAGAAATAAAAATAATATAACTTAAAAAAAAGATATACATAAAAATGAATCCATAAAATGTAGATTAACTTTATCATATGCATGTAATTCCTCACTCTTATACTATACTAATTATACTGATGTAATCCTATATATATAGTGGTTAGCAGATGCTCTGTTTTCATGGTGACCCAGGAGCACATAGTAATTATGCAAACTGGCATGGCTGAATTGGGATCCTTATCTTACTGGGGGCCACAGAGGCCAAACAAAAATAATTTTGTGGAAAGTCAGGTTAATTACAAAAGTTATATTCAATGTATTTTTTCAAATATTTTTTTTTTCTGTGGAGGAAGGACGTAAGCCTCTATTATCTCCATGTAGAGGGATTTACCCCACTCCATACTAAACATCAACTCCATGGTCACTGCATCTTATATGTCAAGGACAAGTACCAGCCACAGCAAACTCATTCAAATAAAACAAGTTTCAGGCAGAAATTCAAATCAATTAAAATAAGTACATATATTTTAACTCTTGGCCATCATAATGTTTAACTAGATTTGTATGTCTTAGTGCTTTAAATTTGTATCCCCACTCTCTACTGAAGATTTAAGACAGACTATTTCATGTTTTAGTATCTTCATGTAAAATAGTTAAAATGAAGACATTAGTAATGCTTTACATCACATTTGCTCTGCTGGAATGACCTCACGTTTTGGGTGGTGAATACATTTGGCCTATAGTCTAATTCTCAGCCACACATGAAGTGAGAGTGCTCTTGTGTAGTCTATGCTCTGCAGTGTACTGTTTATAAATGACTATAAACAGGAAAAAGATCATGATTGTAATACACACTGAGAAAGCATAAATAAATAACACTGTACACGCTATGTGTTTATGTATGGAGAAGATAGTTTAGTGTAAACTGTCATAAAATCTAGGTCCCATTTATGTTTTTTCTACCTGAGACCCAAAAACAGTAGTAGTATTTACATTAATTCTGGAAAATGATTCTTATTCTGTAATGACTAGATTCAGTATCATAATAACCAGGTGGCTATTACAGTTCCAGTAGAATTAGTCATTGGGCTCTCAGCTGTTACAAAATTCCACATTGTGATAAACATTTAGCTGTGTTATGCAATTAGCATATGAATCATAAACTGCCTGTGCCAGCAATACCTGAGGTTAGGATTTAACATTCGAATGCTCCTGCATTTCACATCCAGTTTAATAATGTTTTCTGCTCTGGCATCTTTGTGGTTTGAAGTTACATTTCATATTCATTGTAATAATAAATTATATGAAAATACATATCATGAGCTCCTCCGCTGCAAATCTGATCCCATGAAACAGTGAAATAAAACCATTCTGGGGACCATTTTGTCGGATTATATTCTGGGTGTTGCAATTTTAGAGTGCAGCAAAGTATTTTTAGGTTTTTTTTCGTTAAATCAAGCAAGCCGGCTGCTACAACTCCCTTCAGAGAAATCAGTCATGAATTGTGTTAGGCTGAAATTGATTTTTCTCTGGACCAAGGTACAGCACCATGACTGTGGAGGAAGGGAAAGCTGACCTGTATCAGAATAAAAACTACAATTACTAGAGACTCTAGCCTTAAGTAACCTTCTTCAAGGTCAAGTTATGCTCTGTACCCAGTGACAAAATCAAAAGTTGTATGCAGGTAACACTACTGTTCTGTGAGACCAAATTTTGTAATTACAAGGATTGTAAACATGTTTACCCATCTTGCAAATTTTTTCCTGCAATGGTAAATGTTATGCTGTGCCTGATGTAGTATTTTAAATGTTTAATTTAATTATCAGAGAGATAGATCTGTAAATAAGGTTGCTTCTTTAGCTTGTAACCCATATACCAATAGAAATCTGTGAATGACACAGCATCTTCTACCTCAAATGCTCTCTAAACCTTGGGATACACTGCCAAGGATAGAAAATGAACAAGGAACTCCTTCTGTCATATATTAACTCAACACAGTATTACACTGGGCATGAGAACAGTGACTAAAGATCTAAATGTATTCATTGTACACTGACTTGTAGTTCATAGCTGTTAAAAAATAGGATTTGAAATGGTATCTGATGCATCACAGTCCCACTACAAAAAAGAAAAAAAATCCTAGGAGTGTAAAATGTAATTTGGCTATATTCGCTTTTCTATGCTCATTTACTTGCACTGACTACATAGTCCAAAAAAAGTACAGTCTGTTTTAATGATCCGTATACTAGCTATTAGAAAAACACTGAGATGTAGTAAGGAAATATTTCATGGTACTTAGTGAAGGACACTGTTAAGGTATTGTGGGCTTCATTTCAGTAAGATCAGTGAAGAAGCACTAATCTTCCAGCAGGCTAATCTTTAATGTGTGCGTTTTGCTGTATGGCAGATTATTATATTTTCAGTTTAGCCTGGAAGAGACAAGAATATCTCATCTTGGGTTAGATTTCACAATGGCCTGTTCCAGACTCATAAATCCTCCACTTAACACTGTGCATGCGCATGTATCATGCAGCAGCAAGCGCACTAATTGGTATTCATCAAATGACCCTGCACATCGCACCCACATTTAAAACAAGGGTAAGTGGCAGAATATGCTAATGATGGTATAAGTAAGTGAAATGCATGCTAATGAAGCAACCCGACATGATGGAGTGATTCAGGAGTGTATAAAATGTGTGTGTACATGCCATGCTCCCATTTGGCCTCATTTCCAATACTTTTTGGAATACAGCCATGAACACACTTTGAAAAAAATGTTAGGGGTTGTTGTTGCCATCACTATTCTGTATGTGAAACAGCCTTTAATACAAGGTGATTCTTTTGCAAGACCTTGGTCTAAAAGAAGAGACTTCGGACCACATTTGATTTATCATGGTGTTCGTGATACAGAAACTGTCAAACACTACATGGTGGACAGGAATACCTTGAAGGAAATATACAACCTCTCTGCTGCCTTCACCTAAGGCCCTGGGGAAATCATGGAAAACCCATCCCAGCGAAAATCAAGGTATGATTAGCATTACATATACTAGCTACAGGCACTTTTTAGAGACCCACAGTGGATATATTAGGGCTGTCACAAGCCTCATCCTCCAGAAAATTACATGCATTTCTAAATGAAATGATACAATATGTAAGGGATCAATTCTAGTGTCCACCCACCTTGGAGTAGAGAGCTAAGGCCATACAAAATACCTATGTCATAGCACACTTCCCTGAGATTCTGGGAGCCATAGACTGCAGACACGCCAAAATAAAAGCCCTGCCTAGTGAACAGGGAAGGGAGTATATCAATAGAAAAGTATGTCACTCTATCAACTGTCAGGTTATCATTTAAGCCCAAGGGATCATCTGCAATGTGCATACAGGCAACCCTGGCAATTTTCATGATTCACATATAATGCACACCTGTGAAGTTTATGAGGGATGTCTTTCCACAGGGGCATCTAGTGGGGGATGCTGGTTATGCACTGGAACCTTGGGTTTTGGCACACATGAGAAACCCACAGAACCCAGATTGTGCAAAGATACAACAATGCACATGCTCAAACTAGGAATATTATTTAACATGTATTTGTCTTGCTCAAATCAAAGTTACAATGTAAAGACACATCTGATGTTGTACTTTAGTATGACCCAGCTACTTCAGCCAAAATGCTCACAGTCTGTGTCATGTTGCACAATATAATTGTCAGGAAACAGCTGCAACAAGGACAACAAGACCAAGGACCGCAGTTCCCAGCATGACAGGCAGGGCCAGCTGGGCCAGCAGACACAAGTGAGGAGTCTGAGGAAGAAAGAGCAGCTGTGGATGATGCTGACAGACATGGGCATGCACAATATGCTATGGCCCTGGATAACAACAGAGTATAGTGCACACACTCAACACCTAAGAAGGTAAGCACATTCAACGTGGAACTGTGATACATGCAAAATTAGTAACCTTTTCTTACCCATGTAATGGTTGTGCTCTGTGAGCATCAGACAGAGTCAACCCCCGAAGACACAACTTGTAGCAGCAGCATTAACAAAGGCAAGTGATGAACCTTTAAAGAAGAGATGGAAATTATTATACTCATATGCAAATACATCCCAACAGTGATGCAGGCAATCTTAGCATCATTTGCACTAGGTGGTGAGCAAGTGCTAGTTATTAACTAGTAGGATTGCATTGCTAAGAATACAGACAAAAAAAATCAGTACAATGCATTTGATTAAAGCAAATATCGAAGTAATTATTACCCATCAACCTTGTACGGGCACAGTCATCGTCAGTTACTGGGAGGGGGTTATAAACATTTGTGTGTGTATGATGTGGCATTGTCAAGATGACTTGTACTGAGTGTGGGTCCGCAGGACCACAATCAATATACTTGTGCTAGCACTACACCATGGCATTCTGGACAGGTGTGAGCCATGCATGATACAGTTCACCATTGCTTACCTGACCACAAGAACTATCTTTGCCAGGAATTATACTGTTAATTCCATGACCTTGGTTAGAAGTCGTGGTGCTATCTGAACATGAATGATGCCCACTGGGTGAGCTCTCATTACAACTATTTTCATGACCATGTGGTCTGTCATGTCTGTGTGTGGATAGCTCAATCACTGGCAGAACAGTGGAAGTATTGAGCAGGACAGCTAACCTGATAATGCAGCACCCACATGGATGCTTCTCCTCCCCAAGCAGATGTCCCATCACAGACACTGCAGGATCCAGGTTGTCATTCGTCTAGTCCAAAGAGCCATTCACACTGTTCAGGAAGTCTAGCATATCAGAATGCAAAACATCCAGTACTCTGACTTTCTCTCCTGAGGCCAAGGTAGAATATGCCTGTGCCTCTGTGATGACCCTACACATATATTGAATGGCACCAACTGACACATCAACGTTAGAGTGATAGCAGAAAGCAGACCTTCACTGAGTACCTCTACCGACACACCTATGTGGTGCTTCGTTCTGATGATAGCTAGGGGGAGAATCTTCCTATTCTGCAACAGTAATAACAACACTACCCTAATTAACTGTGTCACCCTCAGCCTATCTCTTCTCAGATGGCTCTATGTCATAAGTATGTTTAGACATACTAACTGTGTCTAAGCTGTGAGCAGGGAATGTGGGATCATGACCTCAGTGTCAGACTGATGCTCTGCAATCCCAAATTGTGCATCTTCATTACAGCCATCACTATGAGAGTCTATAGATACTCTAACATCAGAAGGTAGGAGTTCCACAATGTCAATGGCAAGCTCAACTGTGATTAGAATAAGAAAACTCAACAAATAGAGAAATATATGAAAACATGATCAGACTTGTGCTATGTTACTCTGAATAAAGCAATAATAGATGCAAGTGAAACTGAAAAAGGAGTTAATGTAGACTTTAAGACAAATTGCATACATTAAAACAGGTGAAAAAAATGTATGGCCATACCATTTGCAGGTGATCATGGAACCTCGTTGCCAAAAGTGCCTGGACAGAAAAAATAGAGATGGAAAGAGGGATGATAAACACTGAAATGAAGATGACACATTAAAGACAAACCTCACCTACTTATGCATACATATAAAGATATTAAACACTTATATCTCTATCCTCTCCCTCTCTTTCCCCTTTTTAATTCATTCTGTCTGTCTTTCTCTTTCTGTCAATCTATCTATATACCTATATATATATAAGATACCTGATGGCATACCTGGAGCTTCACCAGTAGACATGCTTTGGTCATCTTCCACTTCTGCACCTATGTAGTCCATCACTACACTGGGAATCTCTGAGGAGCTCCAAAAAAGGAAGAGAGTATACCACAGCTGGAGTGCTGTAAAAAAATTTAATTCACCATAAAACAAGAAAACAATAAAACATGGTAAGCGCTTTCACAGTCTATTATACAACTGATTCTTCAGACCAAAAACCAAACACAGCCTAAGCTCATTTATACTAATAAAAGCCCAATCAGCAGGCAGCATTAATTAAGGCATCTCATTCACTCAGACAGGTTAGGGGCGGCCACGGTGGTGCAGTGGTTAGCATTGTTGCCTCACAGCAAGAGGTTCTCTGGTTTGATCCTTGGCTTGGGTGCCTTCGGTGCGGAGCCTGCATGCCCTTCCTGTGGTCGCGTGAGTTTCCTCCGGGTGCTCCGGTTTCCTCCCACATCCCAAAGACATGCAGTAGGTGGATTGGACACTCTAAATTGGCCCTAGGTGTGAGTGCATGTGTGTGTGTGCCTTCTGTGGAAGGTTGGGTGCCGGGCTGGCAACTCGACACTGTAAAACTCCACTGCCAATCATGAGCGTACAGGTGATCCGCTGAGCAACCCCTAACCAGGAAAAGCTGAAAGAAGAATTCACTCACACGGGTTGCAACAAACAGAGAAACCTTTAATGTGTAAAGGGTCATGCTTTCAAAACTGGTTTCAAAGAGACCATGTTATTAAACCTGGGGGACTTATCACTATTAAAACGTGTAATCCACTCTTGTTATTTCACCTCAGTAAAGCTCTTAAACTCACCCCTCTTACATTTGTGACCAAGACTTCTAATACTAAAAATTTAAAGTTGTAATTCTTTCCCTTGTCTAGCACATGTTGGGCTAGGGCATTCGTAGTTTTTATATTTTTTTACATCATTAACATGTCTAGCACTCTATCTTCCAACCTTCTGTAAGTTTTCCCTATGTAATAGGCATGGCATACCTCATAGTATGTAAAGTAGATCAAGTCCTTAGATAGACAGTCCGCATAAAGGGAAGTCTTAATAACAAAATTCACCATAGGGTGTACAAACTTGTTATCTATATGTATAAACCTGCAGGCCTTACATTTCCTACAGGTAAATGTCCCTTCATGATCTGATAGGGGGATATATACATCCATCATGTTTTTATAGCAACTGTCTCTTCAAGGGCGGTCTATTCGTGAATATAAAACTAGGTTTCTCACTCAATACCTTTCCTAGTTGCTCATCTGACTTCAGAATAGGCCAGTTTTTTTAATAGCATCACAGATCATGTTAATGTTACTAGAGTATGTTAGAGATAGTTTTGTTTCTTTCCTAGATCTCTGTTTTTTTAGTGTGTCTATGTCTACATGGGCTCAAAAAATATGGTCTCCACAAGCCTTGTCTCTCTGACTGCAGTTCTTCTGTGCATTTATCAACCTCATTACTATTGTATCCTCTCTTTACAAAAATTCCTTTTAAATCACCTAGTGCTTCATCTAAATCACCTTCATCAGTATGTAGCCCCATAGTTCTTATTACCTGTCCCTTTACTACATTACGTGGCACATGCCAAGGAAGCATGCTACTATGGTGTAATAAATTATTCATTTTGCATTCTTTCTTAAAAGTTTGTGTTTTAAGTCCACCATCTACTGTCTTACTGATGGCTACATCCAGAAAATTAATGGACTGCTGCAAACAAGTCTGTAAACATTACAAATGGTGTTGTGGAGTGTAAATAGGCTTTAAAACCTTTTACTAGGCTTAAAACATGAACATGAGGGATGTATATATATCCCCCTATCAGATTGTGAAGGAACATTTACCTGTAGGAAATATTAGGCCGCAGGTTTATATATATAGGTAATAAGTTTGTACTCCCTATGCTGAATTTTATTATTGAGACTTCCCTTTATGTGGACTCTCTAACTAAGGACTTGATCTGCTTTGCATACTGCGTGGTATGCCATGCCTATTATGTAGGGAAAACTAGCAGACACTTGAAAAATAGGGTGCTAGAGCATGTTAATGATATAAAAAATGTGAAAACTATGAATGCCATAGCTCATCATGTACTGGACAAGGGACAGAATCACAGTTTTAAATTTTTAGTATGAGATGTCTTGGTCACAAATTCAAGAGGGGAGATTTTAAAAACTTTACTGAGGTGAAAGAACAAGAGTGTATTATACATTTGTATAGTGATAAGTCCCCTGGGCTTAATGACAGGGTCTCTTTGAAACCAGTTTTGAAAGCACGACACCTTACACATTAACGGTTTCTCTGTTTGTTGCAACCTGTCTGAGTGAATGACATGCCTTAATTAATGCTGCCTGCTGATTGAGCCTTTATTCGTATAAAAGAGTTTAGGCTGTGTATGGTTTTAGGTCTGAAGAAGCAGTTGTGTAATAGACTGTGAAAGCGCTTACTGCGTTTTATTACTTTTATTGTTTTATGGTGAATTAATTTTTTACAGCACTCCAACCATGGTATACCCTTTTTCTTTTTTGGAATTTACTTTGACTGTTTGAAAAAAGAGCATTTTGTCAATTTCTAGATTTTCTTACTGTTATTGAATCTCTGAGGAGCTGCCTGAATCACTTACAGTGCACAGGAATGCCTCTGCCTCAGTGAGTAGTGGTTTGGTAACAGGACCCCCTCCACTATTCCTCCATTCCTGTGCTATGGCACTGTTTTTTTCTTGGCCTTGGTGATCATGTCACTGGCCCAACTAATGCTTTATTTCTGCTCTTGATCATGGCCAGCCACAGCACTGATATCATCAACCACCTGCTGCTAGATATGGTCATAGAAGGGGTTGTCAGCTAAGCCTTTTTGTAACGTGTGTGATCCACATTGATTGAGGGCCTGCACTATAATCTGATTCTCAGCTTCTGAAAATGCAAGTTTACATGGCTCAGATGTTTTTGGAGCCATATCCCTGTATGGGATTAAAAAATAAACACACGCACAAAATTAGGTATCAAAAAAGAAGCAAAGTGACAAGCAACAAAATAAATATGAATATATGCGGGCATAATTTACAGAAAGCAACTAAGGGCTCTATATGAATGCGCGTATGTAATACATAAGTATAACCACCCCAACAAACAATGCAATGAAAAATCTGGTAAGGCTGAAAAGATGTGTAACTGTGGAACAGGTAGCAACATTAACACTGAATCAAGTGTAGGAAATGAAAATGTTACTATTTCAAATACACTTTGTTGATGTTAGGCATATACAACAGGCTTAGCACAGTTGTTGCTCTAAAATATAACATGCATGTTATTACTAGAAATATAAAAATGTTATCCCATGAGTTCACATCCTCAGAGAAATGTTGCTATACAGACACATAATATTAGTTGAGGATACTTCAAAGGAAAAGTGCTATACCTTCTATAACAGCACAAATGTACAAATTGCAGACATCATGCAATGGTATCTAAAACATAAGCTATCATAAATATTTAAATAATCTTTTTTAAAGAAACATCATGTACCATGACAGGATTTGTATAAAAGTCCAAAAAAAGTAAGGTAATTGTAGCAGTCAACCAACAGTATCTCAAGCTGATGAATCCAAGTAGTTTCCCAGTACTACAATAGAAGTTCCTAAGCACCAGAGTATGCTTCAATAGTACAGATCAATATCTCTGGACTCTGGGAATATGTAAATCCAGTGTCAGGCCATTATCATTCTTGAATCACAGAATCTACTCGAAGTGCTGCACAGGTAAACATGGTGTGAGGACCTACACCATGCTGTGCACATGCTCTAACAATACAAGAATGAGTATTGAGAAGTGAGACTTGCTAAGGACATGTAAGGGTAAATCTTTATTAGAAATGCAGGAATAATTAAGTGTTTAACATTCCTAACTCTTTGATGTACACATATAGAGGGTATGTCAGGAAGAATAAACTCACCAAAGACATATGAGGGTACTTTTATTTATTTAGGGGATAAACAATTGTAACATACTTCTTAATATACACTTAAGAGGTAAAGGTGCCTATAAGTACAAAGTTATGTAAAAAAGTTAAACATTAAAGTTATGTTATGTCATGTGTATTACATGAAAAAGAGACTTACAAACAAGATATATCCAAATACATGCAAAACATAATGCAATCACTTCAAAAATGTATCAAAATACAGTTACCACCCATAAAAGAAAATGAAGAACACCCTTTTGTCTTCCATGAATTTGTCATTATTGTAACACAATATGTTAGGTTAACTGTTGCAAATATCAAAGCATGCTAACATCAAATGTGAAATGACAAAGGACAACTTTGATTAGATATATTGCTCCAGAAATGTAAAGTGTTAAAATGTCAAAGCTTGAGAATATGTGCTCCACTTTGTCTGCCTCATATAACCCTCTCTGATACACCACATACTGTTAATCTTTACAGTGTTTCATGCTAATGCCATCATTCCAAGGTTCATCTCTAGAGATGGTGATGCCTATGTGTGAAACATGGAGTCCTTAATGTCCACATTTTCATGGTATAAGATGATAATGTAGGGAAATAATCATGCAGACACATTTTCCTTTTTTCTAACATGAATCAAATGTGACTATTAAAACTAAATTTGACATACATCTCTATGTAATGATTGCTAGCTAAATAAGTCAACTATATATGTGTAAAGTATGTTAAATATAACAATGATGATAGTTAATTTTAGCTACACTTGCAGAAATATAATCTACACAATAGTTTTTTTGAAAAAAAAAGCATTACTCATCACATATAGTTATTAGATGTGTAGGACAGTATGATGTGCAAAGTGTTTATGGCACCTACCCTGACATTTTACTCAGGTCATGTAACTCAGTGCATATGAAATTTATTTACATAAGTAAATACTGTTTTTTATATAACTCCAGTATCATAACTATTTCTTGTTTACTTAAACTCAGAACCAACCAACGCTAATCATCATGTATCTTTCAACATTTATTTAATACTTCACATTCACCTTATACATTTTGGAAAGTGTTTTAGCCACTTTTAATTAAATCGAAGGTCTTGCAGTGTTTAAAATGGTTTTAAAAGTTGTGTATACTTGGATTTAAAATCTTCTGAAGGTCACATGACCAAATGGTGCCAAAAATTAAAAGAAACAAGGTCACTTTTAAAGTAAAGTTTCTGTTACATTGTTTCTGATGAAGACGTGTGGATTTATATCTGAGACAAAAGCACTTATGGTTTCTTTTATCAAACAGTGAATCATTTGCAAAGCCTGGTTCATTACCAGTGAGTGATTTGTACTTCACCCAAAGTGGAAACGTTAGTTTTCACTTAACAGTGGTATTTACATTTGTTTTTGGTTGTCTTTGGTAGTGATCTATCTCCAGTCCATGCCTTTTTCTTTCTGGTCATAACTAAAAGTCACAGACATACAGTTATGCCATAAGTAAATCTCTATTTATGATGAAATTGTTATTCCTCAGCTTACAAGTTCAAAATATTAATTTTTCTCTGGCTTTAACAGTTAATACACAGCTGTTCACATCTTCCTTTTAGTCATGAGTTCAATTCCCAGATGGTATTACTAAAAGTTTGTAGTTTGTATGTCCCACTAACTTATTATGTCTCAATTCATAAAATTTTACCTCAGAACAACACTGAATATAACCAACATTGCAGATTTGATGTCATAGCATCTCACTGTATTAGAAGACTGCATGAATAATTGCCATTCACCATAACAGAGACCATGTGTAAAGGTGACATTTCCTTTGAAATACAACTCATTTATCATCATCGTCATCTTCCCAAAGCATTTGATGATTTAATAGTGGAACATGTGTAAATACAGTGATCATTAAACAGACTAGTTATCACTGCCATATTTCATACCTCCAGTTTATTTTGAAAGAATCATATCCATTTTCTCTGCTATGCTATTTTTGTGCAAATGCTACTGGCAAGGTTATCTGTCATTGTACACAGGCTGTTACATGTGAGATCTGTTTTGATGCCAATTCACTGTCATATTTCTAGGTGTCCTTCAGAAGATATGTCAGGCAAAGTTGAGAATAGTACTCAATTTAGATCCCTAAGGTGGTGTGAAGTGCAATGCATGATCTTTGTGGCACTCATAAAATGGTAAAGTTGTAGGCTTCTTCAGGAGAACTATACTGGGTCTCAGTACAAGGCCGAGACGTGGAATAGCTTGGCCAAGGCTCTCACTAGTACAAATGGCATTCCACACACTAGGGAACAATATCACCCCCATTATAGTGACATGAAGAGGAGCAAGAAGGACCTCTTGAGCTATATGGTTATTTGTCATGCTTCTTATTCTTCTTTTTCTTGTTTTGTTTTCTACTGAGGACATTGCAAGGAACAAAATGGCACATCAGGATGATTGGCATGCCTCATAGAGGCATGAGGTAAGTATGGATCAAATATGAATGCAAGCAGGATCATAGTAGACCTGTAATATAGTTAATCTTACCAAATTTTATGGCATCAGTCCTTATGAGCTTGAAACACACACAACTGAGTAGGCATAACTAACCTTTAGACCACCCATGCATGTTTACTCTAATAGGTCTTGATTAATGAATTAGGAAATTAGTAAATCAATTTCACTGTGCATGGATTCATTTACAGGCAGCAGCAATTAGCTTTTATTATATGATAGTAAATAAAAAGCATTTACTGCAATACTAATTATGTTAAACATTCCATTTCTGTAACTGGATGTATTTACTTGGAATGTATATATCCAAAATGCCATGGTCACCTGACTGTTTACATATTATTAATAACAGCCACTGAGACTGATGCAGTTTATGACACATTAATACCTTCACATCATATCTGGATGTGGCAAAGGTTAACATAGTTGTGTGTTATATTTACTTATTTTTTGAGTTATTAATTTGACATGGCAATGAAGTTACCGTCTATGTTGTCTCTCCCTCAACCCTAACTCTCTCTCTCTCTCTCTCTCTCTCTCTCTCATTTTTATTTAACATTATTCTGTATGGAAACATTGATGATACAACAGGAATGACCATCAGCACAGGGAGGTAGACCAACCACTGAGGATTGGCCTGCCAAAACACCACAGGCAGCACAGACACCCAGCACATCTTAATCACAACCTGTCAGCATTACCTCCAGAACCCCAGCACTACCTGCTCCACCTGTGCCAGGTAGCTCTGCTCTGGCTGTTGATGCAGTGGTATTTGTTAGAAGTAGCATTTGAGGTAGCAATTTTGTCACACAGTTTACTTTTATGATTTTGACATAGCATTGTAAGCCTATGAATTATTCAAACTACAGATGTTCAGATAGTTCATATGTGCGCAAGCTAAATGATCAAATGTTATATTTGCGAACATTCACAAATATGACTGTTTGAAGGAATGTACAGGGATAGTGGTACAGTTCAGATGGGGAAATACATCCCTTTCCTCACTGTAGTGCAATCTCAGAGTTGGAAAATATATAGTTAGGGGGTGTGGGACACACAGTCCCCCCCACAGAGGCGTGCAGGGGGCTTGCCCCCCTGCATAAATGGGATGTTAGGTGTACTAGTTAGGGAGTTACGGCAAAGGTGGAATTGCTGTTATGTGCCGTAAAATGTTGTGTTTGACATTTTTGGCATTAACAGCTGATTTTCAACATTAGGACCATTAGGTAATGTGTACTTTCGGCAAATTAGTTCACTGTTAAGTACCATTTTTGTTTTAAGTTTCGATATTTTAATAGTAAACCTGTCACACACTACAAACTGACAGGGCTGGTGGATGATGTCATGGAGAGGGGCCTCAGTGCCTGAATCAGTACAGTAAAAAAAAAGGTCCTGTGACAAATCGCAAAGTCAATACCCTGTCTAGCACTGACTCAAGAATCTGTGATAGGAATCAGTGATGACCATTTTGAGTGCGAGAACTAGATTCTCACTGTGCTCATGCTGGACACTGTTGTGCCTCTGATGTCTCCTACCTATCCCCCAGTCATGGTTTCCTGCAATCTTTTGTGTCCATTATCATCCTTGTCTGTCTTGAATGTTCTGTATGTCTGTACCCGCTACCTAACCTACCTGATTTATTCCTCTTAAATTTTCCCCAGCAATCATCTCTATAAAAAATGGCAGCTGTGCCACAAAACAAAAAAATATATATATGTCCCATGAATAGATCTCTACCTCACCTATGTGCCTGTTTGACACACTTGATATGGTCCAACTGGCCATACAAAATTATTTTGTTGTTGTCAAAAAGCCCTGATTTGGAGACTATCCAAATTCATCAAATTCTTGTTACAAGTATACCTTTATGTTGTGAAGAGGTGGACCACCATCCTGCACATTCCTTTATTCTTTCCTCCTTTGTCCTACCTTCTGCTTGCTTCTCATTTTTGCCATGGTCCTAGCAACCCCATTTTCACACATTTAGTCTTGTCAAAAATGGAATCATACACAACTGAAATGGTCTATTATAAAATTCAGTTTTTTGCCTTTAGCATGTGAGCATTGCACACCAAGTGATGGTAAAAGGTGTTTCCTATCATTTAGCAAACACTGGTGTGTCTTTACCATTGACCATACTAGTACAGTTATCTTTGTGCTAATGTGGTTAGCCCTGCTGTGCTATATGAATACAGACTGATAGCACTTTTGTGAGTTAGTTACTGTAACGTATTTATTAGGCTGCTTGATGCAATAATGTAGACCTTATGGAGTGTTATAGTAGTCATTACTGTGATGAAGCCTGAAGCCTACATTCTCTTGTGCTTAGATCTATTGTCACTGTCCTTTCAAATGTGTGATTTTAAATTTGTTGAAGTATGAGTTCCTATGTGATGTGCTGAGATAATGCTCAGGTTTGTAGATTGCTTTTTGCATAGTGTCAGGGGGTTCAAATCCATAAGTATGTCAAACAAATATTTAATTTTGTTGATATTACTATTGCGTGTGCAACTGTTGGCTGCATATGTTATTAACCCATTATTATCCTAACTATGTCTTAATCATGTTTCTACTATCGAAGCCCTGCTTGCTCGATATTTGTAACACTTCCTTGCACAGAGCAAGACAGAATAATTATGGTGGAAACTCTAAGAGTAATACACCACAGAAATGTGCAGAAATGGCCCATAAGAAATAAGAAAAACTCTTTCTATGTTTGTAGCCTTATCTCTCAATCCCCCTGAAAGAATTGATGAGACTGTACTATACTGAAATTAACTAGAAACAACTGAAATGAGGCTGGAACGAAGGTCTTTATTTGTTAATTACCCAAACTCATGCTGAACAGATGCCAGTCTCTCTTTTATGGGCCAAGTCTTGTGTAATTTTCAGAATGAATTTTCCAAACACTGCAGTTTATTAATAAGGCTTTATTAGATGTTTACAATATCTGAATACTGTTTTCATTAACCATGCCGATAAACAATAACAGTCTGTAGGAATGCTGATTATCAATAACAGTGCTGCTAAATATATCCAAAGTTTCTGCATGTATATTCTGATTATCCTGAATGATATAAATTGAAACAGTCTTTATTTGACTTGTCTTCTGTACTCAGGCTTGAGTATCCATATTGTAGCTTCCTTATATAATCTATTCTGTATGTCAGGCCACGTTAACTAACTGACTTCATTAATTGTATCTGAAGTATATTTTAATAATACCAAAACCCTGTAATGCTTTACACACCTTCTTAGCCTTAGTTACCTTGGTTTTCAAGCCTGGTATTACATGTGGCTTTTTATCTAAAAACATTCTGTAGCTGGCAAGATTGTATCTTTCTCTTGAGAAAGGAACAATAAAAGAGCAGTCTGTAGCCTTCCCTTGAGAACTGCTATCTCTCATGCTTGACCAGCAAGGTTATTATTTCTTTTTGCTTAACTGTCTTTTCTAAAATGTACGCGTAAATAAAACACAATTCTGACACTACATTTCTAGCTTTTAGTCTGTCTAATGCCTAATAACTACTTTAAAATAAAAGTCCCTAATCTAACACCCCTTCTTTCTCATTATTTATTGTCTTCACCATTTGCATGATGCCTGGCACGAAGCAGCAACAGTGACTGACTGCATATGGTGAGTTTTTGCCTTTGGCTACTTTAGAGTCTACTGCCTCTACACTACTGTGGCTAGTCTCACTGTATTATGGGATTTCAAACTGGTAGCACTATGAGGAGACAATATCACATCTTGAAAGGCTGCAGAGTTGAATGTTCACCATATGGGACGTTGCAGTTGTAACTACTGTTATGAAGTATGCAGCACACAGACTCCCTTGCTTCATTTATAAGACAGTGCAGTGGCACAGCAGGAGGTTCTCCATTTCAATTGTCAGCTGGGGTATCTTCTGTGTGGAGTCTGCATGTCCTCCTTGTGTTCATGTGTGTTTCCTCTGGGTGCTCCAGTTTCCTCCCATGCTACAAAGACATGAGTGTGGAGCATTCCTCCCTGGGCCTCTGCTGAAAATTGGCTTCACTCCAAGTTGGACTTTCCCGGTAAACAAATATTAAATAAATAAATAAATTGTGTTTCCATAGTCTGGAATTCCATTAGCATTAACATACTTATTTCATTATGTGTTTCATAATCAGACCCAAAATGCTCATTCCTTCCCAGAAATAAGTGCAAGGCATTTGGTACACACAACAAATTAAGCATTTGATGTTATGAAATAGATTTTTGTTATTTGCTCTTCTTTGTCAAAAAGTAACAGACATAGCCTCTGGCTAGATTGCTTTGCCAATGTCTGCACATTGCAGTTCTTGACCTATGCATGGAGGATGAATAACAATATTTGTCACAGACCAGTGTACAGCTGGTGTATGTGAAATGTAAATTGTCAAAAGGTCACTTACTAATATCAGTTAAGGTTTCACCTGGGTGCAGTTTATGGTATTGTACTGTCATGCAGGTATTACTGATATGTTTAAAAAAGCTTTTATCACGACTAAATATCAAGTACAACTTGAAGGTATACTGCATTTAGATGTACAATTTGACAGACATTTTTATTTCAACATATGTGGTATGGCACTTTCCACAGGAAGAACACATCTTATATCACTGATTACAATACCCATGAATGTATCATACTCAATTATAGTCTGACACTGACATCAGATACATTTCCTCAGCAGCTAATGCAGAAGCATAGCTGGTACACCCAGTGCCCTGGTCAGGTGCTATGAACTACTTCCCACCCCCTCAACTCTTCAAGTGAAAAGCAAATAAAAAAAACACACACACACACACAAACAAAAAGCACTTCACTATAATAATCTGATCATAATGATCAGCATATTGCAGTTAAATCTATGCCCCCCTTCCATTAAAATGAGAAAAATAAATAAATAAACAGGTGTTTCTTCTACTGGCACACCATCCAGGTTGTCAGATGCACAACAAGCATCCCCCTCTCTCTTGCCAATTATTTAGTTCCTTTTTCTGTGTCCTACCCCCAACCCTCCTTCAACTTATTTTATTAATAAAAAAGTCTTATTTTAAGCTGTAGAAAAGTGTTTGCTATTAATGTAGCAAACAGTTGCTAGAGTTTATACCCTTACTACACAAAGTGCTACAGCACTCATCTTTTAGTTAAAAAAATGCTTTTTAATCTGTAGCAAAATGCTTCCTACAAATGAGGAAAACAGTTGTTACAATGTATACCCTGTCTGCACAGATCACTACAGTGCTCAGGTTTTAGTTTAAAAATATAGTAAACTGCTTGCTACAATGTAGTAAGCAGTTTGCTATAGTTTAGACATGCACAGAGTACTACAGCATTCAGGTTTGACCCCAAATGCAATACCTTTTTAAAAGTCACAAACTTTCTACCATTCATAACATGCAGGCTGCTACCTCAAGTGCTTTTTTTCATCACTTAATACTATTATTTGAATGATTACCCAGGTGTCTGTGATTTTTCTCAGTGTTTCCAAATTGTCACAGGTGTGTATGTTGCCATAACAACTTCAGTATTGCTTCTTTCATACACATAACACACTGATAGGCTTACAATTCTTTAACCTGTATGTATGTTCTGACGTCATTCGTGTGGATGTAATTAATTACCTTTGATTACTCATACAGTATACATTACAATAGCAGGATAGTTTCATACAATTATAAGACAAGATATAGCTAGGCATTCTTAATATAATCATGTGAGTACAACATTTTTCTCAACATTTTTCAGGAAATGTATCATGGAAAATGTACAGCTATGTTTTATAATTGTATAAACTAGTCTATAGTTTACTTTAATAAACAACGCATACTTTGTTAATTTTACTTTTACAATGGCCTTTCTATGGTTACAAGTGAGAAAAAAAATGGCAATAAAATATCCCTTTCTGACATGCATAAGGTATCAGCTTTAGAGTTCAGTACAACTATTTTACATGATAGGTGGGGGCTACAGCAGAATGTTGGTTACAGCATATAACTTTTTGGATTTACAGCTGAAGTGCACTATCTGCAGTATATGCAATATCCCCTAATGTATCTACTTTCCTTTCTAACTGTTATCTCAACTCTACAATTTAAATACATTTTACACATATCACATTTACTCCCTTTGTTACAGTATACCTGTGTCCCTCTCATATCCTTTGTCAGCATTTCCTTTTTATTTTATACATGTCTCCCTAGATGGACAGTCTTACTTCTAAAGTTAAAATAAATATAATTACTGTTGTGAGTACACATTATACTTATAGCTAACTACACTTACATCATTAAGCTTCCCCTGTCTCATAATTATGTAATTCAAGTTACCCTCACCTTATATTGTGCTGCCAATGCAAGCTCGTTTTATGGCATTACATATACATACAATCTGTCATTTATATTGCATGCTTGAGCCTCTGTGCAATTCAATGTGGCAACTAGCAGGTGTTCTGGTCACAAACACACACAGTTGATGGCTCTTATATTCGATGAACACTGCTGCTGACATAAACAAAGCATGCAGGCTAATCATGATGTGTATACACATGTTAATGAATCCCTGGGAAGGTTTTACACAACTAATAACTTTTACTAGTATTGTAACTTTGTAACAATTTTCATAAGACTAATTTATGAAATCATAAGGATAATATTTGCCATGCTAAATTATTAATGCAATAGTAAATAAACAATTGACTGTGCTGAATGTTTATACACTAATTATAAGCAGCTAAAGTAAAATTGACTGCTGTGAAAAGAAAATATTATGGTTAGGATTTGTAATGTAGCAGCTGCTAGTTCATTATATGTAGAATAGAAAGACAATATTGAAAAAAGTGTAGACAAAACAGATAGTAGATTTAAATGCTTGGAACGCTGTTGTAATTCACTGTGATTTTCATTGTATTATTATTTATTATTATTATATTTATTATATTACCCTACTTGAATCTCCTCCGGCTCTCCTCCACTACACACGCCTCTCTCCCCCTTTTTTCCTACTTCCCCGTTTTCCTCTAGATATATTTTCTTTAATAATCCCTTTAAAAAAAATGAATGACAGTGACTGTCACCTACTTATGTCCGAGCTGCTTCACCTCTTCACTTACAGTAATATGCTGTATACTTCCTGCAACTGCTTTTAATTGATGTCCTCACTGTTCACCTATTATACAACTGAATGCCTTTATTTGACCAGTTGTCCACTGAGGATAATCCAAACTGCATTCTTTTTTCCTTTCCTGACTGCATTTCTCACTACCCACACCAATACTTATTCTGTCCTATTGTTTTCTTTGCAGATTCCTCTTAGTTGTACAGTAAGGGACATCTGCTAGACTAATTTATTGTATATATATTTTTATTGTACTCCAATACTGTAATTTTTCTTGTTTATTTTACTGTGGAGCTTTTCTCCCCATGCCTCCACTGCAAAAAGCCACTGGCTCAGTCGAACTATCCCCATCAACATATGTCAAATAAATAAGTCATATTTTATCTCAAAAGTCATGCACGCTGATGTGTTAGTAGCTGAACAGAAACAATGATAATTAAATAAAGGAAGAAAATCTACATTAGGCAGACCTCCTTGCTAACACTCTTCAAGAGAAACCTTGATGGGTGGATGGGAAACAGAAAGTTTACCCCGGGGATCACTTCAGTGGCTCTGCTGGACAGAGGCACAGGGAACTAATCTAAGGGGGTCGGTGAAAGCCAACACATTCTGGCTAGGCTTATAAATGCCTTCGGGCAGATAGCCTAGTACCTACCTATGAACCTATATGAGAAGTGATTTGTGCACATAATTGAAATTATCATTTCAGGTTGTAGTCATCATGTTTAATACTACTATTACTTTAGCTCCACAACAGTAAATAAAAAAAACACTGTAGATGTTTGTCTGCCTTAATATTACTGAAGGATAAACCAGGCTATGGTAAAAGATTCGGAAGAACTTATGCACTGACATATGTTCCAGAAAATACAGTAGGATAATTAATTCTCTAAATTATGCAGCATAAAGAATAAAACAGAGCAAACAATGGGAGTGCTTGGGTTCTTTAAATATTAACACATTCCTTGGTATTTGCTAGGCATGATGGAAAACTCTATATGCTTCCAGATTCTTGTTCATAGGTTCATAGGTTCATAGGTTCATACTAGGCTATCTGCCCTAGGGCATTTATAAGCCTAGCCAGAATGTGTTTGGCTTTCGCCACCCATTTTAAATTTATTTTGCTATGCCCTTTTTCGAGGTTAGTATACTGTGCCTCTATCTAACAGTGACACAGAAGTGATACCTGGGGTAAACCTACGATCTCCCATCCACTCATCAAGATTCCTCTTGAAGAGAGTCAATGAGGGACTCTGCCTAACCTGGACTGGGATTTTATTCCAGAGTGAAGGGAGCCTCTGGGTTATGAATCTGTCCCTCCAGCATGTCCTATTTATTTCAGTGCTGAGGTTCAAGTCTCTCGAGCGCGTAGCTCGATGGGATTTGGATTTTCTGAGGTGCAGCATGTCTATTAATTCCGGGTTGGACATGGCTTTATACGTCAGGCACAGATCTCCTCTGAACAGGCAGTATGCCACTGAGTAGAGCTGGAGTTTCTTTAACCGGGCAGCATATGGCATCTGTTTGAGCCCTTTGATCCTCTTGGTGAGGTACTTTTGGGGTCTTTCCAGTTGCTGCAGGTGTCTGGTAAGGTACATCCCAAAAGGGGCATTGTACTCAATTATGGGCCTGATGAGGGATGAGTAAAGAGGCACGATGACCTCCCCTGATCTAGATGTGAATCCCTTCATGATTAGGTGGGCTATATAAAATGTTTTTCTAACGACTTTGGCCACGTGGTTGTCAAATGAGAGATTGCTATCAACTTGGGTCCCCAGGTCCCTAATTACTTCTTCTGTACTTAATGGATTTCCACCTGTGTGGTAATTTGTGGGCACTTTGTTTTTGCCAAAGGGGATGACTATACACTTTTTGGCATTTAGCTTGAGGCCATGGCTCTGGCACCAGTTGTCTGTTTCTATGAGGCCCTTTTGGAGGATGCTTGTGTCGGCTGGAGAGTCGATTATGGCACCCAGTTTGCAGTCATCTGCGAACTTGGTCAGCCACAGTCCTTCTGTGTTGGCCTGTACCTCCGAGAAATATATAACGAACAAGAGAGGTCCCAGGACTGAGCCTTGTGGGACACCATTTGTAACTGATTTGGAGTCTGACATGGCTCCAGCAATTCTAACCATATGGATTCTGTCGTTGAGCCAGTTTGCAATCCATCTAGTGACATAGGGGTTTATATTTAAGCTGGTGAGCTTATCTATAATGCCTGAGTGGGGTATTGTATCGAAGGCTTTTGCGAGGTCCAGGTAGGCTGTGTGGACCACCTTCCCCTCATCAATGGCCTTGGTGACTGTTTCAAAGAAATCAACCAGGTTTAAGAGGCAGGATCTGCCCTTAACAAAGCCGAACTGGGTAGGATCCAGTGTTTGTAGGTCCCCAATATCTTTATTTATGAGGTCCATGATGATCCTTTCCATAGCTTTGCAGACCAAGCTAGTCAGGCTTATGGGGCGATAGTTTCCAGGATCCGTTGAGGCACCACCTTTATGGAGAGGGACCACTGTTGCTGTACGCCACTCTTTGGGCACATATCCTGTAGTAAGGCTGAGATTGAACAGTAGTTTTATGTTTGGGTTTAGCTCTTCTTTGAGTTCATGTAGGATGCAGCCCGGGACACCATCTGGTCCCATTGATGCTGTGTTTTTTTGCTTTGGAGAGGGCGGCTCTTACCTGAGCATCTGAGATGTCAGGGGGGCAGCACTCTGCTGGGATAGATATTTGCCCTTTTGGTGGGGAGGGGGTGAAGTTTGCGCTGAACCTGTCAGCTAGGATGTTGGCAATGTCTGTGGGTTCGGTGTATTTTTTGTCATTTTGGACTAATTCTGAGCATATCTGGGAATTACCACCCAGGTTCCTAACATAACTAAAGTAAGCCTTGTGATTATCCTTAGTGTCCTGTGCAAATTTTCTCTCGAAGCTGGCCTTAGACAATTTTATGTGTGCCTGTAGTTTTTTGCTAATACTGATCAGTGATGCCTTCCCTTTTTGGGATTTTGCTTTATCATTTAGTAGCTTCCTCCTTCTATTGTATAGTTTGTTTATTGCTGGGGTCCACCAGACAGGACGTCTGCCTTTGGAGGATTGGGTCTTGGTTTTATTTGGGATCGCATGATCCATGCATTCCTGAAGGTGTTCATAGAATGTGTTTATAAAGGATTCTGCGGTCTGGGCTGTATTTTCCACAGGCCCAGGGGCTTTGAAGGATTCCACCTCAGTTTTGAGGAGTGTAAAATTTGCTTTAGAGAAGTTTTTCACTGTGGTTTTCTGGGCAGGGGGTGGGGTCGGGATGTGAATATCCAGTGAGATTAGTTTATGGTCTGATCTTACCAGTGAGGGATACACTTCTGGTCTGGAGCATAGAGTCCCCATGTTGGTGATGATCAGGTCCAGTATGTTTTCCCTCTTGTGGGAGTGGTAACAAGTTGTTCCATAGCATTTGACTTTATAAATTCTAGGAACCTTTGGGCTAGGGTGTTGGAGCTAGAGTAATGCTCCCAGTCTATGTTTGGGTAGTTGAAGTCGCCCAATATAATGGTGTTTGGAGAGACCTTCATATTTTCCAGTGTTCTCAGGAAGGCCGAGTGGGGTTCCTGGGTTTGGGAGGGTGGTCTGTAGCAGGCTATAAACTGGAAGGCAGTTTTACCCACTGTTAGTTGCACATGGATAGTCTCTGATGCTTCGTGCTTTGCCACCAACCTGGAGGTGTGGGTATCTTTGATGAATATCGATACTCCCCTCCTTTTGTGGTTCGGTCCAAGTTTTGGGGCGAAAAGCATGGTATGAGGTATAACCTGGTAGTGCTGGGGTGCTCTCAGGAGCCCTGAACCAGGTTTCTGTTACTGCACAGATATCGATGTTCTCCATGCTAAGGAGAGTTTTGAGTGCGTGCATCTTGAGGTTTAGACTTCTGGCGTTGAGTAGCATTACTCTTAGTTTCTTATCCTTTGTGATACCTATGGAGGTGGGTTTGTCTTTTGAGCCTTGCCTAAAAAAGGCACTATGGGGGTAGCAAGAGCCTTTGCCAATATCCGAAAGCCCAGGGGTGACAGGTGCAAGCCGTCCCTAGCGAAGCATCGTGGCTTGTCGAGCATATCATCCCAAGCTGACAGGCATTGGATCCCCTTTGAATGACACCAGTCCTTTAGCCAATTGTTGAAATTGATCATCTTGTCTTCATATTGTGGCATCATTCTTGATGAGGGTAAGATGCTACTCAAGGTCAGGGTCATACCGGCCTGGCTACATGCTCAGAGAGCTCCTTTATGTCTCTTTTCATGTAGTCCAGGGAGGTACGTCTCAGGTCATTCACACCAGCATGGACAATGACTGAGTCATATTTGTACTTGCCTTGGAGTGACCTGAGTGCTTGTGTTATGTGGCGGATCCTAGCACCCGACAGGCTGTTCACCGTGACCCTCTCCTTGTTCAGCCTGGTGAGCGGGACGTCAGTGTGCCTGACGATAGAGTCACCTATTACAAGTGTATCAGGTGTGTTGTTTAGTCTTAAGGGCTGTGACTGTTTGGCACACTGGCTTTGTGAGATATGTGTTGCACGTGTTTTGTTTTGGGGTAGCGGCTGCTTGGGTGTCTGCTTTGGAGGTCTCTGCTGCTTCGCAGATCTTTATTTAGAGCCTCCAGTATGTTTTTGTGTGATTATGTGTTTGGTTTGCTGTCGTGGTAGGTCTATGTGAGACTGGAATTGTAGTGAGTATGGTTTCCTTCTCCTCCTGACTGGTTATGCCAGTACTGAGTTGAGAGAGCTTAGCCTCCAGATTGGCTATATGGTTGCATCTCTCACATGTGTTGGAATTTGTTGGGAGGAGGAGAGGGTTGTCTGTGTACATGAGGCAGTTGTAACATTGCCTCAAGATTCCCAGATTCACCAGCTGGACCGGAGAAGAGATTGACAACTGACCTTTGGACATGCTAGAATAATATTGGGAATTCCTTAATAATTGAAAACCAGGGCCAGTGGGGAGTGAGGGTGTAGTGCTTTTAATTTTTAGTGCTGACTTATATAATTGATTTAGTGAGCAAGTGCCAGGTAACCTAAGTGCAATGTTTTACAGGTAACTTAAATGCAAAAATGACAAACAGTAACTTTCTTTCAAGTGAAACAAGGAAATAAGTACAGTAAGCAATGCAGATATCACTAGTGAGCCACAGAAGCACTGAGAAGCCGTGTATTAGGTGGAATTAGCGTTCCAGGGAAATAACAAGCAAACAAACAACAAGCATATAAACAAAGCTATATTCAGCAGGCCTGGATCTAGTCTATGCTACAGCAAACAAGGTGTACCAATTTCAGTAAGATACAGTTCAAATATTCAGGCACTATAAACCTTTAACCAGAAATTCCCAGCTCAGAAGGGCAGAGTCCAGCCTCTTCTCCCACAAGAGTGCAGACCACAAACCTTCTTAATGTAAAATAACTGGCCTGAAGCCCAAGTGCCTAAACCAGAACTAATACACTTTAAGAATAACAGACACTGGGCTCTCAATCAGCAGTTCCCAACTTAGAAGGATGAAAGCTACCTGTCCTGCCACCACAGTGCATGCCATAAACCTTCCTAATGTAAAACAACTGGCCTGAAGCCCAAGTGCTTAATCCAAAAGACTTAGAATGACAGCTAAACTTTAATCAAGTTACTACCAAGCAGTAATAAATACAATTGAATACTTTAGAGAATGCCTGGACTAGTGCTCAAGTTACACAAACAAAGCTAGATCCAGCAGGCCCGAATCCAGTCTATGCCACAGCAAACAAGGCGCACCAACTTCAGTAAGAAGCAGTTCAGATATGCATGCACTATAAGCCTTCAATCAGAAATTCCCAGCTCAGAAGGGCAGAGTCCAGCCTCTCCTCCCACAAGAGTGCAGACCACGAACCCTCTTAATGTAAAATAACTGGCCTGAAAGCCTAAGTGCTTAAACCAGAATTAATACACTTTTAGAATAACAGACACTGAGCCCTCAATCAGCAGTTCCCAACCTAGAAGGATGTAAGCTACTTGTTCTGCCACTACAGTGCAGACCACAAACCCTCTCAGTGCAAAACAACTGGTCCGAAGCCCAAGTGTTTAAACCAGAAGGCTTAGAATGAGTTACACCAAGCAGTAATAAATACAATTGAGTATTTTTAAGATGATGCAAAAGTAAAAAAGTAGGTAGAAACACAAGTACAGTAAAAGCAGATTCAATTTTTTTTTTTTTTTTTCTGAACAAGTGCTGAGATCAAAGAAACAGATTTGAGTGCTGAAACTAGAAAACTGGCTAGTTATAGGGAAAAAAACTAAGCTAGAAGGTTTCCCTCCAACACAGAAGGGCTTGGGGGCTCAAAAGCCTACAAATAGTCTATACCACTTAACAGGAAAGGCAGGAAACAAGCTTAAATTTTTTTTTCTGTTTCCCAGATGCTCTCTTTGTACACAGTAGGAGTGCCTGAAATCAGAATATGATCTCACTACACTCAGTTGAGTGAGCAAATGAGATGGGCCCAGAAGGAGTATCCAAACACAAATTTACAAGAGGGGCGGGCAGCTGCAAGGCCATGTAATAATTCCTGGTCTAGGGTACGTTACTCCACATTCTTGTATGTTTGAAGTTTCAAAACATTGTGACAATTCTATCATTTATTTATTGCTCTAGAAATAAAGCATCATGTCAATGATAAGGTAAAATCAGTGAAAAATCACATTGATACAGTAAAGAAGCATATTTATTTCATGAAAGCTGTCCTATGTGAGTAATCATGCACAACTGCTTGGAGTACACTAGCCAGTGAACAGATACATTTTATATGTTTAGGATACACTAGCCAATAGCCACGCTGCCCCCTCTCCCCTTTAAGATTTTAATACAACTTCAGTTTCTGTGTAAAATGAAAGAACTACATGTGAGTCAGGCTTCCCTGATCACAGCTGTACTACATTCAACACTGGAAAATAATAAATAGGCTAGAATCATATCTTGATTTAAATTAGGTAACCTCAAATATAATCCATAAATTGCACATCATAAAATAATTTAACAACAAATTAAACATTTTGGTATACTTAAGTTTCTGGCTCATAAATAACATTTAAAATGGAATGAAAATTGTGAGTGCCCCCCAATAATGCCATTCCCCAGTACTGGACACTAATAGGTATCTTCTGATATTATTTTTTCATAATAAAGAACCAGTCTGTTCATAGTGTTTGCTCATCATAAAGAACACAAACCCATCCATAAAGTACATTTTTCTTTTTTAACCATTTCACTTTAAAATTAATAACATCACTACTGTATCAAGTCCCCAAAAGTATGTTTTCTAATCTGGATAGCTAGTAGGTGTCCAAGATGATAATGTTCCCATATTTAATGCGACAAGGACAATTAATTCCTGGAATCTAATGGAGGAATTCCAGTTAAAATATATTTATGTCTGCAACTCTCTTTTTGCGCAGTCTTGTGCACAGAGCAGCTTTGGGCAGTGTCAGTTAGCTGAGGTATACTATTCCTGGCTCCACAAATTTTCCCTTAGAACTAGGCAAGTCTCAACTGAAGTGCTTCAGATCAACTGCTCTTATTGCAGCACTTGCATAACCCAAATCAGCACTTGCCCAAATCTCCTAGACAACACTATTATTTTCCAAATCTCCTAGACAGCACTATTATAATACAACATAAGACCCTCGATTGTCTGCAAGACAAGTGAAATTTACTTTTCCAAGCATGTCCATAGGTCACTTCAGGTGTACTCTCCAGTTCATCTGGTGGAATTGGGCATCCTGAGGCAATGTCACAACTGCCTCATGTATACAGACAGCCCTCTTCTCTTACCTCTAGACACAAACACTTGTGAGAGACGCAAATACACAGCCAGACTGGAGGCTAAGTGCTCTCAACCCATGACTGTAACAGACAGTCAAGAGGAGAAGAGACACACTAGCATCACACCACCAGTCTCACATGGATCTACAAAACAAGCACCTGCAAAACATACACATAAATACACAAAAACATATTCGGAGGCACTAGGTACCAATCTGAAAAAGAAACAGGGCCCTCCAAAAGCAGACAAGCAAGCAACCTGCACCTCCAAACACAAGCCAGAAAACACATAATTCACCTCAGCAGTGTGCCTCACGACAGCCCCTAAGGCAAAACACCATACCCAACATGCTAGTAATAGGAGACTCTATAGTAAGGCACACAGATGTTCCACTCTCCAGGATGAACAAGGAGAAGGTTACTGTCAGCTGCCTGTCGGGTGATAGGATCCGCCACATAACACAGGCACTTAGGTCACTCCAGAACAAGTACAAGTATGACGCTGTCATTGTACATGTTGGTGTGAATGATCTAAAACGTACCTCCCTGGACTACATGAAAAGAGACATTGAGGAGCTCTCTGATCATGTAGCCCAAGCTGGTATCACCTTGACCTTGAGTGGCATACTACCTTCACCTAGAATGATACCACAATACAAAGACAAAATGATCAATTTCAACAATTGGCTAAGCTTCTGGTGTCATTCTAAGGGGATCCAGTGTCTGTCTGCCTGGGATGACATGATAGACAAGCCTTGCACCTGTCACCCCTAGGCTTTCGAATACTGGCCAAGGCTCTTGCCATCCCCATAGTGCCTTTTTTAGGCAAGGCTCAAAGGACAAACCAACCACCGTAACCAGCACAGGTAACCATAAACTAAGGGTAATGCTACTCAACGCCAGAAGTCTCAACCTCAAATTGCACGCACTCGAGGCACTCCTCAGTATGGAGAAAATCAATGTTTGTGCAGTGACGGTAACCTGGTTCAAGTCTCCAGAGAGCACCCCAGCACTACCAGGTTACATTTCATATCATACCTTCCGGCCTCAGTTATTGGATCGCAGTACAAAGGGCGGAGGTGTACCCATATTCATCAAGGATACCCAAATCTCCAGGTTAGTGGTGCAGCATGATGCCCCAGAGATCATCCATGTGCAACTATCAGCAGACAAAACCACATTTCAAGTCGTAGCCTGTTATAGATTGCCCATCATGTCCCAAGATGCTCACTCAGCATTCCTTGAGGCATTGTAAAATATAAAGGTCTTACCCAACACCATAATTTTGGGTGATTTCAACTACCCTGGTATAGACTGGGCAAACTACCAAAGTTCTAACTCCTATGCCCAGCGGTTCATAGAATTTATAAATTCAAATGCCCTTGAAAAACTGGTATGTTCTCCCACTAGAGGGGACAACATATTGGATTTAGTCATCACAAATATGGGCGCCCAATATAACACACCTGTTATCACTCCCTCTCTGGTCAGATCAGACCACAAACTGATAACCTTGGACATCCTCACCCCTCCACCTCCCCCAGTCAAAGAAACCATCGTAAAAAACCTTTTCAAAGCAAACTTCAAACTACTTGCATCAGAAGTGGAAAGCTTCACTATTCCTTTGCAGAAGGATAATGATATCCCGGATGCAGAATCCTACACCAAGGCACTTTATATACATCTTCAGGATTGCACCGTGCTATCCCAAATAAAACCAAGACTCCTTCCTCAAGCAAGAAGAAACCAGTCTGGTGGACCCTGGCCATAAGCAAACTATACAATAAAAGGAGGAGACTTATACAAAAAAAGGCCAAATTTCAAGTAGAAAAATCACCCCTCATCAGCATTAGTAATAAATTGAGGGCTCTCATCAAGTCAACTAAATGCAATTTCGAAAAGAAAGTTGCCAAGGATAACCATAAGGCCTTCTATGGTTACGTCAAATACCTAAATGGCAACGCTCAGGTCTGTTCTGAGCTAGTACAAAATGGAACAAAATACACTGATCCCACTGACATTGCCAACATCTTGGCTGATAGGTTCAGTGCAAATCCCCCCCCCCCCAACCACCTGCAGGGCCTATTACTATTCCAGGGGATTGTGTAACTCCAATTATTACTGATACATTGGTTAATAAGGCTCTATATAAAGCTAAAAACACTGCCTCCATGGGACCAGATGGTGTCCCGGGCTGTGTCATACGCAAGCTCCAAAATGAATTAACCCCGCATCTGAATACCCTGTTCAGTCTCAGCCTCTCGACAGGATATGTGCCCATAGAATGGCACACAGCAACAGTGGTTCCGCTGCACAAGGGTGGGCCCACAACCGACCCTGGGAACTACTGACCAATAAGCCTGACCAGTATGATCTGTAAGGCAATGGAGCAAATCATTATGGAACTCATAAATGGAGAGATTGGGAACCTCCGAACACTTGACCCCACACAGTTCGGCTTCATCAAGGGCAGATCATGCCTCTTGAACCTGGTGGACTTCTTTGAGACAGTTACTCAGGCTATAGATAAGGGAAAGGAGGTACACATGGCTTACCTTGACCTTGCTAAAGCATTTGACACCATTCCCCATTCGGGTATTATTGATAAACTCACAAATCTGGATATAAACCCTTATGTCACAAGATGGATCGCAAACTGGCTCGCAGACAGATCCCACAAAGTAAGAGTAGCGGGATCTATGTCTGAATCCAGACCAGTAACGAGCGGTGTGCCTCAGGGCTCTGTCCTGGGGTCCCTCCAGTTTGGCATATACATCTCAGAAGTACAGGCAAGCACTAAAGGGCTGTGGCTGACCAAGTTTGCGGATGGCTGCAAACTGGGTGCTATAATAGAGTCTCCGGCCAACATGGATATCCTCCAGAAGGGCCTTATTGAGACTGATGCATGGTGTCATAGCCATGGTCTTAAGCTAAATGCTAAAATATGCGTAGTAATCCCCTTTGGAAAAAACAGAGTACCCACGAACTACCACATAAGAGGTAACCCCCTGAAATCTGAAGAAGTAATAAGGGATCTAGGGACCCAAGTAGATAGTCAGCTTTCCTTTGATAACCATGTTGACAAGGTGGTTAGAAAATCCTTCTATGTGACCCAACTGATCACGAAAGGGTTCGCATCAAGATCTAAGGATGTAGTGGTGCCCCTCTACTCTTCCCTCATCAGACCCATTATTGAGTACAATGCTCCAATTGGAATGTACCTGGCTAGGCATCTCCAGCAGCTGGAGAGACCACAGAGGTACCTCACTAAGAGGATTACTGGCCTCAAACAATTGCCCTATGCAGCACGATTGAAAAAACTAAGGCTTTTCTCTGTTGCATACCGCCTTCTCAGAGGCGATCTCTGTCTAACATACAGAGCCATGTCCAACCCAGAACTGTTGAACATGCTCCATCTTAGCAAAACCAAATCTACTCGAGCTACACGCTCTAGGGATATAAACCTCAGCACAACAATGAATAGAACATGCTGGAGGGAGAGATTCCCTTCGCAAAGACTCCCCTTGCTATGGAACAAGGTCCCAATCTACATAAGACAGAGCCCCTCACTATCACTCTTCCAGAGAAACCTTGACGAGTGGATGGGTAGCAGAAATTTCACACCAGATATCATACCAACAGCTCTACTAGATAGGGGCCAAGGGTACTAGCTGCTAGATTAAGGGCCTAGGGAACTAACCAAAGGGGCGGTAAATACCGCACAACTTGGCTGGGCTAATATATGCCTTCGGGCAGATAGCCCAGTACCTGCCTATGAACCTATGAACCTATCCATACATACCATGCATGCATATATAGATATACATATAAAACTTCTCTGTTTGCTCAAAGGGCACAAATTTAAGCATAACTGACCCATCTGTATTGATAGCAAGAGATCACCAAGATCCTTGTCATCAACTCCAGTTCTTAGTTACAGTGAGCGTTGTTCCTCTGTCAGTGGTTTACATATGAAATACAACATTCAATGGTTTTGTAACTTTTTCTAGACATGGGGGGAGATTCTAAAACAATTTATGCTTATGGAAAGGCACTGGACAAAGCATATGAATGGACTGAGATGCCTTGTAGTTCCAAGAAACCAGACTGTTGAAGTGGAAAAATCAAAATTTAGATGGAGACAATCATATCATATTTTCAGTTCTGAAACACTGAGATGATCTGCAATACCTATAAAGGGGAAAGTAAAACTGGTGGAGAACAGAAGAAAGCATTAACAATTAGAGAAGATGAAATGCTCCCTAACAAATACTACATACCAATTAGGTGTACTGGCCATATCCAATATTCGTTAAACACATCACTATGGAATAAGGTGACAGATAACCTAGCACCACATAAGACTGTTCTTCCACCAGTCTTCTGAGCCAGAAGTCATGATTGGTACTTTTAGACAACCTGCCACCATACAAGACTGCTCTTCCACCAGTATTCTGAGTATTGATTGGTTCTGTCTAGAGTGAGAGCTGACGGAAGCAGTAGGTGAATTGTGTGGACCGCACAAGAAACCACACAGACCGTAGGGAAATCTTTTCCTAGAGAAACTTAATTATGCATAGGTTCATAGGTTCATAGGTTCATAGGTTGGTACTAGGCTATCAGCCCTAGGGCCTATTCAAGCCTAGCCATAACAATTCCCTGGCTATTTCTTCCCACATTATTTACTTTCCTGGACCCCTGTCTAGCAGGGCGACTGACGTGATCCCTGGGGTGAATTTCCTTTCTCCCATCCAATCGTCAAGGTTCCTCTTGAAGAGGTCCAAAGAGGCACTCTGCTTGACATGTATGGGTAATCTATTCCAGAGTCTGGGGAGTCTCTGGGTTAGGAACCTATCCCTCCAACATGTTTTGTTTATTGTGATGACAAGGTTTAGATCCCTGGAGCGTGTAGCTCTGAGGGATTGGGATTTCTTTAAGTGTAGCATGTCCAACAGCTCTGGGTTTGACATGGCCTTGTATGTTAAGCAGAGATCGCCTCTGAGTAGACGATATGCGACAGAGTATAGCTGGAGTTTTTTAAGGCGGTCAGCGTAGGGCATCTGCTTTAGGCCTGTGATTCTTTTAGTGAGGTATTTCTGAGGCCTTTCCAGTTGTTGCAGATGTCTTGAGAGGTACATACCAAATGGGGCGTTGTATTCTATAATGGGTCTAATGAGGGATGAGTACAGTGGGACAATGACCTCCTTTGTTCTGGATGAAAAGCCCTTCGTGATGAGGTGTGCTACATAGAAGGATTTCCTGACTGTTGTGGTGATGTGGTTATCGAAGGTGAGACCACTGTCCACCTGTGTCCCTAAGTCTCTTATCACACTTTCTGTGTTTAGTGTACTGCCACCTATATGGTAATTCATGGATACATGTTTTTTCCCAAAGTGGATAACAATACATTTCTTGGCATTGAGCTTGAGCCCATGGCTCTGGCACCAAGCATCTGTTTCTGTAAGTCCCTTTTGTAGAGTATCCACATCATTTGGGGATTCAATAATGGCTCCCAGTTTGCAGTCATCTGCAAACTTTGTTAGCCAGAGTCCCTTAGTGTTGACCTGTACTTCAGAGAAGTAGATGCCAAACAAGAGTGGCCCCAGGACTGAACCCTGAGGTACTCCACTTGTCACTTGTCTGGAGCTGGATTTGGAGTCGGCTACTTTTACAGTGTGGGTTCTATCAGTAAGCCATTTAGCAACCCATTGGGTGACATAGGGATTTATGTCCAACTTAGTAAGTTTATCTATGATTCCAGAGTGGGGGATGGTGTCAAAGGCCTTGGCAAGGTCTAGATAGGCTGTGTGGACCACCTTACCCTTGTCCATGGCTCTGGAGACTGATTCAAAGAAGTCAATCAGGTTCAGGAGACAAGATCGGCCCTTCACAAACCCAAACTGGGTTGGGTCCAGTGTTTGAAGGTTGCCAATGTCTTTGGTTATAAGTTCCATGATAATACGCTCCATGGCCTTGCAGATAAGGCTTGTCAGACTGATGGGACGGTAGTTTCCGGGATCCAAGGTGGATTGGATCCCCCTTGTGGATTGGGATAACTGTAGCTCTGCGCCACTCAGTGGGCACGAAACCTGAGGTGAGGCTATGATTAAACATGACACTTAGGTGAGGTGCCAGTTCATATTGCAGTTCATGTAGTACACAGCCCGGGATGTCATCTGGTCCCATGGATGCTGTATTCTTGGCTTTAGAGAGTGCGTTTTGTACCTGTGTGGCCATTATTACTGGAATTTGGCAATCTTCCGGTATTGAGATGGGCCATTTAGGGGTGAGAGTGGGGTGAAGTTGGCACTGAATCGATCTGCCAGGATATTGGCAATATCCTTCGGATCAGTATATTTAATGCCATTCTGTTTTAGCTCAGAGCAGATCTGAGCATTGCCATTTAGATTCTTGACATAATTATAGAATGCTTTGTGGTTGTCTTTGGAATCTTTGGCAATTTTATTTTCGTAACTAGCTTTGGAGGATTTTATGAGGCATCTCAGTTTCTTACGGAGGCTAGTAAGGGAGTTTTTTGCATCCTGGAATTTTCCTCTTTTCTGCAAAAGTTTCTTTCTATGGGTTGCATGGGTTTCACTACTTTCTAAGGCATTACAACACCATATGGGAGATGCCACATGTAGCTGGGGTGGACATCATACTGGCGGAACAAGATATAATTACCCCTTAACTTTAACTGAAAGATATGTAGTTATAGAAGAAGCCTATGAGACAGTGTAGTACCACAAAATGCTTGATGGTATCAACTGCAACCATTTAGATTTGGTGCCATTAACTGAATCCTCGTTAGCATCAAAGTGATCACTGTTGAGGATGAAAAATCCTCTACTGACCAGAAGGAGCTGCAGTTAAAAATCTGCTAGGCAGTGTGCAGTGCAGATGGGATAACAATAAATTTAAGTACCCGATACCCAGTGAACTGCGATGACAGACACATATGAATGTTATGCAGCCATAAGATATTAAAGAATGGAAAAAAATCCTGTGGTCTTCTACTGGGTGAGAACGTAGTGAACTATAAGGAAAAAAACAAGGAACAAAAAAGAAAAACAAAATGCAATAACAATGTGCTCATAATGAAGCAACGATTATTTAACCTCATCAACATTGAATGATGGTACCCTCTCCAGAGCACCCCATATGGCATAGAAAAAGTGTGCAGTAAGGCTCACCTTCAAACTAAGTTACTAATGTAACACATGTTTGCAATGGTTATATCATGCTTATTTATATATTTAACTTGTATTTGTTAACTAGGCAGATCACGGATCTCTATGGACACTTTTCAGACTAAGCCTGGAAGTGCTGTCGGGTTAATTGACTTGCTCAGCATCACAAAGTTAGCCAAGGAAAGATAAAGGAATCAGACCCTGGACTACTGGAAACAGCTCATTAATCCTCTCTGCAAACTGACAGACTGTCACTCATCTTGTATATCTGAATAAGATGATGAGGCTTGGTTGTTCGTTTAAGTAGTTTATTACACACAAACACATCAGGATGAATGACTGCAACATAAAATCTCAATGAACTAACTGACTGACTACTACACACATACACGCTTTCATTCTGGCTGCTCACTCAAATTGGCATTCTTGCTTGCATGTGCTCAGTACTTATATGCACATGTCCACTGACTGGAATTCTTCTTAAAGGTACATCACACTCCGATCTACATCCTCCCTCTTTGACTAATCTGTCTCATATTGACAATGACAATTAAATAGGCATACAAATTATACAGACAATAATAAACAAAACAACAATCATGTTCAGGTTGCCATGTATCTAGAACTAGATCTTGAGATACAACCTGACCTCGTAATGTAATAGGACTGGGTTTAGCAAAAGGGACAGTCATTAGGGAATGTTCTGCTTCAGGATGTTAAGGGATAGTTTCAGGAACAGGAATAGATGATGGAATGTTCTCTGGAACAGGAACATTGGACAGATCATTCTGAAAATTACAGTCTCCATTACAGGAAAGATGCTGTAACACTGGCTTGGACACTGGTAATAAATGCTTCTGATTCTGCCTAAATTCCATTCCCTGCAATTCCATGATGTACTATCTACGTTCTTCACACAAACTTTTCACAAGTCCAATCTGATCAAATCCTTTTGTTGTCTCCATCCTCACTATCTCTTCTTCTTTTAATGGATTCAGAAGTTTACTGGTCTTATCATAATAGGACTTTTGGGACAAATGCTTTTTCAGAAGTTGGGCTTTTACTGCTTTGTTGTTTTTAGCAATAGGAACCAACAAATTCTTACTGATTGGTAGTGTGGTTCTGGTTTGTCTTGACAAACATCTATGAGCAGGTGAACCAAGTAAATTATTGTGAGGGATGTTTCTGAGATTAAGCAAGTTTAGAAAAAGATCAGCATTGTCTCATCTCGATTTCTCTAACAGCAGTTTGCACTTTGAACTTAACATTCAGCCAAGTCATTTAACTGCAGGTATTCTGGACTGCTTGTAATATGGACAAAGTCCCATTATTCAGCAAATCCTTTGAACTGCTGACATAAACTGGGCACTATTGTCAGAAATTACTCTGTGCAGACTACCATGGACAGAAAAATGTCTTTTCACCTTACTAATGACAGTATTGGATGTTAGGTTTGAAAGTAGGTCAATCCCGAACCAATATGAAAAAGAGTCTATTAACACCAAGTAATGTTGACCATTCTACTCGAAGATATCTGTAGCTACTGTCAACCAAGGTAGTTCAGGAATTTGGCTTAACTGAAGTGGTTCTTTTTGTTGATGCTGTTTAGGTGTATTACAAACAGAACAAAATGAAAGTACTTTCTCAATATCTTTTGACATAGAAGGCTAAAGTACTAGTGCTCTCACCGTTCTTTTGATGGAGTCACTTCCTGGGTGGTCATGATGCAAGATCTGAATATACTCTTGTTGCAAGGATTTTGGAACAATCACTTTTGGACCTTCATGATGACACCATTGTCTGACAAAATCTCATCTCTGTAAGGAAAATACTGCTGCACATCTACTGGTAAACAAGATTGTGTTGATGGCCATCCTCGACTGATAAAGAGGTTGAGCTTCTGAAGAACTGGATCTGAAGCTGTGTGAGTTTTAAGCTCATCAAGACGTGGAAGAAACATTTTTCACTCCCATGACTTCAAAATCAGGTTTCTCATTCTCATGCTGTTCAGTGCTTTTTCTCGGCGGTTGGGATAAGGTGTGAGCAAGATAAAGAAGTTTGCCTTTTGTGCAAACAAGATGAAAAATGCACTTTTGCATTTTGAGCATCATGCATTGCAATCTCCCAGGAATTGTGAGCATTAACTTTCTTAAAATAGTCGCTAAAGGCTGGCAGTTAGTTTCTATTTGGATTGGTTGGCCATAAATACAATCATGGAACTTTGAACATGCAAACACAATTGTCAAGAGCTCTTCAATAGGGCATACTGCATCTTGGTTTGGGTGAGAGCTCTCAGTGCATAGGCTACTTGTCTACCCTCCTGAAGAATGACTGCACCAAGACCAAAATTTGAAGCATCACAGGAAAGAGTTACTGGTTTGTGAAAATCAGAATATCTCGAAGTGGGTGGACTGGCAATTTTCTGTTTCAGGACATCAAATGCTTTTGGTGTTCTGACCAGAACCAGGTTACATCTTTACATGTCAGCTCTCTGAGCAGTGCTGAAAGTTGACTCAAATCTGGAATGAACTTGCCAGAATAGATGACCATACCAAGAAAATATTGTAGGGCTTGGACATTGTCTGCAGCTGGCATCTCAAGAATTGCTGTTTGCTTGGGAGGATCTGGTCATAAGCCTGAAATGGTAAACAAATGGCCTACATAAGTAACTTCTCTTAGCCTGAATTTACCTTTCTGAGGATTCAGATTAAGATTCACTTCACAAGCTCATTCCAGAACTTTCCTGAAGTTTCTACCATGTCTGAGTTCACCATTGCCTCATACAAGAGCATCATCTACTATTACAGCACATTGATAGCCAGAAAAAAAAATGTTCCATTGCATGTTGAAAGACATCACTGTCAGAATTTATTCCAAATGGCATTCTCAGAAATGTGTACCTTCCAAATAGTGTACTGGATGTGGTTAGCAAAGAATATTTTTGATCAAGCAAAATTTGCCAAAATGAATTCTTTGCATCTAAGACAGAAAAAGCAGTGGCATTTGGCATGAGGGCAGCAACTGCTTCAACTGTACACATTGGATGATGATGTCTTTTTAGTGTTTGTTCAAGTCTCTTGGATCAATACATATTCTAATATCATCTGAGCTTTTCTTATGGGCTACTATGCCCATTCAGTTGGTTCTTCTACTAGACAAATTACTCCTAGCTGCACCATCTTGTCTATCTCAGCCTTGACTCTCTTCTGCATCGCTACTGGAACTTCCCATGCTGGTCTGATAACTGCGCTGACCTCATCGTCTTGTTTCATGGAATACACAACTTTGAGCTTGCTAGTTTGTCTTCAAAAATATCAGCATACTCAGAAAAAAATAGTTTGGGCAAAATTTGAGCTGTTGTCATTCAAGCTTACATGGTGGACTTCTTTATTTAATGAAAGCAGTCCCATTTCCAAACTGTCTCTGAGGCCTAATAATGACTGCACATGTGTCTTGACTATGTAAAATTGCAGGTCATAGCTGTTCCCAACAGAGTAACATGAAAGTGCTACTGTGCCTTCAGTCTAAATTTTTTCACCACCATAAGCACAAAGCTTTGCACACTTTGCCAAATCAAGTTGTTCTCCAGCTTTTACTCTACAAATGTTTCTGCTGACATAACATTCACTTTGAACCAGTATCTACTTTGAGCTCTATTGCTCTCCCATTGATCTGAACAGCACAAAATACTTCACTTTTTGCCCACAAATCTACTACATTGAGTGTTTCACAACATAAAAAGTAGGGTTGCAGCTTTCTAATTGATCAACTTGCCTCTTTGTATGTTATCATTTAATAAAAGAATTTGCTTTAGATTTACAAAACCTTTTGAAATAACTCCACTTTTTACATGAGTGGCACTGCTGACCAAAATCTAAGCACTTTTCTCTTCTGGGCTTGTGATTACCACAACAATTATGACAGTTGACTATAAGGCTGGCTACAGGTTTTGCTGAGTCACTCCAGTGCTTTACTGAGCATGCCCTGGGTTTTACTGAAGCTGCTCTGAGTTTTGCTGGTGCTCAGGCAGTGGCAGCCATGACCTCAGGCCTGTATCTTTTAACCTCGTGCTGCATACTATCAACATTAACACTGAAAGGCACTGCTTGCATGCTTTTCTCATTTGTAATAAGATTTGTATGCTGTTTTGTGAGCTCATATATCTGGCAAATCCCAATGGCCTTGTTCAAAATTAAATCACTGTCTCAAAGCAAAATCTTTCTCACTGCATTATTATTAACCCCACACACAAGCCTGTCTTTTATCAGCTCATCTCACAGATCACCAAATCTGCACATTTTAGCTTTATTTCTCAAGTTGGTTATATATGCTGCAAAAGTTTCACCAGGCATTTTATCCCTTATGTAAAATTAGTGCCTTTCCATTGTAATATTTGTTTGGGGGTTGCACATTTCTCTAAATTTACATTTTAAGCACTCAGGGTCTTCCCGTGTTTCAGCTGGTACCACAATATGCAGTCTTCCTTCTCCCCCCTGAAAATGCAGCAGGTGCATACACAAGTGAGTGCTCTTTTTCAATGGCTTCTGACCCAGCTAGATTAAGCAGAATAAATGCCTTTGTACGTGTGTCTTTGTCAGAAAAAGCAACCTGTATGAAAATATTGTATTCTTGCTTAGATATTGTCCAATTTTCTGCAATATTATTATCAAACACAAGTGGACTGGGTCTACAAAATCTTTCTGCCATGCCAACAAATTACTTTGAAACACAGTGCACACTCGGCCCTTGTAAATATGTACGAACATGCACATACACCAGGTACTTGTATTAATACTCAAATGTATAATAATCTCTTTGAAAGACTGTACTTTGCAAAATAACTGTGCTGTAATACTATACACACTTGCCAACACTTTGCACACTTTGTATACTTTGAATAGTTCTAGTTAATGTGAAAAAGTAGTACATTGTAAACAAATACAGTTGTTTTACTTTTTTATACATTTTATGTGATTCAGATATTGTTTCAAACATTTTCATAATTATTTTGAACATTTTTATCAATATATCACAGTTTCAGACATTTTGTTTAATTAGAAATTCATACTGAGCATTTTGAATGCTTTGTTTTATATTCATTGTGAAAAAAAATAATTTAAGTGAGTTTTAGTATCTGGAATTTGTTTCTGACCTATTTGTGAGTTGTTTGAGCTTCAGATGATCCACTTCTATATATTCCTTCATTTCTAACTGCATGCCTCAGTGTTTTGACTCTGGATCCCATTCTGACACCACGTTGCTCATTTTGTGCATCTGAATAAGATGATGAGGCTTGGGTGTTCATTTAAGTAGTTTATTACACACAAACACATCAAGATGGATGACAGAAACATTAAACTTAAAGAAACTAACTGACTGACTACTACACACATACATGCTTTGACTCAGTCTGCTCACTCAAAATGGCACTCATGTTTGCATGTGCTCAGTACTTATATGCACGTGCCCATTGACTGGAATGCTTCTTAAAGGTACAGCACACACTCTGATCTACACAGACATTAATCTTCTGTTCCAATTGAAAGACATGATTGCTTAATTTGTTGGACCAGATCTGGGAGTACTATATATTCCACTCCCAAGAATATATCCTGGATAGTCATTGTAAGTACAATACTGCATAATGTCAAAAATGAATAAGCCAAATTAATAAAGTAATTGGAACTATAAAGAGAGATCCAAACGATATAACAAAAATTAACAGAATACATTAATGTGCAGCAAAACTAATAGGCAAGGTATTACCAAGAATGCTTAAATTAGTAAAGGAAAACAAAGGGGCAAATAGATCACTGCCATGGAAGCACTGACTATAAACACTTGTGAAACAGTTAAGAGAAGAAGTATCATTATTGGAAGAATACAGAAAAGGAAGTCTCTAAGGTAAATTACACCCCCCCCTCCAGTTAAAGAGAAGGTATAGCTAATTTCTAGCTTCCCCAAATTTGGAAAACACAGAAACCTATGCAGAGGAATACACAAAAGCCCTGTACAGCAATATAAACAACTGCTTAGAAAAGGCATTACCAGACTGAAATAATCCCAGCTCAAACTGCAAAAACAAGCCACCCTGTTGGACCCCTGGTATTAATCGGTTGTACAACAAAAGAAAGAAAATCCTGTTGAGAAGTGAGAGGGTATGTGCACAACAGGGCAAAACATCCCTTGTTAGTCTAAACAAGCAAATCAGGGAATGAGTGAAGTCTCTGAAAGCAGACTTTGAGATAAAAATAGCCTCCAAAGCTAAGGAAAACCATAAGGCATTTTTCAGTTATGTTTTCAGTCTTAAGGGCAACACCCAAAAATGTGCAGAATTAGTTGCAGATGGCATCACTTATACTCAGTCTTAAGATATAGCAAATCTTCTGGCTGACAAATTTGTTTAAATTTCACCTCCTCCAAGAAATACTCTCCACCACTTCATCGCCAATTATTAACAAATAACAGGTTGCCACTGTTCTCTCTAAAGCTAAAAACACTGCTTCAGTGGGACCTGATGATATACCATGTTGCCTCTTAAACAGCTTAAATCAGGACTTATCAGGCCCATTGGTATCTTTATTTAACCACAGCTTCTTGACGGCCTTATCCCAATAGAGTGGAGGACAGCAACAGTCATCCCTCTGCATGAAGTCAGATCCAACACGAAGCCAATTACTAGTGGTGTGCCACAGGGCTCAGTGTTTGGAATATACTTCTCTGAAATTAAGGCTAATGTAGCAGGCTTCTGGATGGCAAAGTTTGCTGATGACTTCAAGCTGGGGGCAATCACTGAATCCCCAAGTGTTGTAGATATCCTTCAGGAGGGTCTAGATCAGACAAATGATTGGTGTCAGACCCATGGGCTAAAACTAAATGTGAAAACATGCATTATCATACCCTTTGGGAAGTCAAATATCCCTGCAAATTAGAGCATCAATAGCACACCCCTAAGAGTACATTCAGAGATGAGAGGTCTAAGTACACAGATATATAGACAGTAGCCTGAACTTTGACTACCATGTACCCACAGAGGTGATGAAGTCCGTCTATGTGGCACAATTTATAAGTAAAGGTATGGCATCCAGATCAAAGGAAATTATAGTCCCACTGTACTCAGCCCACATTAGACCAACAATCAAATACAATGTGCCATTTGGCATGCACTTGACTAGGCAGTTAAAGCAGCTGGAAAAACCTGAGAGGTTCTTACAAAGAAAATACAGGGTGTAAACAACGTGTCATCTGGATAGACTAAAAGCTCTATCCCTTTACTCTGTCTCCTGCTGACTATTAAGGGGTGACCTTCGCCTGACATACAAGGCACTCACAAATCCATCTCTGATGAAGCTGCTACATGTCTGCAAGTCAAACAGCATGAGGGTCACCCAATTTATGAATCTAAACTAGTCAGAGACTCAAACAAAATATGCTGGAGTGACAGATATGTGTCTCAGAGATTTCCCCTTCTTTGGAACATACTTTCTAGTCACATTAAGTAGAGCCCTTTCCTGGCCATCTTCAAATGCAATTAGGATTAATGGATGGGGAATCACAAATTTATACATGGGGTACTGCCTATGTCCCTTTTGGACAACGGCGATCTTGTAAGGTACTCAAGACACAGGCATAAACATATGCCATTCTTTTGCTCCTAGGGTCCATATATTGGGTAAAATTGGGTTATATTGACTAGGCTTGTAAGGACTTTTAAGCTGTTAGCCTAGTAATCTCCTGTGAATCTATGAACCTATGAACAAAAGAACAAAAAAACAAAAAAAGTCTAATATGACCTCCTTGCTTAGGTTAGTCTTTAGGGAAAAAAGCAAGCATGGAAATCCAGCCAAATCTGGATAAAAAAACAGCTGGCAACAGAAAGTGCAAAAAGTCAAAAGAAAGAATGCAAAAAAATGTATCAGGAAAAAATAAATGGAAAAATCACAATTATAGCAAAAAACAAGAGATGTGCTGGAACAGCTGCATGTTGACCAAGAGCTGCCCTACAAATGGCTTAGATAGGGTAAATTTATACCAAAAGATGAAAGTAGGAAAGTAGTCCAAGATAGTGGATTCCATACTAGATGGTTCATAAAATCCATAGAAAATGTAGGAGATACAGACAAATGTAGGTTTTACAGTACAGAACTTGAGATAGTTATACATCTTGTTGCAGCGTATAATATACTCATGGCTTAAAGTTTATATACTGAAAGAGATGCCAATGTGGAGACTTTGTAAACATTACAACCTAGAGGCAGTTGGCAGACATTGGAAACATGAACTTTAAAGGATTGTTGAAAATGATAAAGTAATAATTATATAGAATCACCCTATACCAGCAGCAAAGAAGGTACAAGCAAACAAACTGGATATTGTAGTTCATGAGAAAAAGAGAGAAATAGCTTTGATTATTGAAATTTCTACTCCTAGTGACTACAGTGTCTTATGAACTGAAAGATATAAATTTGTAAAATATGAGGATATCCAAGTAGAAGGTACAGTAATGTGGAATAAGAATAAACAAATGACTCCAGCTGGAGTAGGAGCAACTTGTCTAATAAAAAAGAATCTTCAAACATACCTAAATATGCTAAGGTTGGATAAAGGTAACCCCTTATGAAGTGAAAAAATGCAATTCTAGGCATATCACTGTTACTGAGCAGAACACTGCTATCAGATGTCAAAGACTGAAGCAAAACTAATTTCATAAACTTTAGTTCTGCCTCGATTTAGAAATGGGATTAATTCCCACTGAAGTATGTAAAAATGTAAGCATTTTGGGAAATTAAACAAAGTCATAATATAATTAAAGCAAAACATTTTTGCTTCAGCCCTAAAGTGTGATGACCCTAGCAACACATCCCCATGTACCATAACAAAAATGTATATGTGACACGTAAGACAGCACTGGAAATGACACTGGGCAGTACCATCATGAGAAAGTGAAATGTAGGTGATTCTGATGCACACATAAAGTGTAATTTACCTTTATTTTATTTTTATTTTACATTTGTTAACCGGGGGTGTCTGACTGAGCCGAAAAGGCCCTTTTTCAGCAGAGGCCCGAGGAGAAAAGCTCCACAGTGAAAAACATATATGGCACACTGACCAGTGCATGTCATGTTTACCTGCTGCATCAGATACCAGAGATTTTAGCAATAAACAATAAGTTACTCATTGCAGAGGCATTATCATCTTCTGCACAGGTAACACGGCATACAATGGACACAGTTGTTGACACACATATTTCCAGGGAAGTGTATCCATGTCTTAATGATAATGAATGACTCTAACAATGAACTAGCCTACCATGCATCTAACCATGTATAGGGAAAGATGATCTACTGAATAAAAAAATGAAACAGAGACAAAGCTGGAACTGTACGAACTTTACTGGTGCTTCCTGATACCTCGGCTTTTGCCTTCAAGGGAATAATTATACACCATGCCACAGTTCTTTATATAAAAAATTGCCCCAGTTAACCCATTAGCTAAACTTAATTAAATTTAAACATCACACCTCACCATAAAGTGACAAAACACCCAAACAAAATGAATCTGACATAAAAAAGCATATGACTACATATGAAGCATACTGCCATGTATATATTTTTTTTATAAAATGCTACACCTAGAATAAAATTAATTATCCAACATTAATATTCACTTCTTGATTCAAGCCATTTGGATGTAAGGTTCCAAAATTAATAATGAACTTTGTTTCAACCTGCAATAACTTTTTTAAATAATCATCTCCTTGATTATAAAGGGGTTTGGCCAAAACACAAAAGAAAAAACTTGCATCAGAACCAGCATGTGCTGAAGGAAAATGGTAAGCCACAGAATTTTCTAACCTGATATTTTTAATGTCCCCCAAATGTTCCGTGTCTCTTTACCATTGCCTTTGTCTGCCCAACATACCATCTAGTTGGTGTGCACCTCATCCTATGATGTACTCCACTCCACACGAACACCAATTAAAATTGGTCAGAGCTTTGTAGTTCCTTCTGTTAATCCTAGTCCCATTTAAGTATTTTACCCTATTACAAACTTTACACTTTACACATGGGAAACAACCCATCCGGGCTCCCCCAACCTGTAATTTTCTCAAATTTGAAAATCTGCTGTATGAGAATGTAACTTTTTTGGGAAATAAACCATTCAAACTTCCATCTTGACAAACAATGGGCCTTCTGCTAATAAAGCAGATTTTCAAATTTGATCTCACTATGCAATCATTTGTTTAAAAATTGTTAAGAATATTAAGAATTGGTAGGTTGTTGGTATCATTACCATCAAACCCATTTTCCCCTTTTTGACATGTGTCAGGGTGTCACATCATCATTTGTCAATGTGACCAAATCACCTTAAGCCATTGTATTGATAGGTATTTTAATTATATCTTACATTGTCAATTCTAGTGATTCAAAGCTATTCATTTGTAACATAAGCCACTTTGTCTGTCTAAATCATATTGAATCATTACAGTTTGTGTTCAGCAATTTAGTCTCTCTCAACATTTGATCACAGAAAATCAAGGCCTTGTTTAAACTTCACATTTTTTGAAAGTTCAGACTAGCTATACATTCTTGTATGAATGCTACTGGGGAAAATGTGAAACATTATGCTTTATCTATAGATATTTACATATAATATTTCCAAATCGTTTCGAATAAGTTGTTTAACTAAATATAATCTTTTAGATTATTGGTGTTTTAAATAAGTATCTCTTTAACAGTCACTTCATATTATTAATCATGATTTGTGCATGTTGTTTAGTAATATTTTTCTTTATTTAACCAAATAGTTTAACATATTTTTATTGCTGAATAGTCAGAATCTTATCATAAAGCTATTGTTTTTGTAACTGAAGTTATAGCTTAAGTTTCTGTGTCAGGATATCCTACTCTACCATCTTTTTGATCTGTTACAAATATTGTTGCAAATATATTTTAGGTTTGTTGGGATGCTGTCAGAACTTCAAACAAATGTTTATTAAATTGTTTAATAAGTTGTTTAGAAGTAACTAAAGAAATTGTTTGTATAATGTATAGTATTTTGAGTTGAAGACCGATTTTTACTAAAATTAACCTTTCATAAAAAATAAGTTATTACATTTAATTGTTGTTTTAATACTGTCTATTTTGGTTTTATATTTTTGTTAGTTCTTTCAATTTCATTGAAGAGTATTCATAGTCATTTACATGAACTTGAAAAGATGACTGGCACCTTTCAAGAACAAAGGCATGAATCATAGAAGCCATTCACTCTAATGTGTGACGGCTGCAAATGTACTTATACAAATGCATAAATAATGAGATATAAATAAAAAGTAATGTAAAACCATATATGGTAATAAGTAATTTTCCCATCTGTTCACAAACCATAGCCATAAACTGACATATCTCTACACCATATGCAGATTCATTATGTTGTTGTCTTTCAGCTTTTCCCAGTTAGGGGTCGCCACAGCGGAACTCCGGTCCACTAATGATTGGCAGTAGATTTTCACGAACGCTGAGGTGCCAGCTCGATGTTCAACCTTCAACGAAGGCATGCCCATTTACGCATGTCTTTCGAATGGCTACCCAACCGTGGGGAGGACATGCAGACTCCATATGCAGATTCATTATGAAAGGTGGAATTGTCCCTTTTCTATATACCTTGCAATCTGCAAAGATTATGTCCTGTGCTGCTAGCCTAGCTATTTCCTAGCATGATGTGTTTGTATTGACTGAGCCAGAACTGCTTGTGCTGAGTGGCGCTTGCCATCCAAGAAGGTGAAGATATTGACAAAGATTAATACTTTATAATTTCCAGAATCAGGAAATTTTTGATAAATTCAGAGTGAACAGGGCAATTATAAGGTTCTTCGTGTGCTTGCATGACCTACATAGGTATCCTGGTGTGATACATGGCCATCCTATCCATGTGGATACTAAAGTATGTATAGCTCTCACTATACTTGCCATAGGGACCTTCCAGAGACAGATTAAGAACACTTTGGATATCTTACAGGCTTCTGTCATGAGGATATATCAACAGTTCCTGGATGTACTCCTAGTATGTGTTGATCAGTACATCTATTTTATGGTGTCACTTCAGGATTTAGTCCAGACTATATATGTTTTTTATGAAGTGTCACATTTCCCTGAGGTACTCAGCATTATAGAGTACACCCATGTTATAATTAGGCCTCAGCAGTCCAAGTAGGAGTGGCTTCTGAAATAGGAAGGGCTTTCATTCCATTAACTGCCAGGTACTTTGTGATGAAATGGGGGTATGTCACCAATGTATGTGTCCAGCATCTCAGTAATTATTTATGATTCCAATATCTGGCACACTAGCTCACACTACCACCTCTTTCTGCATAGTAGGAAAACTATTGGTCATCTTGTTGGCAAGTGTAATAAAATGTTTTTTTTTTTATCATTTAAGTAGTTATTTAGGGTAAACTTTATTGCTTAATAATAAACCAATCAATCATTTATTTATCAATCAATTATTAATAATAACCAATCAAGTTACAATTCTAAACTGATTTGTTGATCATTATTGCTACAATACAACGCAAATGGTAACTTTACTTATATGTAAACCATGCAAGTCCTTATTGATTGTATATTTTGGCAATACTGTATTATTAATCTATGTCTGCAAATGCATGTTAATGTCCTGCTATAATTGTTTAAACATTTATCACAGAACATTGTACTGTGGACTTTTCTCCCTGGGCCTCCACTGAAAATACATTTCTGACCCAGTTGGACTTTCCCTGTTACCAAATGTCAATAAATAAATCATTAAACTACTTTTTCTTTGTTTTGCCTCCCGCTTTTCTCTCTCTTTTTTTTCAGGTGATGCTGGATATCCACTGGAGCTATGACTCATGACACAAGTGGTAAATGTAAGTGGGATTGCAGAAGACATTTTATAGTCCCTGTGTCAGACACATATTGTCATTGATCACGTATTTGGAATATTAAAGGGTAGGTTTAGACTCCTGGATGAGTCTGAGGGTGCCATTCCATACGACACAGCTAAAGCATGCATGATGTTACTGCATATTACATTCTGCATAACATGCTTTTGAACCAGTCTGGTGGTGATGTGACCTATGCTGTCACTGCATCTCCAAGTTCCAGGCCTACTGTGGCTAGTACGACCAGCTGACAGCAGGAGCAGTAGTAAAGGACCCCATGTGACAGGCTCATGCACAACATATGGCTGCACAGATAAAGAGATGGCTTCTAGTCCAGAACTATGGACTATGACATTCAGGTCAGCATTTCTTTTACTGATATAAAATAAAAAAAAACAGACAGAGTATAATTTATGCCTGCAGTGTTATATGTGAATTATGCTATGCAGTGAATGATCTGCTGTCACTCTGTAAAAGCCATTTCCTCTCATCCTTAAGTAATTTTTTTATTTCTAAACAGGTATTCATATTATTTTTGTTAAATGTCATGCCTGAGTGCTCATTGACAACTATTCAGTGTGACATCTTAAGGTATGATGTAAGGAATAATTGCATTTTTAACTGATTTTCACAAGACATTCTGCTTAGGTGGTATACTTCAGTATGCACATGCTGATTTATATGAGGTTGCAAACTGAATAAAAAGTGTTATAGTGTTATTTCCTTATTTAACATGAGTTCATACTTTAATGGAAAATGTTTCACAGACTTTTTAGTATTATGGAGTGTTTCCCCAGTTTTTCTATTTCATATTCAAAATTATTAGCTATGTCTTAACTTACTGCACATCAAATTATTTAATTTTTTCATACACAACTTGTGTTCTTTGAGATTCATCATTTGTGCAGTGCTGAGGGTGAAGTGGCAACGGTGCTAGTCTGCATGGCAGGATATTCATGCAACTGTTTTTTATTTCTTACGTTGTATGCTATGGGTATTTGTTAGTTGAATTTAAAGTCATAATAATGGTATGTCCTTACTGTTGTAAATGAGTGCAGTTTGAATCTTGTAACATACAGCTTTCTTTCCAGCTATTTATTTTACTTCTAAGCAATATCATTATTGAACTCAAACACATTCAGATGCTTGTTGTAGAAATGGATTACAATCTGTACTCTTCTATTCTACATTTTTTTAATTGTTTTTAATATCTCATTGCCTTTACAATTAAACATTGACATCTCTCTATAGAAGTCTAATTGTAATTGCATGAATGGTGTAGCTTGAATCACTGTGGGTCAAGTTCAAATGTGTCAGGTACAACATCTTCTTATGCTAGAGTAGGTAAAGCTACATGAGATCTTGAGGAGAGACTTGACGTGATATGGAGGGGGGATTTGCTGCAATGTCATGACATACTTAATGCTGGTGATCTTACAAACACTTATCTCACAATGCTGCAGGACTGAGACCTCTAATGAGAGGTTATGCTTCATGTTGATGAATGCTGAGTTGTCTTGCATGAATTCTGTTGTGTTTGTTCCACCCTAACAGTAATGCCACCCTCTTGCAAAGCACTTATAGTGAGAAGTGATATACCCCCACATGTCCAGACTTTACCCTGTCTATCCAACACTGACTCCTGTTTAAGTATGTTAAGTCTTCATCAGTCTATGAATGGAGGCAGCCATGGATGCTTAGTGTGTAACTATAATATAGATCAATGTGCTCATGGCATTATCCGTACTCTCTGCTATTTCCATGTACTGCTGAAAACCCCTGACATAACCCTGGATAACTCTAGAAATGTGTAGTTGACTTTCTGTGGTAGTGCACTGAGCCTTAACAATGTCACTGCCCATTTGCTGCTGGGAAGCCAGTGCTTTGCATGTTTCCTGCAGTAGCTGTGACAAATGCCTGTGCCATGCACCTATTTGTAAAGGTCTCATTGTGGACATTGCTGCATCTGAATTTCTGCTATCATCCTTAAGGTATTTATGTGGGTTTGGAGATACTAGTGAAGAGGTACATGGGTTTTCTCTCTGTATGGCCTGTAGTGTAATGTGTTTAACTTTGTGATCCAGTGTCACTTTTTGAAAAAGTTATTAATATGTTGTGAGGTATGAGATCCTGACATTAAACCTGGTGACTGAGTGTCACTTTCTCAGGAAGTCTTATGAATATAACTATATCATAATTGGTCATTCTGCTTCTGATAAATATTTAATGGTATAGTGGAAGTGTTTGTTTTTGGTGTTGTTCATGTAAAGTATTAATTGAATACATTACTACACATATGGTAAGGTACACTACTGTATGCTTTGTAATGTATTATGGATGACACTTACCATGCACACTGTGTTCATCAATACCATTATGTGCTGAAGTGGATGATTCACCTGTTGATAGTAATTGTCATGTGTTACATTTAATCATAGCATTTCATCCTTCTATTGTGTATGTATGTATGCATGTATGTATATGTGTGCGTGTGTGTGTGTGTGTGTGTGTGTGTGTGTGTGTGTGTATATATATATATATATATATATATATATATATATATATATATATATATATATATATTCTGCCATACCTTGGATCTTGTACATCCTACCATATCATTGGCCCTCTTCCTGCACTTTGTTAATATGTGATTCCCTCTGCCAACAGCATTTATATCCATTTGTACCTGGTTTTATGCCTTCACCACCTTCACTTGTTTGTGTCCCTATTTTCCAAAAAGGCATTTTCCATATGTCCTTAGGGATTCCATAAGGATGCAGATCTCCACATGGCAAAAGTTGTCCTTTCTCTGTCTTGAACCCTGCAGCTGCATCATTCTTGTACCCCCTGCTCCTACATCATTCATTTATCTAAAACAGCTTACTAAAGTCATGCTCAAACTTTTCATTCACTCAACAAGAAAACACTGCAATGAAAGCATGCCTGCTTTCATCAGAAATAAATCAAAGATCTGAGTACAAAAATGTGTATGTTGGCACAACACACTTATTCATATATGCATCCTGCAAGTCCACATTCAGCGGGTTAAAGTTTTTATGTAATAACCTGTACAACATCATCAACAAATTCTTAGTAGTACTAAAAACAGGTGACATTACATCATCATTTTATGTCATTGCTAACAGACTGTTATCCCTCCTCCACCAATTTTCTGTATTAATACAATCATTTTTCATTTATGATGGACATACATCTCAGAGTAAAGCAGCATGTATCCTGACACAAAATATAATGGAGAAAATGCAGTAAGTCATACTTGTATCACATCAAAGCATGAACTTGCATCCAATGTATTATAATAAGTAAATGCTTCCAAAAATCATTTCACATTGCAATTGCTGCCAACTCAATTTTACTGTTGATGTGATGAATTCCCATTCATATGTGTCACTCATGTCATGAATAAATACATAAGTCAGTTGCATTTGACTACCAGCTGTATAAAATCCACATTATTACTATCAAACTCTATCTAAAATCAGCATCAATTTCTTTTAACTAATCTTTATTGTTTTTATTTTTGTTTTCTTACTTGAATGAGTTCACAGTTTTGTAAAGCATTTCCAGCCTACCTTGGTTGTTCTCAAATTAGCATGGTAATCTTAAACTTATTCATATAACCTCAGTGTCATTTAAACCTATTGTATGAAAATTAGGCTTATTTACAGTTATCTCTATCAATTGCAGGAATATGCAAGCATGTAAGTCACCGGCCCATTTAAGTACACCTAGTGAATTACTTGTGAATGCGCTTGCTGCAGAGGCAGTGTCCTCTGCAGTCTCCAGCAGATCTTAACTGCCCACATGAATTTGCAAACAAGCCTAGTAATTTGCAAAAATCACTATGATTAGAAAATGGAATCAGATGCCACTGAGTCGACACTTCATGAAGTGCAATCAATGGTCCTCTTGCATGCTATGATACACCTTAGTACCTAAAATCACTCAATACTTAATATGAATTTATAATGACAGATAGAGTGACATATCTTTATGTAGTAAAGCCAAAAAAGTAATGTTAGTAGAAATGATTTACACTAATAGCATACTGGAAAGGGCATGCTTAAACTAAGAATTCATGAAATGCTACCAGGTTTATTCATATAAAAATAAATGTTAATTGCATAGACAGAAATAGATGTAAGCAATCTAAAAAGTAACAATTTCATGACCATGGAAAAGAAGTATGAAACTATTGCTTTAAAACAAAGCAATTTTGTTAAACCAGACTTGCCAGTACTACCTCTCAAACTCTTAGAGCAAGAAATCTGGACAAAGCCACAAATAATGGGGGAACAAAGGCCACAAAATAGGGTCACTTTTTAAATATTGCTCATTCAGACTTATTTGGTAGATAGAATAAAAGGTTTTACATTAGCATGAATTTTCTGGAGAATATGAAGTCTGAAAATCAAATATCTGCAATTATTTTCTGACTTCATTCCTCAATGATTTGCCATTAAGCTACAATTTTATGAGAAATGGACCAAAATTATGAGCCACAAATTTGGACATTCTGCGAAAATCTGGACAGTTGAGCTATGCTTGACGGTACTAGCAGTTCCATTATTAATGTCGCTGCAGAGTATTTTTTATGGTGATGTCACACCCCAGAGGGTGTGGCTCCAAAGCTCTGCCCCATAGCTCTGAACTTACATTCATCATTCCATTACTGGCACTTTGAATAATGGCAGCACCTGTGAAGGTACTAGGCTGAACTCCTTGCTTGTCTAACAAGGAGACCAAATAATGCTCTAGCCTTCTTAGGGATTCATATCTGGATAAGATCAAGTCCAGTGTGTGTGTGTGTGTGTGTTTTAGACAGGAAAAAAATGACAACTGGCAGGAGTTGAATGATCATCTGTAATCCCTGACAGGGATCACTTACTCTGTCCCGAAGTGTTGACACAAGTACAATGACCTGCAGAAGCATAGGCCAGACCAACCAGCTGGGTAGGTTGGTCCGGGACAGTGAAAAAGCTAGAGTTCTATAGTAAATAATTTTATTTTATTTTTTAAATCATGACAAATACTGGTTTAAAAAGCATACTATATAAATATTGCATAATTAAAAGCATAGGTTAGAAGTATATATGTAATATCAACTATGCACTGATTGCAACTGTAATGCATGAGAAAACATAAACATATCTGTATACAGAAATGTATCTGTGTTCACATATGGAATGTTTATGTGATGACACACTTTTGAGTATAAATACAAATGTATATGTATGGGTAACAAAATGTATTAAATATGCATATACATTTCTGTAAAATGCAGATGTACATCTGCATAAGTATACTTACAAATAGTTTTTCATGTATATTAATGTATATATTTGGGTCTACTTTTCTTCATTGAAATTACATTATTTCAAAAAAGAAAAGTACGACCCCACTTCCATGAAAGTGCACTTCAAAGAAAGGGGGCTGGCATAATGGTTAAGGTGTTCACCTTACAGACACAAGGTGCAACGTTCAATTCTCACATGGGGTAATTGGCTAGGCTTAAAGTGGCTCACAGCGGTCGTAAGCCTAGTACTAATCTATGAATCTATGAAGCACGGTACAGTGGGGATAAGGAAATATATCCTTTTCCCTAGTGTAGTGAAATGTCAGAGTTAGTAGATTTAAGTAGCGGGGATATGGGGGGTGCAGGGGGCTTCTCCCTGCAAAACTGTGTTTATTTTGTTTATTTAGCTGATTTGGTGAATCGGCTTTCGCAGAAGTGCACTTTTGTTGAAGTGCACTATCGCAGAAGTAGGGTCATACTTTTCTTTATCAAAATAATGTAATTTTGATGAAGAAAAGCAGACCCATATATTTACACATAAATAAAAACATATTTGTATTGCCACATAATTTTATGCACTAGATATTAGCTTAATTATTACTGGCTCTACTTGCAAACATTTTTATAAAGAAAAGATTTTGTTTGTATAGGCCAGAAAAAAATGTATTAGTACAATAATTGTACAACACAGTAAATCTTTCCACAATATTAACTACACGTACAAGATGGTTAAACTCAGTCAAGCACCACACCTTAGTCAGATTAGAGATTGGATGAGGGGTGTGGGGGTTAAAGTAACAAGTGAATTACCATCACATCGTTTAATGGGAAATTACCAGTTACATTACTTCTGGATACATTCCTATGTAATCCCCATATGTACTTAGACTTATTAAGCAGCAAATTATCAAAGCACACAGTGCCATGAACTATATGCACTGCATCCATCTGTAACATTACCTATGTTTTATTTAATTAAAGTTGATCTGGAAGTATGTTAAAACTTCCTTTTAATTGTTACATATTATCTGTGTATAGCTTCTGCCTATGAGGAGAAGACAAAACTGTGTTCCCTACAGAAAATTCACATGATATTACTTAAAACTGAAACTTAAGTACTCAAAACACAATGGAAAATAGATCCTTCACTGGAAATGATTACTAAGATTCCAGAAAACACCCCCCAAACAGATATGCGTGCAGGTATGTAAAAATTAACTCTTTGAAGGAAGATTTACTCCTACTATTTCAACTTGCATTAAAGAATAAATATTAGCACAGATGGATTAGATGTAATGACTGTATGACAATCTGTGATTATCAAATGAAGGCATTTGTCAAAAATGAAAATAACTGTTTAAAGAAATAAGCATGCATACAAACCAAGCACAACACTAGCTTCAATGCCTTACTGAATAGGATTAGTAATCATGTCAGAATTGTTAATTACAAAAATATGAGACAGATAAGCAACAATGCTGTTATGTGTTCTCTATTCAGGTTATGAGGAAAGAGTACAATTCAGCCCAGCAGAACAGGAGACTGGCCAGGTTGACTGAGGATATGCATATGTATGAATAAAACAATATTTCCATTTTAAAAAAGAAATGTTCAGTAATAAATGCTATTTTATGTTTTACTAATTTTCTTACTGTAACTGCAAGAGCAATTAATACATAAAAATAACAAAAAGAGTAATCTACTTTCAGTACACTGTTGTTGTTGTTGTGTCTTTCGGCTTATCCCGGTTAGGAGTCACCACAGCGGAACTCCGGTCCGCTAATGTTTTGGTAGTGGATTTTTACGTGCCGAGTTACCAGCCCTGATGCACAACCTTCAACGAAGGCACGCCCATTCACGTATGCCTCCACACAGAAGACACTCTAGCTGAGAATCGAACGGGACAACGTATTGCAGCAAAATCCATACGAGGCAGAAATTTAAAATGTATTGTCATTTCTTATGTTAAACCAGCATGGCTGATTACCATCAGTAGACTGTATATGCCAAAATCACCATTGCTTGATAGCAATATACACATTTTCTCAGAATTTTATTTTTACTTGAATAAAGATTTAATAAAAATAAAATTCAGTGCTAATGCAGATTGAAATAATATCTAACATTATTTGTGAATTTACTGTCTACATTTCTTTTTTTCCCCTTTTCTCTCTTTTTCTTATTTAAAATATGCATTCTTTGTTCTTCTTTATTTTCTTTCTCGCCCATGTCTTTACATTTTTCTTTATGTCCAGAATCCTTAACAGCAGCCCAGCCACATGTCTCCCAGGTCAGAGAGCATTCACTCTTTGCCCATCCAGGGACATATTCACAGGGATGTGATGGTGGCACCTTGGCATGTAACAGTCTAGCAAACCTCAATGGCTATGAACTTCAGGAATGCTCTTCAATGGATTGAGAACTTGCCCTCCCAGGTATTGCCAACTATCATGCTACCACAAGATCCTGCCCCTTCAACATCAGCGTTCTCCACTGCATCACTATTAGGTGGTGGAAATGTTTGCCTTCCTGTGGACAAGAGGTTCCTCTTTCCTACACTCTCTTACCTACTTCCCACCCAAACTATCCTCTTATATAAAAATATTTGAATGAAAAGAGGGGGATTATCTCTTCCAAAACAGTACTGCTCCTCTTCCTACTCCTCCAGCACAACCCTCTTGATGTTTTCCTTTTTTGTTTTCTCTTTCTTATGTCTTTCTGTTTTCAGTCTTTCCTCTCTCCCACTTTCCATTCTGTAAAGCAAACAACTCTGATGTCCACATAAGGATACCCTCTATATAAAACATATTAACCCCCTTCTTCTTTTTAAAAGTTAATAACAAAAACTGCACTGTCTACCACTTGCATTAACTCTTTCAAGCATGCTTGCACACAACAGTTTTCGCCCTCAATATCCAAGTATGTATGCAACCATACAAAGCCAAATGTTTTCAAGTAGCACTTCACATGTGCTTAAGGATTAATATCAGCTACTTTACAATTTTGCCACAAGTGGGTATGACTATCAAAATGCCTTTGCATTTACTTACTTAGTGATAATTACCTGTGCTAAGTGTATTTTCATATAGGAGTAGTTTTGCTCCTCGCAGAGGACCACCACACAAATGTGAACCTCAGGTCTATGAATAGCCTTCTTTTTCACCATTCCATTTACATTTTTTATGCATTCCATCAAATATTTTAACTTTGTTTTAATTGATAAGGTGCTAGTTTTATTCTCATTGAATTTTAAACTTGTCATCAATTCAAAATATTTTAACTTTTTTTTATATTTATTAGTATATAATCAGTGTTACCTATTGTTAGCAGCATACTGTCTCTAAATAACTGATTTTTGGAAGCATGGTCATCATTTATTTTAAATTCTGTGATATCATTGTTAAGCTTTATGTAATTGGCTAGATGCTTAATAGCCAAAGTAAAGAATAAAGGCGACAAGGGATAACCTTGTTCCATGTTCTTGCTTATGCTTATTGATTGATAAAAGATTGTTGTTTAACTTATGAGAATGAATTTGATGAAGATGATTAATCAGAGCTATAAGATTATTTGGAAATCTGTGTATCCTGACTTCTCTAGAGATGGTTGAAGTGAAAATTCAATTAGAGTCAGTAGCCCAAAGAAAAAAATGATGACCACAGTATTGATCACTATTTTCCATTGGACATCATTGCCAGAACAATTTCTAATTGTGTGCCAGCAATTATTCACTTTTTTGAGAGATTTCTCCTCTGTTTGAGATGGTACAACTATGAAGTGGTATATGTAAGTTCATGAGTAGGTCTGAGGGGCTTGCCTCCTATAAGGGGGGTACAGTAGGGCTTGGTTTATGTAAAAAATTATTAAAGCTATCTTTTTTCCACATGCCCATTTTTCAAGCATTATTTTTCAGCATTTCAGCCTTTCAGCCTAGAGGCAACCATTGTTTTGTAGTAGAACCATATATCTCTAATACTTTAGTTAGATAAAGCTTGTTTACTGGATCAACACCTTTTATCTAGAGTCAGGCTTTTTATATAGGTATATATATATATATATATATATATATATATATATATATATATATATATATATATATTTCTTGTTTACTTTTCTTAGCAGAATCAATTAAAGTAAGTCTTCATTTGTTGTTATCCAGTGTTTGCCTATATAATATAAAGCTAGTTTGGTCATAATCAGTTTAATATAAGTAGTATATTTTGTAGTCTGTTGTCAGGTATTAACATAATAATTCTTTTTTTTCAAATATACTTTTATTGTTTTCACTTGAATTGGAACAATACATGTCATAGATGTGTGTACAACACTGACAACAATTGACCGAACATGACTTATTACAGAGTAACAGTATGTTAACAAGAAATATACAACACTTGAAACATTCCTTAGTTGGTATTACCAACTGTAGCTTGACTTCCTATTTTTAAAACAGAAGAAACCGTGTATTTGTGTATCCTTTATTTAGGCTGACCAACTACTACTACTACATTTGTAGATGTATACTAACACATCGTAAGTAAATACACTATTTACATTATGATGTCACCATAGTATCCAGTTATTTCATTTAGGCCTTTTAAAAGATACAGAATGTAAGTCATTTATAAGGGGGCTATTTCTTATATGGTCCTTAGTATTGCTTTCTGAGGCCTGGTCCCTTATTGTTTACCACTTATTTTTCTGTTAAAATATCCATTAGGTGTTTCCAGTATTTCTGGTAATATATGAGTTTCTTTGGGCTTTTTGTAATCAATTTACTTGCTAGTATGTACTTCATGGCCATGATTTGGAATTCTTCCCATGAAATTTTTGACCTATCAAGCCAGTTATTTGCTATGTATAATTCCAGTAGGGCACATAGTGTTATTGTGATGTGTTTTTCAATAAACGTGAGACTATATGGCACTATATGAAATGTTGCTGTTTCCCATGACAGAGTTGTTTTTGTGTAGCCTTTTTTTTTTCCAGTTTGGTTCTTAATGAGCACCACAACTTATAAACATTTTTGCAGCTCCAAAAAACATGCAGTGTATCTGCTACTATTCTGGGACAAACTGGACAATATGGTGAGTTAGTGGGGTTGATTTCATTTAGCAGGACAGGTGTATGATAGGCATTATTATTAATCATAATTTGGGTGTAGATTAATTTTTTAAAAGGGGGTAGTTTCAAGGTGTGTTTTATAGCTGTTATTTTTTGTTTTAGTGTAATATTATCGTTCTTTTTTTCCCAGTATTTTGAGTATAGAAGTGTGTTCTGGTGATCGATTTCTGTTATTAATTTGTATCAGATAACATTTTGGACTTGAGTATTAACATATTTAGGATCAGTTGTGCCAAGGAGATGTCCTGATCACCCATCACAATGTTGTAGGTTATTGAGTTTACTATGAGTAGTATTTGCCTAATTATTATATTTCTTACTTACTTTAAGGTAGACCTAATATTGTCCAGCAAAAGTTTTTTAGTTGGTAGAAGTCCCAAATTATACAGTTTTTATTATAGGAAAGTTATCAAGATTGAGCATAGAGTTTGCTAGTTTTATATTTGGATTAAGGTGGATTGGTTGTAGGAATGTGAGGGCGTCTTTGAGTTGTAGAGAAGTTACTAGTTTTTGGAAGGTATCAATGTTATTTTTCATTAGTGGGTGGACTTTTAATGATTTAAGGGTTTTATGGTTCAAAAAAGGAAAGTCTCTTGAGTTTATGTTTGATGAAAGAAGGTGTTGGTGATAGTTTTATCCACAATGGTTGCCATTCTTTATTTGTTGGATCATAATTTATTATTTGGGTAATACGACTAGCACTTATAATCTCATAATATAACTGGAAGTCTGGTAATCCAAGTCCCACCATCTCCTTAAGTAGTGATAGCCTACAGTAGCTTATTGCCAAATAGCCAAAAGGAAGAAAACCACAACGAATAGTTTCCAAATGCCTAGATGTCACCAATAAGTGAACCGAAATACTCCGTGCTTAAAAAGGATTTTATTACATAAAAAACAAGAAACGTTAAGCGCTTTCACCCATCACAATGTGGACTTCTTCAGAACGTTGTAATTCATGAACGCTGGTGCTTAAATTTTGTGAGTATTTCAACAGTGTCAAGCACTATTCTAGGTTCCTGGATGACATATACATTCTATGGGATGACAGTAAGGAAAAATTTGAGCAGTTTATTAACTTTTTAAATAACAGTAGTGAATATCTTAAATTTACATATTCATCCAGTTATGAAGGTATAGCATATTTGGATACTTACATTTGTAGTCAAGATAGGGACTTCAAATCACGTATTCATCGTAAAAGTACATTCTCCAATGATTATCTTGAATATACCAGTTGCCATCCTGAAAAGGTAAAATATAACATTTTTAAAGGGCAATGTATACGTGCTGCACATATGACTTCTCACTAGGAAGATATGATAGAAGAAATAGAATTTATAACCAGTCTGTTTAAGGAGAGGGGTTATAAGACAGAAATGATGAATAATGTTAGACAGTATGTTATACAAGAATGGGGATCTGAGTACAAACTTTTATTAGGGTCACGGAATGTCAGTAGCCCCATCCAAATTATGGGATGAAGGGATGATCAAGACAGAGTCCAACACCAAAGATCATGTATTCTTAGGTATTGTCCAGAGGTTGAAGAAATGAAAAATATAATAATAAAATACTGAAACCTAATGTTGATGGATCAGACTCTTTCTGACATCTTAGGAGAGAATCCTACTTTTGTCTGTAAGATGGGAAGAAACATCAAGGGTTTTTCTGGAACAACATAACCAAGTATCGGAAGAATGGGAGTCAGTAACAACAATAGCAAATATACTAAGAAATGTGACTCTTGCAGTCAATGTGTATACATATTAGAAAAGGAAAAAAATTAAAATTGAGACTGGGTTAAATATAACAGTGAGGTTTAAATGTGGTAATTGCAACACTAAAATGCTTATATATATATGGCTAAGTGCACCAAATGTGCTTGTTTTTATATAGGAAAAACAGAGAGATGCTTCAGGAAACTTATCTATGATCATACATACTGCAGTAGAAGGAAGGATACTAAGAATGGTTTATATAGACATATAGAGAAGGTAGGTGAATCATATGAATTTAGATTTGCTATATTAGAAACCATCAGAGCGGACCCCAGGGGAGAGGATTTCAAAACCCTATTGGGGTTCAAAGAAGTGTAGTGGCAACTATTTTTGGATATGGCCATATTACCAGATCTTAATAACCACATTTATAGCAAACCTATTTTGGCGGTTAAATAAGGTGGACAATACTAAGAGTTAATACACAAAAATACCATAAAAATAAAAATCAAATGATTTTTATTTGACAAATACAGCGGTTTTGTATGCGGTCTGATATGTTCATAAAAACGCAAGATTTTTATTATATGGAGGTGTTTCTTGTGAATATTGTACATGAATTGTCTTTTTTAGATACATTATAATATATCAATTGTTTTTATTTATGCATAATTGTGCTTCATTATGTAATTTTTTTTATTATGAAAGACTTGATTAATTCATGCATATTAATGCACTTTAATGTTTTATGAATTTTTATATGGAGAAGCATACAATGCAGTATTATATACATTAAATTATATACATTTAGTTAAATATTTGATAGTTTAGTAGCAAATATATGTGGTTACATTATCATATATGCGTAGCAAGAATAGCATGTATATGTTTCTTTAAAGAAAAAGTTTGGCGCCAACGTTTTAAAATTTAAGCACCAGCGTTCATGAATTACAACTTTCTGAAGAAGCCCACATTGTGATGGGTGAAAGCGCTTTACATTTCTTGTTTTTTATGTAATAAAACCCTTTGTAAGCACAGAGTATTTCGGTTCACTTATTGGTGACATCTAGGCGTTTGGAAACTATTCGTTGTGGTTTTCTTCCTTTTGGTTATTTGGCAGTTGCTTGCCATGGATATCATCGGTGAAACCCCACTCTAAACAACAGATGTGGAGAGAGAAGATTTGGTCAAACTGCAGGCGTAGGTTGCATCACTCAAAGGCAAAGTTAGTCACCTTATTGAAATGTTTACTTGTTCAGCAAGGAATGTTGACAACAAACTAGGCAAAGGAGCTGTTCACAATGCTAATGGTGGGCAGCTAGACCTAGTTGGCCACTCCAATTGCAAAGATAGTTTGAATGGTGGAACACGGACTGAGCTGTGGTCCTTGACCACTGGAATTAGTTCTAATGACAACAAGGGGAAGCAGCCACATATAGTAACCAACAAGGATGCTATCAACAGCTTTGTTATACCTAATGGCCAAGGTTCGGGTACTAGGAGAAGCCCCATTGACTTGGCTAATGGGTTAGATGCTATGGAGCCGCTTAATATCAGTAAAATAAACATTTCAGACTTTACCTTTGACCTCTTTATATGATGCTGAGGAGGAAGCAAAACGAACGGGTGCCAAACCAAAGAGAGCTTTACCATTGAAAACCTCTTCCACTGTTATTGGTTGCACGAGTAGCAAGGACAAAGGTACTGTTCAACAAAATGTTCATTCCACTCAGTGTGTTGGTGGTGTAGGGAGTGGAAAAAGGATATGCATTAAAATAAATTTTTAATCAGTAATTGTAACTTTGATAAACTCCCACAAGGACATGAAAAGGACATTCATTCCAACAATGAAGTGGATGGAACTTTGAAAGACCTGATTTATTTGTTAGGTAAAAAATTGAATTTAATCAATGGGTTGAAAGTTGATAATGCTTATTTACATAAATGTTTAACTTTAAAAATTGTTCCCATGGGATTAAGATTTTCTAAATTACCTATAGGTGTCAGTATTGCAGACACAAGTATACCTGAATTTAATCATTTGTTCAATGAATTTGGATTCAATTTTATGAAATTGATAATAAAATACAATGATGAGAAACTTTGTCAGTTAGTACAGGAAGTCAAATCACTTAATACTAATATAACTAATGATTTATTGTAGTCCCAATGGGAAAAGTTATACATTAAACAATTTTCAGTTGCTGAAAGTAAGGTACAAAAAATTTATGAGAGAAAGTATAAGAAGATTACCAGAGATGTTGAACAATACAAGGGTCTGGCATACGTTTGGAAAGAAAGTAATTCTAAAAAATTATATGCAGACAAAAGCAAAGTTAATAGAAGCTAAGAGTCATAAATACAATGAATTAAATTTTCAGCAGGGTTGGGAACCACAGGGACAATCATACTGGCACAAGGGGAAAACAGAAAGACTGCAGAATTACAATTACAAGAAAATCAAGCAGAAGGACAATAATTGGAGGAAGAGTGCATGGTGGAACTGAATATGGACACTGGTAGTCCCCAGGCTGATAATAATATCATAGTGAATGAGGTTACACGCACTTGCAATAATTTTAAGGTTTATAACTACTCAAGTTTAATGTTGTGCACCACACACTTTGAGTTGTTATCTAAGTGAATGAAGTTCATACCGACCACCTTCTTTGATTTAGTAGACTCTCTGTGTGAAATTAAGATGCTTGTAAGAAAAAATTAATTTAGCTATAATGTTTAAAGATAAAAACACGACATCTTATAAAGAGACAGCAGGGACTAAATTTAAGAAAAAAAGCATGTTTATACCCCCTAGTCATCCCTATGTGGATTTATATGAAAAAACAATTATGAGGGAAGTATATAAACTATACAATAAAACGAGAAGTAAGAAACCTGTTGGTAATTTAAAGGAAGTTGAATTTAACACTCTTAAAGCTCTTAAACAGGATGCTAACATCCGAGTGATGAAGCCGGACAAAGGGGGAGGTGTAGTCATATATGATATTATAGAATATACCAAAAAAATGTATGATATTCTTCATTTATCAGGAAACTATGAATCTATCTCTATCAATGAGATTAATATTGCATACGAGCAGATAGATTCCTTTATAGAAGAATTTTATATAGATGGGATGATTACAGTTGACATATATAATTACTTTAAAGTTAGGTTCCCCAGGTTAGCCACCTTAGTGGGTATACTCAAGATTCGTAAAAATATAATTGACCCTCCATTTCGACCAATTGTATCCGGGAGTCATTCTAAAACTTTACCCATAGGAAAAGCATTGATATGTGGTTAAAACATTTATATGGTAAGATACCTCATATGGTTAAGGACTCCTGGGAATTTTTAAGTAAATATCCTATAGATGGATGGAAAGAGGGGCTCATTTTTGTAACTATAGATGTTATTGATCTGTTTCCTTGCATTCCAAAACAAGCTGGGTTGGATGCTTTATGTAATAGTATTAGAAAACATACAATTTTGGATTGGGATACTACATGTCTGATCATGTAATGTATGTCTATAGTGCTTGACAATAATTTTATATACTTTGAGGGAGAACATTTTCGTAAAACAAGAGGTGCCGCTATGGGAACAGCCTGTGCTCCTATTTTCGCGAATTTGGTTATGTTGGACTGGGAAGACTCTTTTCTTTTTCCCAACGAGTATTTCAACAGTGTCAAGCACTATTCTAGGCTCCTGGATGACATATACATTCAATAGGATGACAGTAAGGAACAATTTGAGAAGTTTATTAACTTTTTAAATAACAGTAGTGAATATCTTAAATATACATATTCATCCAGTTATGAAGGTATAGCATATCTGGATACTTACTTTTTTAGTCAAGATAGGGGCTTCAAATCACACATTCATCGTAAAAGTACATTCTCTAATGATTATCTTGAATATACCAGTTGCCATCCTGAAAAGGTAAAATATAACATTTTTAAAGGGCAATGTATACGTGCTGCAAGCATGACTTCTAACTATGAAGATATGATAGAAGAAATAGAATTTATAACCAGTCTGTTTAAGGAGAGGGGTTATAAAACAGAAATGATGAATAATGTTAGGCAGTACATTATACAAGAATGGGGATCTAAGTACAAACTTTTATTAGGGTCACGAAATGTCAGTAGCCCCATCCAAATTATGGGACAAAGGGATGATCAAGACAGAGTCCAACACCAAAGATCATGCATTCTTAGGTATTGTCCAGAGGTTGGACAAGTGAAAAATATAATAATAAAATACTGGAACCTAATGTTGGTGGATCAGACTCTTTCTGACATCTTAGGAGAGAATCCTAGTTTTCTCTACAAGATGGGAAGAAACATCAAGGGTTATCTGGAGCAACATAACCAATTATCAGAAGGAATGGGAGTCAATAACAAAAATAGCAAATATACTAAGAAATGTGGGTCTTGCAACTAATGTGTATACATATTAGAAAAGGAAAAAAATAAAATTGAGAATGGGTTAAATATAACAGTGAGGTTTAAATATGGTAATTGCAACACTAAAATGCTTATATATATGACTAAGTGCACCAAATGTGCTTGTTTTTATATAGAAAAAAAAGAGAGATGCTTCAGGAAACGTATCTATGATCATACATACTGCATCAGAAGGAAGGATACTAACAATGCTTTATATAGACATATAGAGAAGGTAGGTAAATCACATGAATTTAGGTTTGCTATATTAGAAAGTATCAGAGCGGACCCCAGGGGAGGGGATTTCAAAACCCTATTGGGGTTCAAAGAAGTGTGGTGGCAACTATTTTCGGATGCAGCCACATTACTAGGTCTTAATGACCATATTTCTAGCAAACCTATTTTGGCGGTTAAATAAGGTGGACAATACTAAGGGTTAATACACAAAAATACAATAAAAATAAAAATCAAATGGTTTTTATTTGACAAATACAGCGGTTTTGTATGCGGTCTGATATGTTCATGAAAAAGTAAGATTTTTATTATATGGAGGTATTTCTTGTGAATATTGTACATGAATTGGCTTTTTTAGATACATTGCAATATATCAATTGTTTTATTTATGCATAATTGTGCTTCATTATGTAATTTTTTTTATTATGAAAGATATGATTAATTCATGCATATTTATGCACTTTAATGTTTTATGAATTTTTATATGGAGAAGCATACAACGCAGTATTATATACATTAAATTATATAGATTTAGTTAAATATTTGATAGTTTAGTAGCAAATATATGTGGTTACATTGTTATATATGTGTAGCAAGAATAGCATGTATATGTTTCTTTAAAGAAAAAAAGTTTGGCGCCAACATTTTAAAATTTAAGCACCAGCGTTCATGAATTACAACGTTCTGAAGAAGCCCACATTGTGATGGTTGAAAGCACTTAACATTTCTTGTTTTTTTATTTAATAAAATCCTTTTTAAGCATGGAGTATTTCGGTTCACTTACTGGTGACATCTAGGTGTTTGGAAACTATACAATAGCTTATTCTAGTCCTTTTAGAGAACCAGATGAACTTAGCTAGCTTACTTTTCATTTTGTTAAAAATTGTATTTGGTACAATATTGATGGTACAAAATTTTTGGGAGAATATTCATTTTTATTATTGCTGTTTTAGATAGGGGGATAGATTTAAGTTTTTCCATCTGTTTATGTCATTAACCACATTAACCCATATTTTGTTTAGATTGTTATTTAATGTGTCTTCTTGAGAGTGATTGAAGAGTACACCCAGGTATTTTAGGGAGTAATTTACATTAATTTTTGTTTCCGGGAAATAGAATTATTTGTGATTTAGGGGATTTAGTGGGAAGATAATAGATTTGTTTGGGTTTAATTCATAGTTTGATACTTTAGAGAACCTCTGTATAGATTCTAGGATTTTTCCTAGATCAGTGCTTGGTAAGTCAAAATAGTTATTTAAATTGTCAGCAAAATATGTGTATTTTATTTGGATTTTAGAAATTTGCATGAAGTGGTGATATGTTTATATGGTTTCTGAGAGATTTGAAAAAGTATTGGTTCACTGTATATGTTGAACAAATAAGGAGAGAGTGGGCATCCTTGTCGAATCCCATTTATAATTTTAATTGGTCTTGATTGTCTTTTATTTATGTAAAGTGTAGTGGTTGCATTTACATATAAATTCTTAACCATATTTATGTATTCTTGTGGTATATTAAACTGTTGTAGTAGTTTAAATAAGAGGCTTAGGTTTACCCTATCAAATTCTTTAGATGCACCTACTGCTATTGCGTATCTTGGGCATCTATATTTAGCTAAGAAATGCATTGAGTCTATTGTGAGAGTATTTTCCCACACATGCCTATGACTCATAAACTCCAATTGCTCTGGAGATATTATATAAGGAAGTATTTTCTTAATTCTGTTTGCTAATATTATTGATAGCATTTTTATATCTATATCCGTAAGAGCTATAGGTCTATAATTATTAGGGTTTGTGGCATCTGAGCTTGGTTTTGCAATAAAAATATTCTTTGAATTATTTATATATAGGTCAGTGAACCCAAACTCTTTCATATGATTATACACTCTTAATAGAATAGATGCAATTTGTTGCTTAATTTCCTTATAAAATTCTGCCACAAAACCATCTGGACCGGGTGCCTCCCCAAGTTTCAACTTGTATATAGCTACTATAATTTCTTGTAGTGTTAAGGGGGGTTTTAGGTTATTGGTTTGCTGTTCATTTAGTAGTGGGAATTTTATATCTTTAATGAATTGTTGATAGGTAGACTCCTGGAATTGTTCTTGTAGGCCATACAGGCTTTGGTAGATCTCCTCAAAACCCTTAATGATTTCATTATCTGAGTTTAGGGTTTTATTTTTGTAAATCATTTCCTTTAATTTGATTGGGGCACTTTTAGCATGTATGATTCTTGCTAGCATTTTTGACTGTGTTTTGGCCCACTCCACATATTTGTGTAGTATTTTTATTTCCATGATAGAATATTGTTGTGTTTGTAGCTCATATAACTGTTTTTACAAGTTTATCATTTTTTTATCATATTTCATATTTTTTTTTGTAATTCTAGCTCAAGTTCTTTTAGTTTATTTTCTATATTACTTATCTTTCCTTTGTTTAGTTTTTTTACAGAGAGTGATGCTTTTTATATTTGTATGTCTCTAAGTGCAGATTTGGTTGATTCCCATTGAACGTCATATGGAATTGTATTTGTTGTAATGATATAACTTAGGTGATGAGAAATTAACATAATAATTCTGTAATCAACATGAGTAATGCTACAGGTCTGTAAGAAGATCATTAAGATGTATCATTATCATAAGAGAGAAATTATTGCACATGTCCCTGAGGGTCTATATTACGTGATTGAATGGTCAAATAGTCAAACACGTAATAGTTGATGCATAATAATCGAACTGCCACAATGTCAAATGGGTCAACGGAGATCTCCATACAGTGTGGAAATGGAAGTTTTCCATTGTCTGGACTGTAGTGCAATCTTGGAGTTGGTATATTTAAGTAGCAGGGGGTGTGGCATTTAAATGGTTTGTTTGGGTGATTTTTTTTTATTTTCAGTTCGACTTTGTGGCGGTTCGATTATTACAGGTCGACTATTACGTGTTCGACTATTTGACCATTCGATCACATAATATAGACCCATCCCTGATGGTGGCATTTTAAATACAGCTTTAATCTCTGTGCCTTCATTACCAGAAACTTTAATTTGCTTTATCCATTTTCTTTTCTTTTTTATTTCTCTTACAGAAATAGTTCATTCTTATTTCCTTGTTTGTTTTGAAAATAATTTTTGTATATTATTTCATTAAAAGGCATCTTTTTTTCATTTTATACATAACTATTGTATGTATTAATTTTCTCATAGTATTTTTAAAATACTCTAAAATTTCTTCCACATCTGTATATTTCCTATTACTGCCAGTGACCGATAAACTGTTGATGCGATTAGTTCTTGTTATCAATTTGATCTAAGAGCTTACTTACTTAAGCCTTTTGAGTTAGATAATAAGAATAAAGTTAAACTTTTTCTAAACTAATGGCAACATTATACTGTATGACTTTCTGAATGAATTTAGCTCCACTTCCCAGAATCGAAAATTCAACAATGACCATAACCCAAGCCATCACAATAGAATCTATCTGTAAGATTTCTGTATCTCTTTTATTTTCTTTAAAATTAGAACTTGTATACCTTTGTATTTAATCTGATAATATTGTATTGAATAAATTAGTTTACTGTAGGAAATTCATATTGTTTTATGCATTTTAAATAATTAAAAAATCCATCTCTTGTTGCTGGTGTTGTGATTGTTACATTTAAAGAAACACATTTTACATGAGACATCCTATAGTATTTCCATGGATATTGCTATTTTTAATTACTAATTTATTACCTCAGTAGTGACCCTGATCCTCATAATGATGTCTGTATGAAAATAAGAGGAAAAACTATTATTCGAATTGTCATTTTATTTGACACAGATACAAAAACGAAAGAGTTAATATTAACAATAACCGAAGTACAAATAAACTGATTCCCTTCCATGGAAAGTAAAGTTCATAGTTTGAATAAAAATCTCATTCAAAGTAGCCTTCTAGTTCTATATTACTTTATCTTATACCCACTTGTGATTGGTAGCTGCCATTACTCTGAATATGAAAACCACTATAAAACACACACACACACACACACACACACACACACACACACACACACACACACATATATATATATATATATATATATATGTGTGTGTGTGTGTGTTTCTGTTATATATAGTTTTTAACAAGTATGTTATAACAATATTTAAACTAAATTGGTAAAAAGGGAAAAATGCATGTTTGAATTATTATCATATGTTAGTTTGTATCCACTTTAAACATGTGTTTAATAATTTAACTTTTAGGTTCGTAGGTAGCCACCAGGTACACAGCCAAGGACAACAACTCAGTCCCTCCGATGCCCCAAAGCACTGTTTATTCAAGTAATATGTTCAGAGGTACATAGTAGGTACAGAAAGGTTGTAGGGGTCAAGTCTGAATTTACCACATCAGCTGTCAGACTTCATGCTCTACCCAGCACAAACATTAGTCATTTTCTCAAGACATTTAAAGTTCTATAATTAAAGTCATATGCCTTCTTATGTGAAGCAAAAGGCACTTAGATTACTATATTTTACCAAATCTATAAATCTGTTTAGTTCTAATCTTTGTTATCAAAAAATAGCATGTATTCATTTAAGCATATTTTTAATCTTTAAGTTTCCAGGTAGTAGACATTACTATTTCCCTACTGAATCCTTGGCCATAGAAAATAGAGAAGAAGAATGCAGAAACCAAAATGTGGAAAGTAAGAAAAGATAATCATAGAAATGGCAGAACCAAAAAGATAGGACAATGCTAGAAAGAGTAGCAGAAATGAGCATACATAAGCTGTGACACAATACTTGGGCTCCTGAAGGCAGAAATGGATAAGTCTGACAGAAAAATGTGGAGTACACAATAGAATGATACTTCAAACACATAAAAAAATGGCCCAACCATGAGTCACAACCAAGCAGTAATGCTGTATTTAAACATGGCTATAAGTAGGGGCTGTTGGAAACAGGAAGGGTCAAGCTCGGCTCAGTAGGAAAAGCAGGTACGATGTATGCAGAGCCACTGTACTAAAGACTGCCATCAAACTGCTTCATATAACATGTCACCAAATAGCATAGTCACAAATACAAAGCAAAAAACATATTGCAAGACCCACCTATACACATGTTATAACACAGGAAAATGCAGGGCTACAACAGAACAAACATCAAAAGACACAAATGTGTAGTACAGCAGTAATAACTAACTTGTTTCTAGGCCAATAATGTTTCCCACAGGTAGTATGAAAAAGGTGAGAACCAGAGCACTTCAGAGATGAAGAATGGCATTCAAAAACCCATTAGAACAAACATTTCGGGATATAGACATACTGTCCCCAGGTCAAGGTGGGAAGGTGTATACCTACAGCACCTCTCAGAAGGGCAAACCAAGGCTTGTGCTCAATGGTTACATACTTTGCTGTGGAAAAAAATGACAGAGATTTCACATACTGGTATTGTGTGCAGTAGGGAAGACTGTGCTGCCATGGGAGGGCCATAACAGTATTAGTATGAGGAGGAGAATGATTAGTGAGTTCCACTGAACATAACTGCATAACAGACCCAATGGCACAGGAAGTAGTGAATGTGCATTAAGAGCTTTGTGAATGTGGGAGTCCTACAGGGGATATTCCATACAAGGTGGTACAAGTAGCTCTATGAGAAGCTCCAGAAGAAGTGGTGCACACCTCTCCATCCAGAAAAGCATTATGACAGGTGGTCAACAAAGAACAGATAGAGAAGTAAATAAATAAATAAAAAAGGATAGATAGACAGATAAATAGATAGACAAATAAATATTACAGCAAGAAAATCTACTAGTACACAACAACCTGATACTCTCAGCATCATGAGAGAGGTCAAACCAGAGTACTTTCCACTACGATAAGGTGAATTCCTCTGTTGTATAAATGAGACAGCAGTGGAGGATGTAACTGTTCTCCTTCTGAGGAGACAACTCAGCATAGAGAATTTACACTGTTCACCACTTCTCCTAATGGATGAAACCTCTCCCAACCCAAGTAACGTATGTAAGAAACTGTACTAAATATGTGGATATTTGGGCTGTGTGGACAATTCTAGACTTCTGTCACTTGCTGTAATGAGCAAAAAGGCTTGTCACTGCTATGATATATTTGAAATTCTACATGCCATAGCAGAGGGAAGGGAAGTTAGTGTCCAGCCTACCTGCATTCTCCATGACTTTGATGTCAACCATAAACTGTACAAAAAGTGTTCCCTAATGAACAGCATGTAGGGTGCAGTTTCTACCTAGCAAAGATATTGTGAAGGCATATACAACAGTGTCATCTCACGGTGAAGTATGGCACCAAATCAATGTTTGCACTGTGTATGAAGGAGCTATTGCCACTAGGCTTACTCCCACGTGATGATACACTTCAAGCATTTGACCATCTGCATGTCAGGGAACCCCCTGAAGCATTACCAGTGTTGACCACATGTCAAACTATGCCAAATGACAACAAGAGCTGGAAGAGCAGCTATACAGCCACCCCTATACCCATATAAATTGTGAAATGCATATATCTTAATGAAAGCAAGGTATTTCAAAAATGCAAAATAGTGTTGAATCATAGCACAGGAGGCTACACTCTGTTTTCAGCTGAAAATATGTGTCCTTAACAAAACTGCTGCAAGAAGAACAAAACAGGATGAATGACATATATCAAACAATCAGAAGGGGTGAACCTAAATCACCATCAGGGAAGAAGTATGCTTGACAACAGGAATATCTACAATACCTAGTGCACCACTATGTCACATATAGCCTGAACAACTACTTACACACCACAGCACAGCTACTATCTATGTAATTCTGGCACCAAACATAACTGTCTGTCTATCAAATGGTGGTAAACATTGTGCCCAAGCTCCAGACCTTAACGAACAATATACATGTACTGTAACCTTGAAACCGATGTTGAAAACCCATATATAATACACGCCCACATCATTGCCACTATCCACTGCACATGGCTATTAATATGCAAATCAATGTAAATAGTAGTCATTTACTGTCATATGTCAATGCAACTATATGACAGCAAACAAGAGTTATAAGGTATGTAAAATAACTAATAACTGCAGTGTCGACAGATGCTTTCCTTCCTGGCAGTATTCTATGAACATGCACATTATACATTGTACTGTAGGATTTAACTTCAATATTAGTCAAATTTCATATGTGTAGGCAGCACCAAGTAGTCTTTGTAGTCTGTATGGGCAATGTACCACACACTCTCACCCCTAAACAAATTGTAATTGTAATGTAGTCTTCAGCAATAGCTCTGTAATGGACATCCTTATCAGAAATTATACTCCTTTGACTTCTATGATGTGCATGGTCAACACAATGGAACACTGGAAGGGTTGGCCACACATGCAGTATTAAAGTTGTTAACACTTTATATCCACAGTACACAATAAAAGGGTATCTTGTACACCAGTAACTGTGATATGTATAAGGGAATAATACCACACTGTAAACACCAGATAGATTTTCTACTAGAAGTTGTTGTTAAGCTACATGTCATTATCATCATCATCATCACCTCACTTTTCCCATTTTCTACATGGGATTGTGGTATTGTGTCAACTGTAATCATTCCTTTCTATTCACTGCCACTCTCCTACCTTCTTCAGTACTAATGCCTACCCTTTGTATGTCTTCTCTCACACAATTCATCCACCTCTTTGCTGGACACTCTCGTTTGATCTTATCTTCTTCCTGTCTATCCTAAATCTTCTTCCCAAGATTGTCTTCTACTTTTCTTCACATGTGCCCGAACCATTGTAACCTGTTCTCTTTGACTTTTAATACAATTGGAGCTACTTTGGCTACTCCTCTTATGTCCACATTTCTTCGTCTGCTCCACAATGTGCAGCTTATCACATGTCTTGGGCTCTTCATTTCCATCAGCTCTAGCTTACTCAGCTGCTCTGCCTTTACTTACAAGGTTTCTGTACCATATCGTAGTACTGGTCACACCACTGTTTTGTACACCTTACTTTTCAGCTTCTTTGGCATTCACCTGTCATTACACCTAACACTCTCTGGCAGCTGGCTGCAGCCCCTTTGATTCCAGCTTTGACCTCCTCATTCAGACTTCCCTTTTCCTCAACCACTCCTCTCAGATACTTGAAGTTGTTTATCTGTTCCACTGTCTTCCCTTCTATCTCAGTTCTCATCTTCTTCTGATTTCCTCCATTTGTTGTCATAACAACTGTCTTACTTCTACTCAGTTTCATCCCACATGCCTTCAGTTTTGCATTCCATTCCTCTATGCTTTGCTGAAGTTCTTGCTTGGAGTCTACCTATAATGCCACATCATCTGCATACAACAACTTTGTTGATCTGTCCCTTCTGACCTGTTTCCTAATGTAGTTTAGCACCAGTATGAGCAGCAGTAGGCTCAGAGATGAACCCTGATGAATACCCACACCCAATGGGCACCCCTTTATGAATGTGAACACTGTTTGCACCCATGCTATTAAGTCCTTGTACATAGACTGCAGTAATTCTACCAATAATTCTGGGACATTGAACCATTCCAGTACTGCTTAAATCAGCTTTCTTGGGACCGTGTCATATGCTTTCTCCAGGTCTAGGAATGCTCAGTTGGACTCTTTTTTCACTTCTAGTTTCTTCTCAAGTATCTGTATCACTTCAAACATTGGGTAGTTCTGCTGCATCTTGATCTGAATCTGAACTGCTCATCTCCCATCTTACTTTCTATTACTCTACATATTCATTTATTAGTCATCCTCTCTAGAACTTTCAAGCAATGTGACAGGAGTTTGATTCCTCTGTACTGTCCACAGCTGTACATGTGCCCTTTGTTCTTGAATAGAGGCAGTGGTATGCTTATTACCCAGTCATCCAGAATATGCCTTTCTACCCACACTCAGAAGCTCAGACCAATGTCACCTACAAATTCACAAACCTAAAAAAATCGATTGGACAGAAACTCTATAGCTATTTTGTGCTCCATCTTGGAACAAACTATCCACGCCCATCAGAAATATTACCCATACCCTTGAATTCAAAAAAGCTCTCAAAAACTACCTAAAAGCTCCTGGATATGTCATTGTTATTACTCCACTTGAACCCTATCCGCTCTTCTCCATTACTTACCTCACTCCTCCTTTTCCTGCTTTTCCTTCCTTCTAATTGCATCTTTATTATGTGCCTTCTATTATCATATGGCAGTCACCTATGTTTCTCCTGCTTACTTCATTTACTTGTCCAAGTAACCTGCTACCCCCATCCTATTGGCTATATAGCCACTATATTAATATCTACACCAAACTTAGCTCATAAAACAATATGTAATGAATATTACTTTTGTGCACTGATAACAATCCTAATGTGATTACCCTAGCTTTGCAATTACTTGTTTACACAATTTCTACTTTGTATAAGTGTAATATGTGCTGTTGTACTCTTAATAACTACTTCATTTGTCATATTGTACTGCTTCTATATAATTTGCTTAATTGTACTGTGGAGCTTTTCTTCCCAGGCTTCAGCTGAAAAAGGGCAAGTGCTCAATCAAATTATCCTGGTCAACAAATGTCAAATAAATAAATAATGCTATGAGTACCCTCAATAACTATTTTTCCTCTATTTCACCCCAAATTGTTATCATATCTGTGGTGACCTCATTTGAGCCTGCTGCTTTCCCTCATTTAATTTTCCTTAGTGCTGTTTTTACTTCTTCTAGGGTGTACTCTTGAAGCATAAGTGTGTTTTTGATTCAAATGATGTGTATTAACAGCATTATTCACAAAAAACATACCTGAGGATTCAATAAATTCTGTGTAGGGTTTGCATCATAATTTCATGCTGAGCAGCAGCGGTAATTACATATTCATGCCGCACACTGCCTTTACAAGTAAACAAGTGCAGTTTCATGGCTAGCAACAGCGTTACTGACCATGAAACCATGTAAAGTAACATGGATAGCAGAAGACATCTAGAACTGATTTCCTAAGGGCAAACTAGGTTTGTGGGATTGCCCAAGATGCCACAATAATTACCAGGGTTAATAATATAGCAATGTATATGGTTCAAACACATACAGGAAAGTGTATACAGGTAGAGTATTGTGGAGTCCCATTTCAGGCATTCTGTACAAAAGTTGTGTAAATGATCTGTAATGGTACATGGACTGACATTTAAAAGAAACAGTCAGGTAAAGAGGCAGGTGAAGCATCTCAATGTACTTCAGATGAGGACATGTAAATTAAGATAGTTGTAGCAGGAACACTAATCACATATTGACATGAAACGGCACAGACTGAACAGTGAAAATGTATATTTTGTGACTGTCACACAAGGTGACATAACAATGGAGAAGATTGCTTTATGATATAAGCATCCTGACATGAATAACAGAGAGGACATCTATCAAGGATATAATAGGGATAGGTGCATATTGTGAAGATGTGCAAAATGAGTTGCCTGAAAATGATTGCAATGTCAGCATAGGTCTCCACAAAGTGGAACACATAGTTACAGGGTCATGGATAACAGTAAACAGAAGCACTCACAATCATGGACAATAACAGAATAATCAAAAAAAAAAAAAAACAGGTTCCGTGCAAGTATAGTCACCAGGTGCTCAGTCTCCCTGTAAAATCCAACAGCCAACAATTCAAGACAACACTCCTTCTTCCTTGAAATAATTTTATTGGTGTTCCGATACTGGCTTGGGCTGCATAAGCCTTCGTCAGTGTAAATAACCATTGTTACATCAAGCCATTAAATACTTTGTATTTACATCCCATTGGCCAATCACAAACAATCATTTAACCCTGGTGGAAACAGACCCCCCCCAACCTTATAATCCATCTTTTTTCTTTTTAATCCAACATCTTATGCCATCCACTTTTGTTATTCCTTTTGTAACCAATTTTATCAATAACAGTGAAATAAAATGTTGCAGTACTATGTTACAAAGTGTGTTTTTATAAAGCATTAGCAGTTTTTTGAATCTGACATCACTCATATGTTCTGTTATTCTAAACTTTAAAGGCCAAGAAGTCTGACCTATATAAAAGGTCAAAGAGTTATATGTAGCTAAGTATATCACCCAATCTGTATTGCAGTTGCCAAACGTTCGAATATCAAAAACCTGTAAAGTATTGACGGATGAAAATTGCTCAGTTTTGCTACCATATTTACAATTGCTACAATGTCCACAAGGCTGGAGCTCACTATGGCTAAGGTGGCACACTTGAGCTACACTTCCATGGAAGTTGTATAGGGAGGTACATGAAGAAGGGTACATTGTACTCAGTTACTGGTGTGATGAAGGCTGTGAACTATGGAAGGACTATGGCCTTTTCATGTGGATGTCCTACACATACTCAGGAATTGTATTACATACAAAATATTAGTCATCACTGTGGGCACACACTGGTGGACATTCTGCATATCATCTAACTCAGTACACAGGTCACATATCACTTGGTCTGCTCATAGAGGCATAATGTCTACATTATCATTGGGTTTTGCATTTGTTTTCATAATGTAAGAAATACCCTCATATTTTTGTTTCACCTCATGTTTCGTCTTCATGGCTGTGGCAGCAGTCTTCGGTGTGTGTTGATACTGTCTGTATTATATTAATATCACAGCAAAAGTCTGACTTGAATAGTGTTGGACAACATTTTATAAGTGATGACATCAGCAGTGCCTGGTGAGAAGAAGATGATAAGAGAAGTGTCTGACATGCTGGTGTAAATGCTCTCTCTAATGTCAAACAAGTGCACAAACACACACGCATACACACACACACACACACACACACACACACACACACACACACACACACACACACACCAGTTGACTGCAGTGAAAATAGAACCCCTATCTATCTAAGTTAACCAATTACAGACCTCTGTATTTAATGCAAGGGCCACAGCACAAGTCTGACTTGGAGAGTGTTGGACAACACTTTATAAGTGATGACATCAGCAGTGTCTGGTGACAGGAAGATGGTAATAGCAGTGTCCAACAAGCTGGTGTAAAATACCCTTTCTAATGTCAAGCAAGTATACAAACACACACTGACTGCAGTGAGATTAAAACCCCTACCTAAGTATACCAACTAGAGAACTCAGTACTATGGCACAAATCTGACTTTTAATAGGCAGCAGGAGAATTTATAGTGGATAACATCAGTATTGGATGCTGGAGAGAAGATGTTGTGAGGCCTACATGAAATAGATGTGTAGGGATGTCCAACTGTAAAAATTTCAGTACTTGTGATAATTCAATAAAGGTGATTAAAAAAAAAAGAAAACATATTGGTACTCCATGGGATTGTAGTGATAACTGCAGGATACACAATTATGCTCTTCTGACTAGGCACACACACGCACACACACACACACACACACACACACACACACACACACACACACACACACACATACACACACACACACACACACACACACACACACACACACACACACACACACACACACACACACACACACACACACACACACACACACACACACACACACCAGTTAACTGCAGTGAGATTAGAACCCCTACCTAAGTACACAGACTAGTGAAATCAGTACTTTATGCAAGCACCACAGCACAAGTCTGATTAGTACAAGGCTGCAGGAGAATTTATAGAGGATGACATCAGTACTGGATGTTGGAGAGAAGGTGTTGTGTGGCCTGTGTGAAATTGATAGCTAGCCATGTCCAACTGTCAAAATATCAAATTTCTACATGTTACCAGATTGATGAGTGTGCAATGTGTAGTATTTGCTATTGCGTTTTCAATGTGTAGGTATACTTTAAGAAACAGCTTTATAAACTATATGCAAACAGCTGTCCACATTATTACAGGTATTGGAAAATCTGAATGTGCATTATCATTATAAAGTTGTGCATGGTATAAAATAAAGCATTTGTTATTTATTTCTGTAGTGTAGTTGATATATTTATGAACAAATATTGAGATACCAAGTTTGGGGGGGCCGTGGTGGTGCAGCAGTTAGCGTTGCTGCCTCACAGCAAGAGGTTCTCTGGTTTGATCCTTGGCTGGGGTACCTTCTGTGTGGAGTCTGCATGTCCTCCCTGTAGTCGCGTGGGTTTCCTCCTGGTGCTCCGGTTTCGTCCCACATCCCAAAGACATGCTGTAGGTGGATTGGACTCTTTAAATTGTGAGGTGAGTGTGTGTGTGCCTTCTGTGGAAGGTTGGGCACTGGGCTGGCAACTCGACACTGTAAAAACTCCACTGCCAATCACGAGTGGACAGGTGATCTGCTGTGGCAACTCCTAACTGGAAAAAAGCCGAAAGAAGAAGAAGAAGATTGAGATACCAAGTTTGAAGTGCATGGGTGGGGGTAACAGATTGCCACAGTGTAAATATATGTTCTTTTCTTAAAAAGTGCCTTCCCTTTGTGTTTTTACATGTACTTTCATGGGACAAAGACTAACTGGAAAGTAAATATAAGTAATACATACCATTGTCCACTTTGCATTGCACACTGCAGAGCAGCAGGTTTTTATAATCAATGGGAGGTGAGTATGCAAGCAAAATGCACATTTCTGCTGCTTTCCCTGCTTGCACATAGTTAAGCATCAAGCAAACACAGGCCTCATTGCTACAATTATTAGAGTTCAGAGTACTGAGTATATAAAATACACATGCTGCTTAGCTGACTCTGTAACAGCAAATGTAAATGCATTGGCATATATCTTTTGGAGCCCAGATGAACCCTATGGTTTGAATCTAGGTGTTTGTAATAGTTTGTCAAAAGTATTGGTGATGCAATGATATAATTTTTTTTATAGTACATTCACTGTGTGTTATTGTGTGTCACCTTACTGCAGTGTGTTTAGGCAGCATTGCACAGAGGTAACATCACCACTGAAGAGCCGTTCACCATTGTTTGGCATTGATGCGTGATGCCAAACTCCATGCAAACATTGAGGCAAAAAGTGAAGGGCTTCATTGATTTTTTTTTTTTTTTACTTCTTTGTGTTGTGTGTGATTTTAAAAGTCTTTCAGCTTTTCCTGGTTAGGGGTTGCCGGTCCATTTATGATTGGCAGTGGATTTTTATGTTGTCAAGTTGCCAGCCCGGTGCCCAAGGTAGGACAGCCCAAGGTACACACTCACACACTTACCTGCATGTCTTTTTAATGTTCAGTCAATTGCATGGAGGACATGCAGACTTTGCACAGAAGGCTCTCAAGCCAAGAATCAAACTGGAAAGCCACTTACTGTGAGGTGACAATGCTAACCGCTGCACCACTGTGGCCAAATTGTTTTGACTAGATTAAAGGTCTTAAAATGGGGTACATAAGAAAGGGGGTAAAATGGAGGATAAGCAGGGGAAAACAAAGGAAAGCAATATAGGAATGTGCAGGAGGGATTTAGGAAAGAACCATAGCTATCCACTTCTCCAACAGTGTAAAATGTAAATATGTACAGAATATTAACTGAATTTGGACTGCCACCTCAACAAAGAGGGGTGACAACAATGCAACTATGTTGTTTAGCCAATTGGACCAAATCAAATTTGTCACGAAGGCACATGAGTGAAGTGGAGAGCAATGTATGGGACAATACTTTTTATGGGACAGGTGCTCATTTTTTTTAAGTTCAGTAAGAAATGAATGTTGAGTAAGGGATGAAGGTATTTCTGGGTCAAGTAAGTAGGGTAAGTGAGGAAGCAGATGCAAACAAATAGGACAAACAAGATAAGATATAGGGATGGTGAGGGGCACAAAAGGATGGAGGATACTATGACTGTGGTTAGGGAAGAGACAACATGCCCATCAAACATGGGGACAGTGAGAATCTACTTTTCACCCACAGCACTGTCATCACCATCCTCTTATTTCATTGGTTGTTGGATTGCTTGGCATCTTCTACTCTAAACCATAAGGGAGAGCAGCCTCTCCATCCAGCATAGGCATAAACCAATGGCACTTTGCATGACCCTATGCACCAACCCTGGCATTTCCTGGTGGATGATAAAATCCCTATCTCTGTCAGTACTCTCAGACAGTATCACAGCACCAGTTACCAGGATAGTGTTAGCTGAGAGTGCAGGTTGTGCAGGGGCAGCATATGTAGTGCTGCCAAGTTGGGTGCCAGGTGTGCCAGGCATCAGTGTCAGAGCCTGTGGAGCAGGGACAGGCTGAGACAGTGGGTTTGGCCTACCTCCCTGTTCTGTACAACACTTAGTGATTTGTTAGAAGGTTAGAAGTGAAGGACATTGAACCATTTTGACAACACATAGAAAAAAGAGACAAGGGTTGGGGTGAAAGAAAAAAGAGATAAAATTAGTCTTTTAGGTAGCAATTCTCTACCTGTAATTTTTTAAACTTAAAATGTTTTGTGTCAAGCTCATTCAATTTATTTTTAACATTGCTTGCATTGTTCACTTCAATGTTATGTGCCTCAGCATTGTTAACAATTTTTAGGATACATTAATAACACAACACAGTATTTAAAATTCACACATGCCATAGATGAGCAAGAAATAAACTATCTGGATGTTAACCTAGAATTAACCAAAGATTTATTGCAAAAATGCACAGGAAACCAACTTACTCTAACTCTTTCCTGCATTTTACAAGCTCATACCCTTTATCGAATAGGAAAGCAGTAGTAAAAGGATAATTTGTCCATGCTGCTAAAATGGTTAGCTTGGAAGCAGATTTTCTTTTTGAGGGCAGGCATCTCACAGAGATGTTTTAAGTAGGGGTTATCCTGTTAGTTTATTGCATGAAGTGTATACTGAGTTTAGCCATAAAAGGAATAAATGGCATTCAGTCCTATATCAACAGATGAATCAGGTATATATACAAAAGGAAGATATTTGTATAGATTATAATGTAACCTTTATTACGACATTTAACGTTCATTTGTATGAGATAAAAACAATACTTTTAAAGAATTGGCATTTAATCGAGGTTAAAACACTTATTAATAAATTTAAGGATGGTGTCAAAATGATAGCCAGGAGACGCAAGAATTTAAAAAATCTTCTTGAAATGTGTAAAATAACAAAGAAAAAAACAAGTAAAAGGCATGAAAAAATGTGAAATGTGGAATTTATGCAAGAATATGTATGAGGGTATATATGTTCATATTAATGGTCAGAAATATAATATATATGATAAACAAAATTATAATAAGGGCTGGTATATGTGGCAATGTGTAAGCACTGTCCAACGTTTATATAAGGAAGACTACTAGAACCCTAAAAGAAAGAGTATATGAGCACCTATATGCCATTAGAAAGATGAATTTAACAAATGCACATGCAAAACTCACACAGGTGCATGGTGAACATAGATTTGAATTTTATGGTATCCAACAGGCCCAGGAGCAACTTAGGGGGGCCATGGATGCTACATTTAGAAAGAGCAGAATTAATCTGGCAACTAAAATAACATTCTTATGTATGGCCAGGTTTGAATGACTACTGTGCAATCAACAGTATGCTCAGGCTAAAAGCATTACTTAGGTGAGATAATTTGCAAGCTGGTTTTAATTATTGCTGACCTGTTTTAGGGTAGCGATTTAATAAGTATATATATATATATATATATATATATATATATATATATATATATATATATACAAGGGAGCCCGCAGGATTTTTTGCAGGGGGGTGTAAACCCAGAGCCCCACCCACATAGCTCACCCCGCCCCCTGCCAACACAGCCCCACCCAAGTCCACCCACCCCAAGCCCCGCCCACTCAGCCATTCCAGTGTCCCATTACTTGGCTATTTCTCCCCATTTACTGTAGACACTGTTCAAATCTGTGTGCATACTGTTTTATGCTTTAGTTCTACAATGATTACAGGCAGTTGGATTTAATTTACAACTTTTATTTCAAACATTATAGCCCAAACACTGAGACATTTACTAAACCTAAACAAAGCAATAGTCTTACAATGAAAACAGACTTGGCATTAAAGCTTCTCTACTTTTGAAACTCACATTCAATGAAACAGCATTGAAACCCACATTCAAAGAAAATGCATCTGGCCAGTGGCAGGTTATTTACCTTTGAACTGTTTTCAAGCAATAGGCATTTACAACTTTTATTTCAAACATTATAGCCCAAACACTGAGACATTTACTAAACCTAAACAAAGCAATAGTCTTACAATGAAAACAGACTTGGCATTAAAGCTTCTCTACTTTTGAAACTCACATTCAATGAAACAGCATTGAAACCCACATTCAAAGAAAATGCATCTGGCCAGTGGCAGGTTATTTACCTTTGAACTGTTTTCAAGCAATAGGCTCCTTGCACACCGTTAGGGCCATGCAAAAGTTATTTGATTTACCTGATTGTATTAATTATAATATATAATTGAATTATATCCCTTGTATTATACAGCAACACTTGTTTGAGTGTCTCTGCTGAAGTAAAAGTAATCTGAATTATTCCACATTAAAGATATCTGAAACTAATGAAGATGTTGTTGCTAGAAAACAACTGTATATTTCAGTGTTTCATCTACAAATTCAGTGCCTGCTGCCATCAAAGAATAAATTGCCTATGTTAAATTAAAAAAAATGGTAAGCTGGTATATTGCAATAGAAAATGGATGACAAGCTGAAAAACAGGTTCATAGTTATTAGGCATCTCATCCAAAGGAGGACATCCTGAGGACTGCAGCATACAAATGTATATGCTGTAGGAATAGAACCTCAAGCCTTTACATTAAGATGCAAGTATTCTACTTGTGGTGCTACTAACATAGCTTTAAAACTTTATACCACAATAGAGATACAATTTGCTAAACAAAACAGTTGCACATTGTAAATAGACTTGGCATGAGCAGCAGTGAACTTAGCTTCCCTTAAAACTCACAGTTCCTTGAAAATGCACTTGAAAATTCCACCTGCTAACTCTAACTTGGGCATTTCACTTTCTCTCTCACAAACATACCACACCCCTCAAGGCCTCAACCTTAGTGCAAGAAATCTGGACAAAGCCTAAAATAAATAGGGACAGATTATAAATATTGCTCTCAGAAACTTAGAAAATTGCAAGAGTAACAGGATTTGTGTTAGTATGCATTTTTCTAAATGACATGACATCTAAAACTGAAATGTCTCATTTAGCAACTTCAATCCTTTTAGGAGGAATATGGGGCAAAAATCTGGACAGCTGAGGGGTATGCTACCTCCCTCTTATACACACACCAAATAATTCTGGTCAGACTTGAATTAGTTCTGGGAAGGTTGCACTGAACGGCACCGTGCTTGAGCTGAAGTGGGTGAAATCCTGGTAGCCAGTGATAACTGATCTGCAGCTCAGCAATGTGGAGCATTAAAGCATTTTTAGCAGAGCATTGTTTCATCACTACCTATTGTGTTTGCACATAAGCTGTAGTTATTTTAAACATTTGCCTTTTTTGATTACTACAGAGTACATTTACCCACCAGAGCTATTGTGTTTTGACTTCAGTGTGGAGCTAGTTGTTGCAGGGCTTGGCTTTTAAGTAAGGTAGCAATGCTTATTTACCATATACCATTAAAGCCACCCAACTACAAGTGTACTAACACACAGACACTGCTATAAGACACTGGTCTGCAATAAAATGTAATGAGCTTCTGAAAATACTGTAATCCTGTCCTTTTATTACAATGAACATAAAATACTTCGAAATAAGGTAAAAAAGCTCATAATCTTCGACCGACAAAACTACTTTTCCACACTTCAAAACAATAATAAAATCAAACCCTCAGAAATTTTGGAAAGGTATCTCTACTCTACTTAACCCCAGCAAACCAGATACCCCTACCCCAGACCCAAACGCTCCTGACCAAGACTTGGCTACCCAATTTAACTTTTCATTGAATCCATTTCCAAATTAACGTCATCTTTCTCTAACACCACTACATTCTCCAAAACTCCTTACCATCCCCAACCATCTCTACCCTACTCTGCTACTACTTCCTCATTCCCATCTACTAACTCTCATCCCTCCACTCCTCCTACTCCTACTACTTCATCAGCTTCATCTGCCCCTAATTCTCCCTCTTCACACTCCTTTTTTCTCATTTAAACCTATACCCACTTCTACTATAAAGAAACTCCTTATGAAACTGAAGCCATGCACCAATGCTCCTGATAACATCCCTTCTTACTTTCTTAGCAAAGCTGCTGAAGCAATCGCTTACCCTATTAGCATTTTAATCAACCGCTCTATCCAAGAATGTATAGTACCCCAAGTCTGGAAAAGGGCCTTTGTCATACCTCTACATAAAGGTGGCAACAACAACAATTTTACTAATTTCCGCCCCATCACTATTCTGTCCCCCATCTCTAAACTCCTAGAAAAGTGTATCCAACTACAACTCCTTCCACATCTCTTAGATAATCATCTACTAACTCCCGCACATGGATTCAGACCACATCATAGCACTATGACCGCCCTCCTCTTCCTTGAAACTGTAAATAAAGCCCGCAACTCTGGCCAAATTGCTTCTACCCTACTACTCGACCTCTCGAAGGCCTTTGACACACTCTCACAGCCTGCTACTAACTAAACTTTCTAAACTTAACCTATCTCCCTCCTCCTTGAACTGGTTCTCCAGCTACTTATCTAACAGATCTCAAGCAGTCAAATGGAAAAAGGTCACCTCCTCATTTCTAAATACTCCTACTGGGGTACCCCAGGGCTCTATACTGGGTCCCCTTCTCTTCAATATATTTATAAATGATTTCCGCAACTCTATCCCATTCTCAGACATCATCCAATATGCCGATGATTCTGCTATTATCTGCGCTGCCACCTCTATCCTCTCACTCCTAAAACTGACTCAAGATGCTTTTACAACAACTGAGCAATGGATGAAAAGGAATCACCTAGCACTCAATGCCTCTAAAACCAAATTAATGTTATTCACTCGCCACTAAGGCAACTTCTTTCAATATAAACACATTCCACATCTCTAGACAAAATAATCTACCCCTGGAACTGGTGTCCGAGACCAAGTTACTTGGGGTCCAAATTGATAACCAGCTCAAATTCAACTCCCACCTACAGTTAAATATCAAGAAAACCCATCAAAAACTAGGTATGCTTTACCGACAAAATCATTACCTTACACCTGCTACCAAAATCACCCTCTCTATCTCATTTCTTATCCCCTCCCTTCTCTATGGAGCTCCACTCCTAACTAATCTACAGACCTCTCTAAAAACACAACTTTCCTCTTGCTACAACAAAATTGCCAAGTTCGCTACCAACCACAAGTCCTCCACCCACCACTGTTCCTCTCTCCAAAAACTAAAATGGCTAGAGCTACCCAGTTATCTCACATATACTCAACTAAATCTTGCACATAAGCTCATTTTCAACCCCTCCCTTTCATCAGCCTTTAAAATGCACCTTCCTGCTAGAGTATTAAGGTCCAACAATCAAAATCTATTAGAAGTATATAAACCAACTCATCCCCCAGGCAAAAATCTTCTGTCTTATGGCCTTGCATACCTTTGGAACTCCCTACCACCTTCCATTCGCACCACCCCCAACCATTTTATATTTAAAAGATCTCTTCACTCACATCTAGTATCCCAGTGGGATTGCTCTTGCTCCCACCCCACATAACTAACACTTGCAAACTCCATCTTCTTTCTTCCTCTGTTTCCTCCTGCAACTTTCCTAATTACCCACCCTAACTCATACATATTATTATTCCTACAATAATCGGAAAGAATATACTAGGCCACACTTCCTAAGTATTGCTTCCCTAATACGTTATTACTTCTCAGTACTTTTGTGCATTGCTTCCTAATATGTTATTATTCCTCAGTATTGTCATGAAATGCTTCCAAATATGTTGTTATTTCTCAGTGCTTTTGTGCTAAATTTCCCTTTAGTCTGTATTACCTATTAATTTCATCACTAGATTGTACTCATTCTAGTTTTTGTTGTATTATTTGCAAATTGTTATTTCTTGTATGACTAACTTCTGTGTAATTGTATAATTTGTATATCTATTAATAACCTACTTAGTTTTGGAGCTTTTCTCCCCAGGACTCCATTGAAAACGGGTTCATTTGGCCCAATGGACTATCCTGGCAAACCAACTGCAAATAAAATAAATAAATAAAATACTGTCATATGCATTTCAATACCCAAGGCTTATACATTATCTAGTCATGTAAATATTCTCTGCATGGCAACAACGAAAAGGCTTTCAATGCTGGTAATTCTTTAACAATATACTTACTAAAGCTTACTTGCATCTTACAATGTCCGACAAGCTTACTAAAGCTTACTTGCATCTTACAATCTCAGACAAGCTTACCTGATGTTCATTAAACCATGGCTACTTAAACAGAGCAACAGGGCACTGTGACAGCATACAGTTCCTGAATAAGAAGCATAAATCAACAGTACAAAAATCTGATAGAAAACCAGAACATTTTGCAAAATCAAGGACAGATGAAAAGCCACGGTCGTATTTGTGATCTACTTTGGATGGGGGAATACTCTGCACACTTACACTGCATAACTGCTCCTTGCCTTCCATGGACACATCCAGAGCCACTACAATGGGGAGTGGGGTGCAATAAGTATGTCACAATTTGAAATGTCTCTGGCTGACAGTGATGGATCTGACACTCATACCTCTCAACTTCAGAGCAAGAAATCTGGACAAAGCCATACATAGAACTAGAAGTAGGACACAAGCCCAAAAATAAGGCCAATTTTTAAATATTGCTCTTATAACTTAAATCGAACAGGTAGATCTTGCATTAGTACAAATTTTCTGAAGGGTATGAAATCTGAAACTCAAATGTCTGCCATTATTTTCCTAACTTCAATCTTTAATGACTTGCCACTAATTTGTCATAAAACCACAATTTTATGAAAAATGGACCAAAATGTGATGCAAAAATACCTGTCAAAAAAGGGACACCTTTTTAATATTAACAGTTAACTTGAAGCAGCTAACAAAATAAGAGCATCCACATGCATTTCTGAAATAAAAGGTAATCTATAAGTGATCATTACAGTTATATATAATTGTAAACCCTCCACATTTTCTTCCAAAATTGCCATTTTGGAGGAGGGATTATTAGGGGAGAGCAACATTTTGAGCCAGAATTGGGGACAATTGAGATGTTTGGATATTCCTAATCTACAAAGTGATTTGCACGTACCTCTCAACCTCTTAATGCAGGAAATCTGAACAAGGCCAAATATATTGGGGAACATACAAACACTAATAAAAATTGCTCTTGTATAAACTTAAAGACAGTCTTGCATTAGCATGCATTTTTCTGAAGGTTATGACATCTGAAACTCAATGTCTGTCATTTAATGGCTTCATTCCTAAATGATTTGCTAGAAAACCACAAATTTGAGGAACAAACCAAAAATAAGCAGCAAATATCTATTCATTCTGCAAAGATATGGACAACTGAGAGGTATAGTTCAACCGGGGCTGTCTGAGTTTGCTACCCCCTCACAAAATCATGGTCAAATGGAGCCTCCCCCCTGCAGCCATTCCAATGTCCCATTCCTTGGTTATTTTGCCCCATTTATCATAAACACTAATGTGCATACTGCTTTACTTCTGCGATGATTTAGGATTTCATTTGAAAGTTTTATTTTGCATTTTACAGCACAAACCCTAATACATATCTGTTAAAGCAATGCAGTCTCACAATGAAAATAGACTAACATTAAAACTTCTCTGCTCTTGAAACTCACATGCATTGAAACAGCACTGAAACCCACTTTCAGAGAAAATACATTTTGCCAATGGCAAATATCAACTCTGGGCTGTCTTCAAAATCATAGGCCCCTCGAACATAACATACACGTGCTCTTTGATACACCTTCCTGACTGTATTACATTATATTCCTTGTACAATACAGTACAGTTGTTAGAGGGCATTTTAAATTTATTGTTTTGAACATTTTTCCAGTAAACAATGAAACGGAAAGCATCCACCAATGACAAAACTGCCCAATTCAGAACATTTCCATCATAAAAAGTCTACTACAAGGACACAAAAAAGAAGCCAATAATGGGGGGAATACAGTCCCAGTATCAGTAAAAAATATACACAATCTCTGAAGTAGTAAACTCCACATTGAAAAAATTTGTAACTAATAAAGTGGTTGCTGCTAGCAAACACTTTATATGTCATTGTTTAATCTACAAATAAAGTGCCTGTTACCCTTGAAGAATAAATTGCTTTTGTTGAATGCAATAAAAAAATGAAAAGCTAGTAATACCACAATAGGGAATGGATAGCAAACTGTTAACAGGTTCATAGTTACTAGGTATCTTTGCCAAAAAGACTGCAGCATCCACCCCCTTTACAATACAATACAGCATCAGCAATGCATTTACCTACTGTGGGAGTAGAACCCACAGCCTTCAGCATCTACAGCAAGTACACTATCTGTTGTGCTATTAACAATGCAAGCAGACTAAACATAAGCAGCACTAAACTTTTGCTCCCCTGCAGCTCTCAGCTCCTTGTAAAATCTACTCGACACTCAGCTGTATCTCTGAACTTTTCAGCACAAGAAATCTGGAAAAAGCCAAAATTTATTGTGTGTGTGTGTGTGTGTGGGGGGGGGGGGGCACAAAAGGCCAAAAACCAGGGACACATTTTAAACATTGCTTGTATAATGTTTGAAAGTTGCTAGAATAAAATGCTGCGTTACCACCATACATTTCACTGCCACGTCTTGAACCCAGGGGACCCCGTGCAAAACAGTCAGAGCAACATACCACTATGCCAAATCAACTGTTTTGTGAAAGAGGAAGACTGAAACTTAAATAGCTACCATTTAGTGAATTCAGTTCTCACCATAGCACAGCTGTCAACCTCTTAGCACAAAATACCTGAACAAAGCCAATAATGGGTGACTACAACCATCAAACATTCAGTGAATTCAGTTCTCACCATAGCTCTCAACCTCTTAGCAAATAACACCCGGACAAAGCCAGTAATGGGAGAATATAGTCCCCAAACATATTCAGTGAAATCAGTTCTTACCATAGCTCTCAACATTAGCAAAAAACCTGGATGAAGCCAATAAATACCTGAACAAAGCCAATACTGGGTGAATACAGCCCCCAAACATATTCATTGAATTCAGTTCTTACCATAACTCTCAACCCTAGCACAAAACCTGGATGAAGCCAATAATGGGGGGAATACAGTCCCAAACACTACCTAAACAAAGCCAATACTGTGTGAATACAGCCCCCAAACATATTCAGTGAATTCAGTTCTTACCATAACTCTCAACCCTAGCACAAAACCTGGACGAAGCCAATAATGGGGGGAATACAGTCCCAAACACAGGGATACATTTCAAATATCCATCTTGTACACTTAGAAAATTGCTAGAATAAAAGCTTTTGTTACCATGCACTTTCTGAAAAATATGAAGTCTGATATTGAAGTGTGTCCATTTTTTTTAACTTTTGTTAACCAGGAAAGTCTGACTTTGAAAAAAAAAAAGCTAATTTTTAGCAGAGGCCCAGGGAGAAACACTCCAGACAGCCAAGAATAAAACCAGAGAACATGTAGCTGTCAGGCAACAAGGACACAAATGCAGAAACCACAGATTTTATGAGGAACAGAAAAAGTATGAGGGAAAATCCTGCAACATTTTTACAAATGGTGGTGGGTAGGGAATTCAGGCTCTTGCCACTTGGGCCCAAGGTACAGGGTTCAAGCCTTATTCTCTACCCACCACCATGTACACCTGGGGCATTTTACACACACACACACACACACCTACCTGAAAGTGTCCCATCTTCCGTCCGTTTACTCCTGCTTGCTATTCCGTTTCAGGTCCCAGCCATCTTCCGTTTGTTTCAGGTCCCGCTTGTAAACCCGTCTGTGTGAGTTCCCGCTTGAATCATCCCATCTGTGTGAGTTCCCGCTCACAAACCTCTAAATGAGAGCGATGATGTCAGCACGCCCGCGACTGGACTCTTAGCACGGACTTCTTTCTTCTTAAAGAAGAACGCACGTAAAAAAAAAAAAAAAAACTTTTTTTTAAATTATCTAGCCGATTCCAGGGGGGTGCAAGTGCACCCCCTTGCCTTGCACCTGCCTGCGGGTGCCCTTGTATATATATATATATATTTTTTTTTTCTATAACAAGAAATATTTTAATTAATAATAATCAACTAGAATGTCTTTAGATTATTTATTAATGAAGGAATTTAGTTAACGTATTGTATGTATGTGTGTTTTATATATATGTGCTTTATATATTTTTTTTATTTTAAATTTTATGACATTGTTTCCTTTCTAGTGTAGGGCAGGCTTATACAATGCTATTTAAGAAGTTCAGTTGTGGTTTAACACTGTTTTAGTCTGATGAAGTCTGTTATTTTACAAACAAAAAGCGCTTCACTGTATTTGATTAAATAAGAGCTTTGCTTGCACTCTGGCCATTTTTTTTTATTTCTTTAGTCATGAGTTATATATAAATACACATGACATACTGAGTGGTTAACCATGTATGTGTATAACCCAACAAGGTCCTGGTTTATACACTCATGTGTTTATGAGTCTTATAAAAATATAAAACAAACAATGAACAAGCAGTTGACAGTCAACAAAGGATATTTATTTAAAGCACTTTTCATCAGCTCAGTGGGCTGACTTCTTCAGAAACACAGCAACTGACAATGTAAGCCATATAAAAAGGTTGGATCAATCAACCCACATCTATCAATTAGCAGCTTAACACAGATTTAAAGCAGCAACCCCCCTATGAAAGTTTACAAATGGCTAAATCCTATATTCTTTATAATAATAAAAACAATAAAAACAGAAAGAAGACAAAAAACATGTACACTTGTTAATTTGAAACATATATTTTTTTGTTGTAAAACAATTAGATGTTTCAAAATATATAAAAAAACACTATGCATGTGTTATATTTCAATGGCATAAACCAAATCAATAAAAGTTGTTGTATTAAAATAGGCACTAAGGTTTGGTTCAGAACAACACATGTCCATGAGCCAACCTAAACAAATGATATCATATTACTAGAAATGTGTAAGTAGATAATATTGAAGCTAAAATCCTAATGAAAAGTAAAATATAATCTTCTGGTACAAACATAATGGGAATATTATATGTATAATAAGAAATTATATACTATTCCCAGCAAATATGTTATGTTTTTAATAAATTAAACCCTGTGTTAGATTACAAATTTTCATGTCATACATATGGGTAGTAGTATAAAAATTATAAAAATATCAGAGCAGTCATCTCTTAAGACTATTCAGTTTCAGTATACTTCCAATTGAGCAAGAATCATTTAGTCCAGGGTGGCTATACGCATTCAACTTCACCTGCCATTTTAGTTCTAGTTCCTCCAGTTTCAAATTTCTAGGGCCTCCCCTTGGGTCAATTATCACAAGGTCGATGACCATAAATCTAAAACCATGGTTTGAGTAGCCAGCTATGTGTTTTGCAAGTGCATTCTCAAGTTTACCTTTCCTAATGGCATACAGGTGTTCGTACATCCTTTCTCGTAATCTTCTTTCGGATTTACCAATATAGAATGCTGGACAGGATGTACACCTAGCTAAATAAGTAATAAATGTAGAGTTGCAGTCAAATTTACTCTTCAACTTGAATTTTAATCTGTTCAGACAGAACGAGTTGCCTTCGTCTACATATTTACAGTCATTACAATTCAGATATTTATGCATACCAGGACATCTCACTGTAGATGAGTCATGCCTTTCTAACAGAGTTTTAATATTATTCCCTTTCCTATAAACTACCTTAGGTCGTTCACCTAGCTTTTCATAAAGTTCGGGTCAAAAGACGTAATAATGCGTACTTGCCACTTTTGAGAGCTAACACTAAATTACCCAATATGGATAGTGTTGCAAATCTTGTGGAAAAGGACCATTGTGGACATGAGAAGAGTATGGTATTAAATAGTGAACAATTAAATAATAACTTCACTGTTAAGTTTATAACCACATTCAGCACAACAAGTACCCTTTGTCTATCTATATTGAAGAAAAACTGGGACTTGTTTAAAATGCAACCCGAACTTTATGAAAAGGTAGGTGAACAACCTAAGGTAGTTTATAGGAAAGGGAATAATATTAAAACTCTGTTAGAAAGGCATGATTCATCTACAGTGACATGTAGACTTAGGTCAGCCACATCATTTGATGTTAGTCAACATGGCCATGCCTGAGCATGCTCCCATACTGGTACTACATCCACTGCTCCATCAATGTTTGAGGTGTCCACACCCAGGCGTGGCAGGCCATGGGGTCATGGCCTTGGGTGTGCTCATGAGGAGAGTTCATCCAGCAGTGCCAGCAGACATCAGTCACATTCAGATAGCAGCAGTACATCTGACTGTGAGTGTGGATGTGCCAGTGCAGATCCTGGTAGAGCCAGTTCTCATAGTCTAGTATGACAACCATGACCTGCCACCTCTACCATGCACAGCTTACACCTGTCTGACATATCAAGATGTACAGCTAGCACTGAGCTTGGCTGTGTTCTTGCAGACACTCACATACCAGTTTCACCTGGAGTGGCCATTCAAACACACACGCAACAGTTACATGGTTTAGTCATAAGGCTTAAAGCTCTTTCCATTTCAGTGGCCATTGTTCCTTTATCCAAATGTCTGTCTGTTTCTCTTTCTTACTCACACACACTCCCTTACCTTTTGGGTCAGCCTAGCTTTCCTGCCCCCCCCCCCACACACACACATGCACACATGCACACAACACCTTGTGCAAGTGATGATAACTGTGCCATATCCATGTTTTCTATCTTCTGGATTCAGAGAAACATAAGCTTTGTGTCTTTTGCTTAGAGTGCTTAGTATAACTGCGTTTGTGATGCTGTTTTGCTAATTGTACTGCTTTCTTACAGTTTTTGGTGGTGGTGTTGCGGTAGCATTGTCGCCTCACAGTAAGACGCTGTCCGGTTCGACTCTCAGCTAGACCGTCTTCTGCGTGGAGACATGCGTGAATGGGCGTACCTTCGTTGAAGGTTGTGCATCAGGGCTGGCAACTCAGCACGTAAAAATCAACTGCCAATCATTAGTGGACCGGAGTTCCGCTGTGGTGACCCCTAACCGGGAAAAGCCAAAAGACACAACAACAAAACATGATTCACACACTCTTACAACAACAAAGCTGGATCAAACCATACATAAAATTGGGACAAGGCTGAACAATAAGGAGACTTTTTAAATATTTTGGTCTTACAAAGTTACCATTGATATGATCAAACAATTTTTGCATCACTATTTTTAAGATTTTTATCTGAGGGATATGAAGTCTGAAACTGGTGTGCTATTAATTTCTAATTTCTTTCTTTAATGATTTGCCAGTACAAAAGTATGTGGCCAAACTGAGGATATTCGATGAGCATCAGTACTTTTGAGAGGTGTGAATGAATGAATTTTTGATGCCTGAGACCTTTTACTTTCTAGAGGATACATGTATTCACTCAGGTCACTGCTGTCACATGTTGAAATCATTGCTGTAAAAATCATCCACCTTTTACTTACTGACATTATCAAGTAACAGTATGCAATGATATGCCATTCATTTGTACTATTACACATTTCTTTTTTAATATTCCTGGTTCAGCACTTACCTTGTAAATCCAGTATTTGCTACAGTTTTAGTTCAGGGTTGAGTATGTCTGATGCTAGGAGTACAAAGGTTGTGAGCATTGCCTGGCATCAATGTCATTGTATGAATGCGTGTAGGATGAAGGTTTTAGCTTCTTATGTGGTGAGTGAGTGTTCTAAGTGTTGCCTCTTAGCCAATGCGATGGCATGTTGAGCATGCCTATGTCTACCTAAACCCACAGCAGGTGCTGGTTCCCCCTCTGACTATTTACCTGCATGTGACTGTGATGACCTTGCCAGTGGTGGTGGGATGCATGTTCCTTCCCCTTGTTGATCCTGCTGAAGCTGTTTACTCAGGATGATGTTGTGAAGCATAACACAGATGGTGAAGATTTCAGTACATGTATGTGGATTGCACAGCATAGGTCCCCCAGATGCATCTTGGCAATGGAACTGTGACTTCAGAAGCCCAAACACACACTGTGTTATATTTCTAATTTGAGCATGTTCTTCATTATGGCATTCTTCATCTGGTGTGTCTGCATTTCTGATGGACATCATCAGCCACATTTCAAGTGCATAACCTGCATCCCCCAGTAAATGACCCTGTGGGATATCTCCCCTAGTAAATATCTCATGCAGTTGGGAGTTGCCAGATATGTAAGTCATGAAAACTGCTTGGGTTGCTAGCACATGCATTCAAAATGACTCCCTTAGCATTACACATAACTTGGCAGGTAATGGAGTGGAAGCCCTTTCTATTTATGTAGAGCCTTCCCTGTTCCCAAGGTGGTGCTTTGATTTCTATATGTGTACAGTCTATGGCACCCAGTATTTCAGGTGAGTGTGCTACAGAGTAGAACTCCTACATATTTAGGTTCATAGGTTCATAGGTTGGTACTAGGCTATCGGCCCTAGGGCCTATACAAGCCTAGCCATAACAATTCCCTGGCTATTTCTTCCCACACTATTTACTTCCCTGGACCCCTGTCTAGCAGGGTGACTGATGTGATCCTCGGGGCGAATTTCCTTTTTCCCATCCAATCATCAAGGTTCCTTTTGAAGAGGGCCAAAGAGGCGCTCTGCTTGACATGTATGGGGCAGTCTATTCCAGAGTCTGGGGAGTCTCTGGGTCAGGAACATATCCCTCCAGCACATTTTGTTTATTGAGATGACAAGGTTTAGATCCCTGGAATGTGTGGCTCTGAGGGATTGGGATTTCTTTAAGTGTAGCATGTCCAACAGCTCTGGGTTTGACATGGCCTTGTATGTTAAACAGAGATCGCCTCAGAGTAGACGATATGCGACAGAGTATAGCTGGAGTTTTTTAAGGCAGTCAGCATAAGGCATCTGCTTTAGGCCTGTGATTCTTTTTGTGAGGTATTTCTGTGGCCTTTCCAGTTGTTGCAGATGTCTTGAGAGGTACATACCAAATGGGGCATTGTATTTTATAATGGGTCTAATGAGGGATGAGTACAGTGGGACAATGACCTCCTTTTTTCTGGATGAAAAGCCCTTAGTGATGAGGTGTGCCACATAGAAGGATTTCCTGACTGTTGTGGTGATGTGGTTATTGAAGGTGAGACCACTGTCTACCTGTGTCCCTAAGTCTCTTATCACACTTTCGGTGTTTAGTGTACTGCCACCTATGTGGTAATTCATGGATACATGTTTTTTCCCAAAGGGGATAACTATACATTTCTTAGCATTGAGCTTGTGCCCATGGCTCTGGCACCATCCATCTGTTTCTGTAAAGCCCTTTTGTAGAGTATCCACATCATTTGGGGATTCAATAATGGCTCCCAGTTTGCAGTCAGAACTTTGTTAGCCAGAGTCCCTTAGTGTTGGCCTGTACTTCAGAGAAGTAGATGCCAAACAAGAGAGGTCCCAGGACTGAACCCTGAGGTACTCCACTTGTCACTTGTCTGGAGCTGGATATGGAGTCAGCTACTTTTATAGTGTAGGTTCGGTCAGTAAGCCAGTTGGCAACCCATCGAGTGACGTAGGGATTAATGCCCAGCTTAGTAAGTTTATCTATGATTCCAGAGTGGGGGATGGTGTCAAAGGCCTTGGCAAGATCCAGATAGGCTGTGTGGACTGCCTTACCCACATCCACGGCTCTGGAGACTGATTTGAAGAAGTCGATAAGGTTCAGGAGACAAGATCGGCCCCTCACTAACCCAAACTGGGTGGGGTCCAGTGTTCTAAGGTTGCCAATGTCTTTGTCTATAAGTTCCATGATAATACATTCCATGGCCTTGCAGATCAGGCTCGTCAGACTGATGGGGTGGTAGTTCCCGGGATCCAAGGTGGATCCCCCTTGTGGAATGAGATAACTGTAGCTGTGCGCCACTCAGTTGACACAAAGCCTGAGGTGAAGGTATGATTAAACATGATACTTAGGTGAGGTGCCAGTTAATTTTGAGTTCATGTAGTACACAGCCCAGGATGTCATCTGGTCCCATGGATGCTGTATTCTTAGCTTTTGGAGAGTGCGTTTTTTAACTGTGTGGCTGTTATTACCGGAATTTGGCAATCTTCTGGTATTGAGATGGGCCATTTAGGGGGTGAGATGGGGGTGAAGTTGGCACTGAATCAATCTGCCAGGATATTGGCAATATCCTTGGGATCAGTATATTTAATGCCATTCTGTTGTAGCTCAGAGCAGATCTGAGCATTGCCATTTAGATTCTTGACATAGTTATAGAATGCCTTGTGGTTGTCTTTGGAATCTTTGGCAATTTTATTTTTGTAACTAGCTTTGGAGGATTTTATGAGGGATCTCAGCTTCTTACTGAGGAGTTTTTTGCATCCTGGGATTTTCCTCTTTTCTGAAACAGTTCTTCCTTTTGTTGTAAAGTTTGTTTATGGCAGGAGACCACCGGATTGACTTCCTTTTTTGGAGGAGAGCATCTTGGTTCTATTTGGGATGGCACAATTCACGCATGAGTGGATGCGCTCGTACAGTGCCTTAGTGTAGGACTCAGCAGTGGAACTTTGGCTCCCATCTGCATGAGTGTCATGAAGTTTGTAACTTCTGACTTGAGTAGTATGACGTTGGCTTTGAAGAAGTTTTTTATGGAGGTTTCCCTACTGGGGGGGGGGGGTGTGGGATGTGGATGTTAAGGGTGATTAGCTTATGGTCTGACCTGACCAATGAGGGGGTGATCATAGGTGTAGAGCATCGGTTTCCCATGTTGGTAATGACCAGGTCTAAGATACTGGAGCCCCTGGTGGGACTATGGATTAGTTGATCCAGGGCACTGGAATTAATGAATTCCAAGAACTGTTGGGCAAAGGTGATGGCACACGGGTAGTTTTGGCCCTGTCCTCAGGTGTATGGGGAAAATATATGCACTCATTGGCATGTTGGAGCATAGCATTCAGGAACTGATGGAGGATTCTGGAAGCTGAAGTCTGTAACCCCCCTTCCCGCCATGTTCCCTGTTGGTCTCTGAAAGGTACCTGCAGCTAAAATTCTAAGTGCTACCTTTGTCTCCACTGGTATTGGTTCCCCTCAGGTTGCCCTTGGTCTGAGTTGAGGGCAACAGAGGTTGCAGAGTTCTCGTAGAGTGTCTGTATCCAGCCTTTAGAACTCTACAATTTCCACCTCATGCAGATTGTAATACGCTAAATGGGGTCTAAAACTCTTCTCCTTCTTGGCTATGGTCTCTTAGCAGCAGCAACAGCTTAGACTTCAGCCTATTGCACATACACTTGAATTAAAGCAACAGCAGCCCATAACAGTCTTTCCATGAAGACTCCTTTCTGTGGCTGTATTCCAACCAACACTGGGTCTACATGGTTACTTTATAGCTTGTCGAATAGCTCTTTCATCTTGGATTGGTTGGTTAGCATGCAATTCAGCTACTTATATTGTAATTATCATACCACGGTGTTTACAGTGTTTGCTTGGCTCTACAGTGTTTAGAGCTGCTTACTGACTCCAAATCAATGTGCTATCATGGGTGTGTGCTTTATTGAAGCTGCACCATACTTCAATATATCAATACATGCTATTAAAATACTGAGCATAATAAAGGTATCTAGAGCTAAAATACCAGATTTTCTGTCTTCAGAAAAACAGACATCTGAGAATATTTTAATCAGGCTAGGTGTCTGCTAATGGTTGCATCTCACACCTCCCAAGTTGCCATTTAAAAGAAAAAGAAAACCATTCTTGCAACACAATTAAAATGTAAATACGACTTTCATTCTGTCAAGAGAAAAAATCTTGATAAGTGGCAACCATATATATTATACAGTCTTTGTAAAATCAGGTCAAATCTTAGAATTCATCATTAGGAAGAGGAAGAGGAAAAAAGTAAATAGCTATCCCTATTTTTTCTGCTCAGGCAACTAATAAACCCCTCCAAAACCCCAGCATTACATCAAATCCATAATACCAAAAATGTTAATACCCCAAAATTTACCACCATACTTAAAAATTGCAAATGGAACCCAGTTAACTATCTCCCTCTAGACAAAGCTGTAAAATATTTTAACATCACTTTTAGCAACATCTGAAATAAATTAGCCTCCCCCAGAACACGTTGGACAAAACCCATCTATACTCCCTGGCTTACCAAATCCACCAGATCTCTACTAAAAGAAAGAGATAAATATTGGGAGAAATGGCCTAAAGATAAAACCACTGCAAACCATAAAAAATACCTAGAGCTTAGAAACTCAGCCAAAAAACAAATCAGGCAGGACAAAAAAGACTATTATAATAACATACAAATAAAGCACCAAAAAAAAAATCCCCAAAAGTTTTGGTCTGCCATAAATTAAATGCTTCACCCAGGGCAAACCACCACTCTACCCCCAAGCTTATCCACTACCAAAGATGATATCCCAACCCAGTTTAATAAATACTTTACAGAATACATTTTAAACCTTATAAATAACAACATATCTCCCACATCCCCTGCAACCCTCCACCTCATAATTTCAATAGGTTTCAGTTCCAACCAGTATCTACCACTACTGTAAAAAAATATCTCAAAAGACTCAAGCCAACTACATTAGCTGCAGATGAGCTACCAGCAGAATACCTGAAACTAGCAGCTGATGCCATCACAGTCCCTGTCACTATCCTAATAAGCCACTCTATTGCAGAAAATAAAACACCTAAACTATGGAAAATTGCCTACATAATCCCACTCCACAAACGTGGTAACTCAACAGATATTTCTAACTAGCGTCCCATAGCCATTCTGTCTCCCCTTTCTAAAATCTTGGTAAAGTGCATTCATATGCAACTACAAAAATATCTATTAACTAACAATCTACTAACACCCACACAACATGGATTCTGTCCTAATCATAGCACTAACACAGCACTAATGAACTTTACCAATGCCATTAACCAACTCCAAAGCGAAGGTAATCTAGTCTCTTCAACGTTCCTCAATCTGTCAAAGGCATTTAACACTGTATCCCATATCAAACTCTTAAATCTCCTAGCTGATCTAAACCTCACACAGACAGCAATAGCCTGGTTTCATGACTATATGGATGGCCATCAACAAGCAGTATTATAGCAACAAACTCTCTCCCCTTTTCTGCCTGTATCCTTGGGAGTCCCACAAGGTTCTATCTTTGGCCAACTTCTCTTCACAATCTTCACAAACAAACTCCATGCAGCTACTAGTGACACCACACTCATACAGTATGCAGATGACTCTACCCTGTTATGGGCTGCTCCTCCCCTTCAGCAACTAGAACACATAACACAACAGTCATTTGCAGCTATAGAAACATGGCTAACCAATGCTTAACTAATACTGAACCCCAAAAAACTAAACCAATCCTATTTCACCCTACTAGTGCCCCTAACATCCCTCCTGTATTCAAAATCACCTCAGTTATTAACACCATCATATCCCCAGTTCCTTATACTAAGTTGCTAGGGGTCACCATTGACCAGAATATGCTATTTGACACTCATATTGCCCAGTCTATAAAAAAGTTCACAAAAAGCTAGGGTGCCTCAACAGAAGTAAACACCCTTTCACAGCAGACACCAGAGCTACTATTGCCAGAACCCACCTTACCTCAACCCTGCTTTACGCATCCCTATCCTTACCAACCTAAGAAAGTCAGATGTAACAAAGCTAGAAACCTGTTATAATAAAATAGCAACATTTGCAACAGGCACTAACTATAGATCCCACCACTGCCACTCTCGAAAACTCTCATGGCTTGAACTTCCCACATTGCTAAAGTTCAATCAGCTCAAAATGGCCCACCAAATAATAAACCACAATGAAGAAACTCCAGCCCTAAAGAACATACTAGCTCCCTACTCAAATAAGAGGACCCTTCGCTCTAGCAATAAGGCCTTACTAGATATAACAAAATGCAAAAGCTATGCTGGAGAATCTCTCTACTCCTGCAGCATCACCAAAATCTGGAATAACCTTCCATTTCCTATTAAATCCAATTCTAACATAGTACAGTTCAAAAAACTACTAAAAGCCCACCTATCGACTACATGGAGCTGCCCATTTATCGAACCTGGCTAAAATAACATATTTGTAATAACTCAAGTTCTCCCAACAGACTGCACAGACTATTGCCTCAGACTAAAACCATCTTTCTTATTTACCCTGTCTCTATCTATCTCACTACAAACTGCCTAATTACTTTCTAAAAGTAAATCCCATTACCCTCTTCTACTTTTTCTCCACACGTTTTTTCCCTTTTTAAACCTCTTAGCTCAAGCTTGCATATATTGGCCAACCTTATTGTCAGAAAAATATGTATTAGTGTATGTATTAGTTATATGCTTAGTGCATTTAAAGCTTGAAAAGGGTTAACACATTTATTCTATTTCACACTGCATAAATCTGTACGAATTGCAGAAAGCTTTCTAACCTTGAATTGTTATGAAATATGCACAGCCATTGCTTATGCTTTGGAAACTTACAGGGAAGCAGATAATTTCTGCTTGCGTCAGGAAAATAATGAATAGAACAATACCACTTGTATTAACGTTATGAGACTTAGACAAGGAGTTCCGCTTGTGCTGTGAGAAAATACACAGCTGCAGAAGCAATAGATAATCAGAACAAAGACTACTTGAAAATATGAACTGCAATCAGCATTTGCTTGTGCCTAAGTTAGAGAAGTACCTTGAAATGTAACACATGCATTAGAACTATACAATAGAAGCTTGTAACGGGCTAGGGCCCACCAAGGCCAGGTTGTTTTTCTCAAAATGTTTTTCATAAATCCAATCATGTCAGCAGAAAATCTGAGTAACATCTGATGTAAAACAATACTGAAAGTTCTGTTTGATTAAGTCAGCCATAGAAGGCAATGTCTTGTGGAACAGTATAAGAATAGCATACTTCCTGTTAGTAGTAAGGCAAAATCCTGTATTTACATGTTTTTGTCTCCTTGCCACAAGTTATTAAATGTGCCTTAACTGAACCTTACGTGTATTGGTCTTTGAAGTTTTTTCCTTTGACAGATTGGTCCTTCGGACCGGAAATCCTCACTTCGCCTCGGATCAGACGGGCCAGGTGGCTTGAAACCGTACAGGGAAGAAACCACATCAGTTCTTCTTATATGAAAAGCCCTCAGACTGAATTGTCGTACAAAAGAGGCCAGCCACTTTCTGATCTGCGACTGAAGGACGGGTTTTCATGAACCAGGTGATCAATCATGAAGGCTCAGGTAAGGTGAATCTACCTTTATTTTTTCTGTTTTAGATCAGGGACTAGATTTGTATTGTTTTTGTCAGGACTATATTTTTATAAGTCAGGGACAAAAAAGATTACTGTCTTGTCACAGATCAGGGAAACAGAGCATGTAGGCAGTCATTCTGAAGAGACTATAACAAAATCCGTGGTACCACGTTAAAAATAAGGAGTTACGTAACGATTAAAAGGGTAGAACAGAATGGGTAATAATTGCACAAAAAGACCCCAAAATCCGCCGTTAACCGAAGACGCAAAATACATGCAGTCGCAGCGTGCTGATAATATTAAATACTATTCAAAATGGGTTAATAAGTAAGAATTTGATGGTAAATTAGAAAAATCCTCACTTGTTAAACTTGTCAAACAACTTAAAACTCATTCCAAAGGTCAGATAAAAAAGCAGCGCCAATTAGGAATTCCTCAGGCACACAGGTGGATTGAGGAAGTAAACCGTAGGGAACAAAAAAGCAATAATTCAAAAGCAATGTTTTTAGATAAGGAGGACAATAACTTAGTAATAGCATTGGCCCCTCCACCTCCTTTACCAGAATATGAAGCAAGTGAACAAGTTAGTCCACCCCCGCGATATCCTGCTGTTACTGTAAATAGACACTACAAAAGCAAAACCGTTTATTAGAGATCCCATCGAGACCAGGTCTCGAACATGGGCAGGTAATTCAAAAGGGGACATTGAATTATATCAAATGGGTAGAAATTAATGATCTATGAGTGAAGAAGAAATATGCCCACTCATAAAAGTGCCTAATCCTTAGGGCAAGAAGGTCAGGACCCAACTATTCTAGTGTATAGACCCTGGGCTGCGGAAAACATCTGGAAAGCCACTGAGGGAATTCCCCATCCAAAAGTTAATTTCAGAAAGTTCTTAGAAGATTTACAAGGAATGAGGCTGAGTTATAATTTAAACAGAGAAGAGGTAGAAAAAGTAGTCAGACAAATTGTGGGACCAGATTGGCACATGATTAGTGGCAACTGGAATCCCCATGACGCTGCGCTCTGGCCCCTCCCACATAGCAGCGCAGAGTTAGACAACAGAGTAAAAGGTCTTACAGACTGCATCTCTGAGAAATGGAAGCCTAGGGCAGACTGGACTTACATTAATCAATGCATCCAACAAGAAGGTGAAACTATTGACAGATATTATGCAAGACTGTTAGAATGTTTTAATAACCATTGTGGAATGCAGGTTCCTGAAGATCAGACACACGATTCCCCATATGAGCAGCAGCTAAAGAATGCATTTTTGAAAGGCAGCATTGCACCCATAAGCAGTTTTATTACAAAGCACATGGCAGATCATTGTACAAGCAGGTTACAGTCATTACTTGAATATGCTAGGCATGCCAAAAGGCATTTTAATAGCAAAAAGAAAAAGAAAGCCCAAGTATTTTCTGTAGAAGATGGAGCAGAAGTTTATGTAGTACAGTCTGGGAAAAAAGGCAAGAGAAATGCCCAGGGAAACAAACAATCTGATCAGCGATCAGAGGACTTTGAAGGGCGAAAGAAAAAGGGTGAATGTTTCAAATGCGGTAAAAAGGGACACTTGGCAAGGGATTGCAAGAAAAACAAGAAGGCAGCCACGGAAGACAAGGAGGGTGAGGACTGACTATATGATAGTCAGGAATCACTAGAAGGGGATAGCAGAGAAATGACAAATGAGAATGTGATAGAGGGAGTAGAGGATGTGACAGAAGAAATAGAGGAAGTGCAGGAAGTTACAGATAGTGAAGAAAATGAAATATTGGATTTAGCTTTATTGAGCTTAGAGCTCTATTTAGCAGACATGAAACTAGAAGTTACAGTCCTGGTAGAAGGGAGGGAAGTCAAATTCTTGTGTGTCTCAGGGGCATCACGGACCCTGATACATCCCTCCAAACTGCCAGAGAATTCAGAGTCACTTGATTACTTATTAGTGAAAGCAGCTAATGGACAGCTATATCGGGAGCCCCTCTCCCATAATATTGCAATAACTGATCCTGTTTCAGGATTGACCCAGAAAAGCAAAATTGTTGTTTCTGCAAAGTGCCCAGTGAATCTCTTGGGCAGAGACCTTATGCAGCTATTCGGTATAGCAGTAGTTCCGACTATGCAGGGTATGGAAGCACAGCGACAAATTGATACCTTTGAAGTGCAATCGGAGGGCGAAATGTTTTATTGGTACAGCCAGGACTTGGTTACGACTGGTTCAGGGGCAGTGACCGAAGAGTTGATGAACATAGCCATTAGCAAGTCCCCCCCTCCTTGACATTGATAAACAACATTTGTTGCACTGTACTCTGTATTATTGTAATACACCAGGACCTGATAAGGAATATGAGCAAGAATTGTTTAGAAATCGTGCAAACAGATTGATATTACGTAATCTGTACTGGGACATGGAAGGGAACAGTGTAGACAGCTGTTCATTGCCCCAGGAGATCTTTGCACTCTATTAATCTAATCGATTACCACATGTTAGCTTAACTAAGGACAAGACTGTAAAATGGGTAGACTTAGGAAAAAAAGTCACAAGATGGGAAAAGCAGACAGAGTTAGAACTGTCAGAACAAGGAATACAAAGGCAGAAATTGAATTGGATAACTCAGACCCACCCAGCCGTGCACTTGCAGTCTAGCAAGGACAGCTGATTAGCACTCCTATTAAAGGAGGAAGAGAATGCCTTACAGAATATACCAGAAACTCTTTGGTCAACAGGAAAGTCAGATGTAGGACTTATTCGTACAGTGGGACCAGTTACTATCATGCCAAAGTCAGCATTTAGACCACAGAAAAGACAGTATTCCTTAAGAAAAGATGCAGAGGTAGGAATCAAACCTATTATAGCAGCTTTACTTAAGGAAGGGGTGCTGGTGGAATCTCCTGATTCACCATGTAACATACCCTTATTTCCTGTTAAGAAAGCGAATGGAGAGTGGCGTATGGTCCAAGATTTACAAGCTGTAAATGATGCAGTAATACCAAGGGCACCTACGGTGCCAGACCCACACACCCTGTTGAATGATTTAAAACCTCAACAGAAATATTTTTCTGTGGTAGATATCAGCAATGTGTTCTTTTCGATACCGATACACCCTGACAGCCAATATTGGTTTGCATTCACATTTCAGGGGAAAAGGTATACATATACACGACTACCACAGGGATATTGTGAAAGTCCGACAATATTCTCACAAGAAATGGCAAGCAACTTGATGGGATTTACCCCACCAAGAGGCAGTCAGATTTTACTTTATGTTGATGATATCCTGCTGGCGGCCCCCACCCAGCAAGATTGTAAAGAAGATGCCATAGTGCTATTACAATTTTTAGCCACTGAAGGACATAAAGTAAAAAAAAATAAACTGCAGCTTTGGAGAAAACAAGTTAAATACTTAGGATATGTAATATCCAAAGGGGGTAGAACATTAGATGAGGACAGAAAAGTAGCGATTTTACAAGCACCAAAACCCACTACCAAGAAGGAAATGATGTCCTTCCTGGGTACGACTAATTTTTGCCAGAGCTGGATTCCAAACTATGCCTTGGAATCTGCACCACTGACTAACCTGATATATAAAAAGCCTATGGCAGCACAGGATTTGTTACAATGGACACCAGAAGCAGAATCTGCTTTCTGTAAATTGAAACAGCTAATAGCGTCCTCATTAGTTTTGGGATTACCAAACTATCATAAATGCTTTTTCCAAACTGTAGATTGTAAGCAAGGTTATATGACATCAGTGTTAACACAGCAGCATGGGGACAAGCAACGTCCTATTGCTTATTACTCATCACAGCTAGACCCAGTGGCACGGTCTTTACCCAACTATGTACAAGCAGTAGTTGCAGCTGCAATGGCAGTACAGGCTTCGGCCTCAGTAGTTTTGTTCCACCCTCTCACATTGAGAGTGCCTCATACAGTCGCAATTATTTTACTGCAAGAGAAGGTAGCATATCTTTCCCCTGCTAGGCATCTTTCCTGTATGACTATATTGTTGAGCCAACCTCATATGACAATTGAACGATACACAACTTTGAATCCTTCTACCTTGCTCCCAGCCCCTACAGATGGCACACCGCACAGCTTCCTGCAGGCGATTGAGCAAAAGACACTGCCTAGAAAAGATCTTACGGATGTCCCTTTGGATGATGCTGAGGTGGCATACTACGTGGATGGCTCGTGCAAAAGGGGTCCTGCAGGACAGAACCTAGTAGGATATGCAGTAGTCTCTGATACTGAGATTATAGAAGCAAAACCTTTACCACACAATTTATCTGCACAGGCAGCAGAATTGATTGCCTTGACATGGGCATGTACCTTAGCAAAGGGTAAATGTGTAAACATTTTTACTGACAGCCAGTATGCTTTCTCTACTGTACATGTTTTGCGCAACAGTGGAAAAATTGAGGAAGGATAACATCTACTGGCAAACCAATCAATCATGCACAGTTTATTTTAGATCTTTTAGAATCTATTCAGTTACCTCAGAAAGTAGCTATTTGTAAATGCACAGCTCATACCAAGCAACAGGATAGGCTTTCAAAAGGTAATGCAAGAGCTGATACAGCTGCAAAGCAGGCAGCTTCAGAAGTATTTCTTTTGAATGAGGAATTATAACCCTCTGAGATTTTAGACTTAGAAATGCTAAAGACAATGCAGACACTTACTACTCAGGCTGAAAAACAAAGATGGATAAAACGAGGAGCAATTCTCGAAAAGGGGCTGTACATCTCTAAAGAGGGGAAACAGATATTACCATCTAATTTGTTTAGATATGCAGCTTTGTTGAGCCACGGGCAATGCCATGTCTCAGCAGGGGGGGGGGTGGCACAGCTGGTGAACTGAGTGTTCACGACATATGGATTCTTAAATTACTCTAAAAAATTTTGTTTGATGTGCCACGTTTGTAATAAACATCATGCACAAGGGGCATTAAAGCCCAAGCAAGGGAGTTTCCCTACATCACCGTATCCATTTCATACTATCTGTATGGATTTCATAGAATTGAACAAATGTGAAAATAAGAAATATTGTCTTGTCATTGTAGATATGTTTTCCAGATGGGTGGAAGCCTTTCCGACTAAAAATCCAGATGCGGCTACCGTAGCAAAAATTCTCGTTAAAGAAATCATCTCTAGATTCGGCATTCCGGAAAGGATCTACAGTGACAACGGTACACACTTTGTGAACCAAACCATATAACAATTAAGTAAACATTTTGGTATTTCTTTGAAAAATCATTGTGCATATCACCCGCAATCTGCAGGGCTAGTAGAGAGGCATAATGGGATTTTTAAAGAGTAAGCTAAGGAAGTTAATAGAAGAAACACAGAGAAATTGGGTGTACTGTCTGCCCCTGGCACTGTTGAGCATGAGAACTGTTCCAAATGCAAAAGGATTGACTCCTTTTGAAAAACTATTTGGAAGGGCTTATTATATACCTCAATGGAAAACTCTCATGCCCGCAGACCAGGAAGCCAACTGTACACTAGCAGAGTACATGAGAAATTTGTTAAATTCTAAACATCTTTTGCAGTCAAATTCTGTTTCAGATAAAGAACAAACCAGACCATCAGAAGTGGCAATGGCCCCAGGTACCTGGATCTAGGTGAAGACAATAAATAAAAAGAATTGGACGTCACCAAAGTGGGATGGTCCATATCAAGTGCTTCTGTCAAAACCCACTGCAGTCAAGATCGCAGAGCGTGCCTCGTGGATCAACCTGATGCACTGCAAACTAGTTAAGAACTTTGAACTGGACAAAAGTCTTGTCACATGTCAAGAGCAAAAATGATAGAATCCAGAACAAACAGGAATGCAGAACAACCATTTCCTCAGAAGTATTGCATAATCATCCTATTAACTGTACTAGTGACAATGATCTTTTTTGCTGTGGCCTTTCCTTTTCCCAGCCACACAAACTGAACTGAATAAACGTGAAGCATTACTCATAGACTGGCATCCAAACTTTAACACTTACCAGGCAATTAAATATGTGTATGCTGAGACTTTCAATGTTTCGAATTGCTGGATTTTCACAGCTTAGCCGACAGCATACGGGGGGTTATTAATGACTACAGTCCTCCTAGGGGTCAATGAGACCTGGGAAAATTTGATTTATGATACCTCAACCATTACATCACAAGATAAAATAGCATTGCACTTGTCTGTTCCACAAAAGGGAACTGTGTGTTTTTATAAAAATGATACTGTTCAGGTGGGTTGGAGCAATTGCAATGTGACTGTTCCTTATAAATGTTACACTAAAGCTAGCAATGCAGGTTCTTATTGTAATAAAAACTATGATTCATTTCTTGAATTGATGCACAAAACAATCAATGAAGTAAAACATAATTCTGTTCTTTATAAACAACTCTCTATAATTGATAGAAAAATGTTTCATGCAGGGCGAGTGTATATTCATAGCAAAGTTACTACTAAAGTAGACGACTGTTATTTTGTGTGTGGCAGAAAGGCATACAAATGGTTACCTGAGAATTGGTCTGGCAGTTGTTTTTTGGGCTACCTGGTTCTGGCCATACGACACACTGCAGTTTTGCTTCGAGGAAAAATTCAGAATGTCCGAGAAGTTGTCAAGAAACCTGTAAATCCAGTGGGGCAAATCAATGCGCGTTGGAAAAAACATCATTCTATAGGCAATGGACTGACACACATGGACTTGAGTGATAGTGTTATATCGTGGGCAGGCATATTACCAGCATATGGAGCAGTGAAATTGATCTGGGAGTTGAGAAAACTGTCTAAGCTTCTCAAAGTGATGAGCAATGCAACTTTTTCCGCTCTGGAATTGGTGACTGATGAACTGAACGCCATGAGAACTGTAGTGCTTCAAAACCGCATGGCTCTTGAGTTCACCCTAGCGGCGAGAGGTGGTACTTGCGCTTTAATCCAGGAAGAGTGCTGTTCGTATATTCCTGACCATAAACATGAGATAGACAATCATCTTGAGGTAGTTCAGCAAGTGTCGGCCATGACCAAACCAGGCCCAAACCCACTGACAGACTTTTTCCAGAAATGGTTTGGGGGGTGGGGTACCATCCTAATGAACATCCTGATTGCCATTTGTGTAGGAATGCTCCTACTGGGAGTATGTGTTTGCTGTGGCATCCCCTGCATGAAAAGACTGATTAAAGACTTTATAGACATGTCAGTTTCTGAAACCTTATATCAAAGTACTGAGTTTAAAGAGCTGTTAAAAGATTGAAAATGCTTTCATAAGTTTAAATTGAATGACTCTCTTAACTGCAAATCCTAAGTGGGAAGAGGTTAGGAGACGAAAAACTGTTTACGCTTATTTTGAAAGTAGATAAAAGTATTAAAAGGGGGGGAAATGTCAGAAAAATATGTATTAGTGTATGTATTAGTTATATGGTTAGTGCCTTTAAAGCTTGAAAAGGGTTAACACATTTATTCTATTTCACACTGCATAAATCTGTACGAATTGCAGAAAGCTTTCTAACCTTGAATTGTTATGAAATAGGCGCAGCCATTGCTTATGCTTTGGAAACTTACAGGGAAGCAGATAATTTCTGCTTGTGTCAGGAAAATAATGAATAGAACAATACCACTTGTATTAATGTTATGAGACTTAGACAAGGAGTTCCGCTTGTGCTGTGAGAAAATACACAGCTGCAGAAGCTATAGATAATCAGAACAAAGACTGCTTGAAAATATGAACTGCAATCAGCATTTGCTTGTGCCTAAGTTAGAGAAGTACCTTGAAATGTAACACATGTATTAGAACTATACAATAGAAGCTTGTAACGGGCTAGGGCCCACCAAGGCCAGGTTGTTTTTCTCAAAATGTTTTTCATAAATCCAATCATGTCAGCAGAAAATCTGAGTAACATCTGCTGTAAAACAATACTGAAAGTTGTGTTTGATTACATCAGCCATAGAAGGCAATGTCTTGTAGAACAGTATAACAATAGCATACTTCCTGTTAGTAGTTAGGCAAAATCCTGTATTTGCATGTTTTTGTCTCCTTGCCGCAAGTTATTAAATGTGCCTTAACTGAACCTTACATGTATTGGTCTTTGAAGTTTTTTCCTTTGACACTTATAAAGACTAGCTTTAAAGTAATCAGCTGAAACATGTCTGTTTATAAGATTTATTGTACCCAATAATATCTCTAATTAACTACTAGTCTATCTATTATTTCCATGTTGTATAAATTCATACATTGTAATATGTCTACTTTTTAAGAAATGCTATGTAACCTCTATTGCTCTCCTTAAAAAAATTTGTAAAATGCTAAATTGTTAACTTTGCTAATTTTCTCATGCGCTGTATGTATTGGACCTTTTCTCCCCAGGCCTCCGCTGAAAATGGACTTGTTGTCCAGTCAGACTTTCCCAGTAAACAAATGTAAAATAAATAAAATAAAATAAATATGCATCAGTCAGCATTCAAAAACAAATCATCTCTTTGCATAGTTTTGTACCACCTCATTCTGTGCTTTGTTTATTCTTTCAGTGTGGGACCATTTTAGCATATTTTATGACATTAGATAAACATTTGCTTAAATAAAAATAAGGTATAAAGCAGGTAAATGTGCTATATTCTTTATGTGCACCATTTTATCCTAAATGGGAAGATCTGCCCCAGAAGCCATATTATTGGCAGAGAAAAGTCAAAGAATGATTCCATGACTTTTTTTATTTCAAGCTTTTAAGACATTCCAGACTAATTTTTGTTACTTAAACAACTGAGGGAGCACAAGCTTAGTCTGATGAAAACATTTATATTAACAGAAAACTACCAAAGCCATGAAAATACATACTAATGATCCAATCTGTTTATCAAATATACAAATCACTTTGCAGAGCCAGCCTTTGGTTAACTGGTGCCCTAGGCAAAAGGGCTCCACAGCACGACCCCAACCAATGACCCATCTCCACCATTCAGATTACTTTTTTCTTAATTTTTCTCACAGCTTGCCTTATTGTTCATCATTTCTATACTCATTCAACACATTTTAAAGAAACAATTTATTTACTAGAAAAATAAACAAATAAAAACTGGAAAAGTGCCTCTGCTAGAGCGGCGCCCTAGGAGGCCACCTAGATAGCCTATGTGTATGGCCAGCTCTGTCACTTAAAGCAACAATATGCACTTTACAATGAACTTTCCAAGGTCAAAAATACTGCATCAGTGGGCCCTGATAATATCTCAGGATGCTTAATAATTAGCATGAAACATGCCCTCTCTGGCCCACTTAAATCTCTTTTCATCTGGAGTCTACAGTCAGGTTTTCTGCCCAAGGAATGGAAGATGGCTACAGTCATTCCCCTGCACAAAGGAGGTCCAACCACTGATCCAGGTATCTACAGGTCCATAAGTCAGACCAGCCTCATATGTAAAGCTATGGAAGGAACCATCATGGACATGATAAATGAGGACATAGGTAACCTGCAAATGCTGGACCTATCACACTTCGGCTTTGTTTAAGGAAGGTCATGCCTATTAAATATGGTGGACTTTTTTGAGAGAGTCACCAAAGCATTGGATGAAGACAAGACTGTGCACACAGCTTACCTCGACCTTGTCAGGGCTTCTGATACAATACCCCATTCAGGTATTATAGGCATGCTCACTAATTTAGGTATAAATCCTTTTATCACCCACTGGATAGCCAACTGGGTAAATGATAGGACCCAGGAGGTCAAAATAGTAAGAGGCCACCTCCACCAAGAGACCAATCACTAGAAGAGTTACCCCCAGACCTCTGTACTAGGCCCGCTTCTTTTTGGCATCTACTTTTCTGCAATGGAAGCAAATGCTGATGGCTTATGGCTGATAAGTTTGCAGATGATTGCAAGCTGGGGGTTATCATCAATTCCCCTGCATTCTTCAAGAAGTCCTATCTCTGAATAACAGATGGTATCAAAGCCATGGTCTTAAACTTAGTGCTAAGAAATGCATAACCATACCCTTTGGGAAGTCGACCATCCAAGCTAATTACCGTGTTGATAATATGTCCCTAAGCATCTACCCACTAGTCAGGGATCTGGGTTTGTACGTAGATAGGAGCTTTACCTTTGACCACCATATGGCCACAGTGGTGAGGAAAATCCTTTTCTTGTTGTGCAACTTATAAGTAAGAGCATATCATCTTGGTCCAAAGAGGTTATTATCTCACTGTAGTCCACCCTTATTAGACCAATCATAGAGTACAATGTTTACTTCAATACGTACCTTACCAAGCATATGCAGCAACTAGAGCAACCTCAGAGATTCCTTACAAAAAGAATACAAGGCATAACAAACCTTCTTATGCAGAGCACCTTAAAGCCCTTTCCCTCAACTCATTCTCCTATAGATTGCTGAGGGGTGATCTATGCCTGGCCTACAAGGCATCCACAAACCCCACACTTCTGAATAACCTGCATATTTGTAAATCAAATAGTACCAGAAATACAAGGTCTGGGGACCTGAATTTTGTCTATGACTTAAACAGAACATGCTGGAGAGACAATTATGTGAACCTGAGACTACCCCTCCTACAGAGCAGGCTTCCCATCCATGTGAAGATGAGTTTGTCTATCACCCAGTTTAAGTGCAAACTAACCAGTGGATGGACAACAGGAAATTTACACTGAGCCTGGCACCCATAGGCCTTATAGACAGAAGTAGCTTATAAATGCATGGCCCTCAATGTCCTATTTGGATACAGGGCATCATTATTCTTTCAGGAAAACTTGTCTAGGCTTCAAAGGGCCCCCTAGGTCATTATCCAGTAACAATCTATGAATCTATGGTGACAGTAATACTGTATTTAAAAATGCAAATTACTGTGAAACAGTATGTTTCTACATGAAGAAATATGATAACATATCAAGTAAATATATTTCATGCCTTACTTTAGTGACATATACACGAAGAATAAACTAGATGCATGTAAATAAAATATGTTAAACAAGGAAGAATACAATTGCCTAGGGCAAAGCTTACTAAACAACATGTGAATTATATAGTCCTAAACCTAAAGGATTAAGGGCATGGCTGAAAAAGCTGCACTACATTTAAATTAATCAACTGACATAATCTGACATAATATTTATTCTCAAGACTTACATTTTAAATCATTACATACAATTGCTGATAATGTCATGCATGAGTCACTTTATTGTACAGACAAAATGCAGACTTTATAAAGAAAAGCACACTTGTGAATTATATTAGCATTCCATTTTCATCAGTCTTCTAAATTGCTGTTAGAACAAAGCCTTTCATCCAGGTCTTTCTGCAGCTCTCTTTAGGCTTGTCTGACTCCAATCCATTTATTCCAAAAGACTTCTGATCATTTAAGCTTTAACAAAGGAAATGAAGGGGGATCTTCTGAAGTGACATAAGTTCTTGTTCCTTCTAAAAGAAAGATTCTGACTCTTGTTGGAATTAAAATGTGGTACTTAACATTTTAGGGACTTTACCAGTGATAATTATGCCTTCCCTTATTTCCTTGAATTTTTGTGATTAGTCGTTATATAATCTGATGTCAGAGCTACAACTTTTCAAAAGGATTTGCCCAAACAGTTCTAATAATATTTTTTTTGGCCATATGTGGTACGGATTTGACATAGACCTGGGAGGGGCTTCTTACTTAATTTGTGATTTTGTGAGAAATCTGTGAGCTCTGTCTATACCATACTACAAGTTCAATTGAAGGTTTAACACATTTGAAATTCGTTTGTTGATGAACTCAGACATGTTTTCTCCTTCCATTTTCTCAGACACTAAAAATTCTTACAGTATTTCTTCTTTCCCAGTTTTCAAAGCCATCCACCTTATCCAGTAGATAGTTATTTTGTTTTAACAAAATTTCAGTGTTGTTTTATTCACCCAGTCTTCCCTCACACTTGATGGTTTATAGCATTTAGAAGTCAAAACTGTCTGCTGCCATTCATTTGCTAAAAGTCTAACTGTTTATCCATATTGTCTATTTTAAGGATAACTCTTATATGGATGTATCAATAACAATGTCTTCTGGGAATCTGTCTTTGCAGAGATGTAGGGGGATTCAATAAAGCCTACACATATTTTTTTACCATGTATGAGTCACAGCGAAATGTGCACATGGCCACCATACTTCTCAACTATACAGATTTTCACAGAATGCCCAGATTTTTGCCTCATATTTTTGGTCTGTTTTTCATAAAATTGTGGTTTTCTGGCAAATTAGCTCAAGTCACTAAAGACTGAAGTTAGAAAATAATGACAGCAATTTGAGTTTCAGCCTTCTGACTCTTCAGGAAATTCATGCTAATGCAAAACCTGTTATTCTATCAACTTTCTAAGTTTGTAAGAGCAGTATTTAATAATTGTCCCTATTTTTGGGCCTTTGTCCCACTTTTATTAATGGCTTTGTCCAGATTTCCTGCTCTAAGAGGTTGAGAGGTATGATGGCCACAGAAACTTTTAGATTCAGTAAGCAATATGTAGAAGTGTGCAGCACAGCACAAAGAAGTTAAAGACCATGGAATAATAATTTCAGCATAAGCAGCTGAATTGCATGCTAGTTAACCAATCCAACATGGTTTAGCTATTCAACTCGGTGCCATAGACTGGACACGTAGAAATGAAGGCACCATTCAGGGAACAGGGTGAGCTCTACATTAATAGAATGGGCTACTACTCTATCAACTGCCAAGTCGTGTGTAATGCCAAGGGAATTATGTTGAATATGTGTGCTGGCAACTGGGGCAGTTACCATGACTTACATATCTGGCACACCGCCCAACTGTACCAGAGGATTGCTAGGGGGGATATTGCACAGGGGAATATTGTGGGAGATGCAGGCTATGCACTGGAACTGTGGCTGATAATACCCATCAGAAATGCACACCTACCCATATGAGAAAGCCATAATGAAGCATACACTCAAACAAGAAATATCACAGAGTGTGTGTTAGGGCTTCTGAAGTCATGGTTCCAGTGCCTTGATATATCTGGGGGAGCCCTGCAGTACAATCCATGGACATGTACAGAAATATTCACAGTATGTGTCATGCTACACAACATAATCATGAGCTTCAGCAGGATCAGCGAGGAGAAGGAGAACACATCCCACCACCAGAGCCAAAGTCACCACAGCCACAGGCAGATGAGGTGTCAGGGGGGGAACCACCAGCTGCTGTGCATGTAGGCTAAGAGACAATGCATAGCAGACTCACTCACCACCTAGGGGCTTAAAATCTTCATCCTATGCACATGCATATAGTAACATTGATGCCAGGCAACTCATGCAATCTTTGCCTCCCCATGTATTGACTGTGTACTGCTTGCATCAGACAAAGTCAGCCCTGAACTAAAACTGTGTAATCTGCTGCATTTATAAGGTAAGTCCTGAACCTGGAGTGTATTGCTTACTAATATGACTGTGTGGCATATCCTTGTATTTCATTACTTGGTCCAGTAAGTTAATAAAAGGTGGGAGATTTGTACAGAACTTACCTTAGCATGTGGCAGCAGAAACTTATTTGACTTATGTGTTCGTTACTAAGTAGTAGGCCTCATGCATCAAAGATTCATGCAGTCATACCTCTCAAAAGTGCTAATGATCACTGCATGCCCTCAGTTTAGCACCATATGTTTGTACTGAAAAATGATTAAAGATAGAAGTTAGAAAGTAATGATCCACACTGCAGTTTCTGACTTTACAATCCACACAAGATCATTCCCTATAACGTTGGGAAATGTTGATGCTATCAACTGTCTAACTTTCCAAGGCTAATATTAGTCCAAGGTACAATTACCAGTTCAACAACACAAATGCAGATATATTAAGCACTAAGTAAGCTATGCACCCAGAGCATCGGACACAAAGCTTTTGTATCCCTGAATCCATAAGATAGAAAACAGGGATATGGCAGAGTTATCATCACTTCCACAGGGTGTTGTGTGGAAGGCAGGAAGCCAAGGCAGACACAAAAGGTCTGTGAGCATATGTGAGTAACAAAGAAAAGAAGGCAGCCATGTGGATAAACCAACAATGGCCAGTGAGACAAACTGAGTAACTGTTGTGTGTGTCTCTAGGGGTCATCCAGATGAAATTGGTGTGTGAGTGTCTGCATGAACACAACCAAACTCTGTGCTGGCTCTATGTCTTGGTATGTTGGTCATGTGTGAACTGTGCATGGTAAAGGTGGTAGTTCATAATATTCATCCCCAACCATGAGAACTGGCTCTTCCAGGAGTTTCACTGTCACCTCCACACCTAAGGTCAGATGCAGTGCTGCTACCTGAATGTGACTGATGTCTGCTGGACAAGCTCCCTTTACAGGGATGCACAGGGCCATGACCCCATGGCCAGCCATGTCTGGGTGTGGACAACACAATCACTGATGAAGTAGTGGAAGTTCTGTCGCTATGGAAGTGTGATCGGGCACAGCCATGTTGGCTAACAGCAGATGATGTGGCTGATCTATGCCCATGAGGATGCCATTCCCCTTGCAGCAGATGTTCTATCACAGACATTGCTCATTCTATGATAGACACCCCTCGGTCCATCACAGACGCCTCTCATTTCAACGTGTCATTCATATGATCCAGTCAATTGGCAACACGGTGGAGACAGTCATGCATATCAGACTGTGCCTCATCCACAAACCTGAGCATTTGCCTGGAGCACCTATGGGAATGTGCCTGTGTCTCCATGGTGGTACTCAACACATGTTGAGTGGCATGGGAAGAGATACCTGCAACAGGTGGGGGAAGGACAGCAGGCCCCCTCCAAGCACCCTTATCAATCCTCCTGCATGGCACCTCACCCACACTTTGGCTGTGGCCAAACTCAACAAGCACTGAAGCCTCAGTAGCCACATTTCCCTGATCAATGTCCTTGCCCTCTACTTGTCCAATATCTGTGGGCTCACTGGACTGGTAGGTGTAGGCCTACTGGCTCTGTTCAATAGAAATGCAGAGTATGGCTGTATGTCTAGTTCAGTGTCAGATTCAATCTCTGCACCCCCCCCCCCCGACTGTGCCTCACTTTGGCCACCATCATCATTGGAGTCTGCTGATACACTGACATCAGGTGGCATAGGGCCCACACTCCCACTGCCATGATCACCTGTGGTAAAAAGCAAGAAACACAAGAATAAATTAATACCTGTACTACTATAGTGCAATATATGCTAACAAACTAACAGTGCTGCCACTATTTCAGACTGTATAGCAATACACACAGAAGGCCTGAGATAACATCACACACTACAATATTTCTTTAAATTGCTCAGCAGTACTGACATAAAATGTTTTGCCTTACCATCTGCAGATAAGATACTCCTCTGTAGTCCAGATGGTCCTGGAAGAAGTTAAGCAAGAGGTAAGGGTAACATCATCACAATCAACAGTAACACTGGGGGTAATACATTTACCCCTTTATATGTCCATTAACTATAATTTCAACAAGAACATGGCTGACAACTCTAATCTAAGCTTATAACTGTAGCAGTCTTCAACCCTCCCAAAAAAGACATGTGACACAGAATTATCTTATTGATTTAAATTGTTTTTACTATACAACAGTATGCAACTGCTCAGATAGCAAAGCCTACCTGGAATCTCCTCCTGGGATGTGTTTGCTATCTTAGAAAGTGTTGCTTTGACATCCAGGACATGCTGTACTGCACTCTCCTGTGAGCTGTCTGGATCTCTGATATTGGCCAGGAACTTTTCATTAGGGGTTAGTGGTGGTTCTCTAGCAGGGCCACTCCTGGTAACCATCTGGTCATGGTCCACTGCAGCTACTCTCCTTCATGCAGATGTGATCATGTCAGTGGCCATGTGGCATACCTGCTCATATGTCCTGTCGTGGCCACCCATGGGATTGACATAATCAGCTATCTGCCACCATATTCACCTCCTAAATGCCATATCGCCTCATCCCCTTTCCAAAAGAAAAGCACCATGTTGCCTAAAGCCATCTACAATCACTTGGTTTTCGGCATTGGTAAAGGGGGATTCTGTGGATTGACACACCTGGGTGGCATATCCCTAGGTGTCCTAAAAGATAATAGAACGATAATGCATATAAGTATCACATAACTACAAAATAGCTGTTTCCAGATAAAACATAAAAGGTAGCCAGTCAGTGTTATCCACTGGAGAAACGCAAAACAGTCTAGAGATGTGAAATACTAACAAGAGGGTGGATGCAAAACAAGGAGAGTACCAAGAGCAACATATCATGGTTTGTGCCATAACAATAGCTCACATTTGCTGCCACCACAAAGAACAGTCCATCCTTGTTTGTGCCATAACAGTAACTCAACTTTGCCCCCCCCAAAAAAAAAACAACAGGCAAATAATCTATTTTGCTAACAAACCATCTTTGAAATGTTAAAAGGGCCATCAAAGGCCATGTCCCTGAAACATTTGTACATATTTATCACAAAGCATTCCATTTTCATGTATTGGTAATCATATATACCTCTGAAATGGTTTGACAAACATACCCATGCCATCAGTATACGTCTAACTAATGCCTACAGATAAAACTGTAAAAGTCTTTGCGTCAGATTTTTCTTAAATACATTCCAGCATATGCAGTATGTAGGTGACAAAAGGACAACATACCATATGAAGTTCAGTACCACTCTGTACAGCTGCATCCTCAAGAAAAAGGGTTTTTCAGTCTTCTAAACATATACAACTTTTCTCCCCATCAATTTGCCTAGCTACATGGTTGCCTTTTATATGGTGGAGATTCAGGGCTTTTAGCATGGTGAAGATGAAAATACGATATGAATTCAATAGAACTGCTGAATTCCAAAAACTTGGATTCGTGTAGAAGATATAAATGTAGTGCAGGCACTCCCTCAGTGTTTGTTTTAATGGGTTGCAACTGTGAATTATTAATGGCTGGGAGAGGAAAATACAACAACACTGCAGGCTGTCTTACTTCCACTGGGTGTGTCAGGTTAGATCTACAAAGTGTTAGATGTAAGGTAGGTTGCATTCCTTAACATCCAGCTTGCCCTGCATTTGTTGGCAACTGCATATGATATTATTTCCTCTTAATATCCTCACACATTTTAAGGCCAATTATATAGAATGGCTTACATACTTCATGTCTCAGATTACTGCTCTGATAAATGAAGAATGGCCAACAAACACAGAAATGTAAGTCAGAGCTGTATACTTGCAAGCAATAATTATGACAGGCTGTGTTTATACATCTACAAATAACCCTTGTATGGTTTGATATCAATGTAGATGCTGTTGCAGTTGGTTGTGTGCATATTGATTTAAATTCATTACTGCAAAACTGTTTGTGTGGCAAAGAGGGAAAAGGCACCCATCCTGTGTTTTAAAGGTGCATTGGAGTGAGAGTTCTAATCCAGACCTATGCAGAAATATCTTATGCGTACTAACATTTTCTAGTGTGCATTTCATAGATTGCTTTTCCACATTTCAAGCACCTCTCCCTCTTTTTTGGGGGGGAGGGGGCACTGTTTACCCAGTGTGCTGCTTAAAGCAAACTGAACAACTGCCTAGGGGGACCAGACGGAAACAATGGATTCAATTAATACTATTAGGCACAATGCAAACCCACTAATTGACTCTGCACACTGGTTAACAGCAAGACCATAAGAATGATTAGGTAGATAGAGAATGTCATGTAACTATTCCCGTGGTAGCAGCTGTAAGTGTAGAGCTGGAGTACATATGGTCCTGGGTTCTAGTACAGGTTGTGCAATCCTTGTTTTACTGTTTTGACATTGCAATTTATAGCAATGAACTGCACCACTGACAAGTGTTTTCTCAACCTTCGTGTGGCAACAGATGTGAGTGGAGGATTGCCATACATGGGATCCTAAGTTCGAACACAACATGTTCCATGCACTTTTACTGCTGTTCCTCTTCCCATTATAGTCACTCTCACTTACAACACTTGACATGGTGTAGCTGATATTAATTATATGTATGAGGGATGAGACACTAGTATTATCTCACTTATGTATTCATTTATCTATGTATTATCACATTTATTTTCAAATATTTGACTGTGGGTAAATTGTCTACTATATTCCTGTAAGTATATTTCTGCTGTCTGGACTGTCATGGTCTTCACACTTATCTAACACATATACACAACTGTCTGTACATTCAGTAACCTTGAATTTGGTTTGCTCGCTACTGTTGCACTCAATGTACCATAATGCAAACATGGTGGTTTGAGGAGTGCACTGCCGAGCACTATGTTTGTGTGATGGTAAGCAGAGCCCAACATTTTCAAACAGTGTGCACACTCACATTAAACATGATGGCTGGAATTGATGAGAAAGCATCATTCTCCTTTGCTCTAGAACCATGGCAAACATGGCAGGCATTTATAGGGAATGTATCAGGTTTATGGCACAGAGGATGGGGTGTCCTGGAGTCCAAGATTTTTTACTGGACTCCTAGTTAAGAACCACAATGCCAGGCTTTTGCAGGAGGCACGATTCTGGCTCCCAGTATAAATCAGAAGCTTGGGATAGATTATCCTGGGCTGTAATCAGTGCCATTGGTATCCGCCACACTAGTGAACAATGTAGGCATCCCACCCTCACCCCAATCATGGTGTTCCCCAACCTTTTGCGTCCATCACTGTCCCTGTCCCTTGTCTTGTTTGTCTTGTCTGTCTGCAATAGTTTCCTCACCTACCCAATTTACCTCACCCAGACATTCCTACATGCCCTGCCCAAGATTCCTTTCCCTATCTCTCTCTCTCTCTCAAAAAAAAAAAAAAAAAAAAAAATGAGAACCTGTTCCACAAAAAAAAAAAAAAATGTCACATCCAAAGCTCTCCATTTCACAAATCTTCATCTTCTTGACACACTTGATTAGGTCCAATTTTCTGTACAACATGATTATATTGTGCTCACCTCTCCCTCTGGAAGTGACAGTCCAAATTCGGTTTACTATCAAGAGGCAGAAAGTGAGATTCATGACACGCACTGCCTCAAAAATGGTAGGAGTAACAGTTAGTATGTCAATGTTCAAGTGTACATCCATTAATAAGGACATATACAAGGCAGGGACACAAAGCATGGTTGGCAACAGCAACATGAATATTGACACAATATTGTCAATGTTGCTGCGGGCGGCCACGGTGGTGCAGCGGTTAGCATTGCTGCCTCACAGCAAGAAGTTCTCCAGTTCGATTCTCAACTGGGGTGCCTTCTGTGTGGAGTCTGCATGTCCCCCCTGTGGTCATGTGGGTTTCCTCCAGGTGCTCTGGTTTCCTCCCACATCCCAAAGACATGCAGTAGGTGGACTGGACCCTCTAAATTGGCCCTAGGTGTGAGTGTGTGCATGTGTGGGTGCCTTCTGTGGAAGGTTGGGTGCTGGGCTGGCAACTCAACACCGTAAAACTCCACTGCCAATCATGAGCAGACAGATGATCTGCTGTGGTGACCCATAACCGGGAAAAGCCAGAAGAAGAAGATTGTCGATGTTGCTGCGTTGACCTTTGGATCTACTTAATATTCATGAGTCGAACATATGCGTTGGGTAAAACAATGTTCACAGTTTTCAGTTTCAAGCTTTTGATAGTAATCCATCCAAATTCAGTTAATATTTGACAGATATGTTCACTTTACACTGTTAAAAATTGGATAGCTATGATTCTTCCCTACCTCTGTCCTGCACATTCCTGCCCTGTGTTCCCTTTTTCTTCCCCTTGCTTGCTCCCCATTTCACCACTATCCTATCTTCTCCATTTAATTTCTTTAATGCATTATTGTGCAATGGTGAGCATTGTGCACAAACTTGCAGCAACAATATAGTTAAAAGTATTACATACTGCTTTATTCAAACCCATTACCATCTGGCCCCAAAAAGGAATGTATCACTACATTAGCACATGTTGCCACAGAGTCATTTAAGCAGCAGATGAATTCCAGAGACTCAGTACTATCAGACTTTGTTTTTTCCACTGCTTTCTCCCCCCTTCACCACTTTCCTATCTACCCCATTTTAACAGGTCTATATTATAACATCGCATTTTATAAAGTTTGAATGTTATAATATCGAACCAGTTTTGTCGAACGCTGAAAACAGCAAAGGTGCAGGACACCGAATTCTTTCCCAGGGAAAGAATTTGGTTGGCCATTGCTGTGGCTTCGCTGTTTTCAGTGTTTGATATGTTGGAGCGTTACGGGTCGGGTTCAGGTAAGTGTGCGATTGTGTGTAGGTTAGGGGGCGGGTTAGGTGAGTTAGGGTTAGGGAGTGGGTTGGTAAGTGTGCGGTTGTGTGTAGGTTAGGGTTAGGGGGTGGGTTAGGTGAGTTAGGATTAGGGCGTGCGTGAGGTGAGTGTGCGATAGTGACAGACCTTAGAGTTAGGGTCGGGTTAAGGTAAGTGGATAGCTAGTAGTGTATGTAAAGTTTAGTTTAGGTTTAGGTGTAGAATTTTAAGTGTATGTGTGTGGATTGCTGTTTTTTGTGTGTGTTTGTGTTGTGTGTATGTTTCTCGGAATAGCGATTTTTTTTCCCTGGGAAGAAATTGCTATTCTGTCTGTTCGATGTTTGTGGATTTCGGTGTTTAGGGTTCGATATTATAACATTTGATCTTTGTACATTTCGATGTTATAATATAGACCCATTTTAACACCTTTAATCTGGTCAAAAAATAGAATCATACACAACACACATAAGTAGCAGAAAAAGCAATAGATACCTTCACTTTTTAGGATCCATGTTTGTGAGGAGGTGCGTATCATGCACCAATGACAACAAAGGTGATGAGATGTGGCAAAATGTAGCAGCACATCTTGTACAAATAATTCATGTCATTGCATTATCACTCTGTAATGAAAAGTATATTAAAGTATTAGATACACCTGTATTTGAACCCAGTGTCTTCTGGACCAAAAAAGGAATGCATCAGTTTATTAACACATGCTGCCACAGAGTCAGTTAAGCAGCTCATGTATTTCATAGACTCAATACTAACTGTCAGGTTTTAGCAAAGCAGTTTGTGTTTGTGCACTGCTTACCTAAGTACAAACATGTATACCTTGCAAAGTTCAAACATGTGTACCTTGCATGCGTATGCACTTGTTAACTGTTGCGCAAATCTGTTGCTCACCGAGCTATGAAAATGTTTATATCAAACTGTATTACTGCTGTTTACTGTCCATTTCCTGTGTATGACATGAAATTACATGTGTAAACATTAGAAAATGAAGGCCCCCATTTAACAATATGTCACATATTTACAATGCATCCATCTGTTGCCCCCCCCCCACCAAGCACTCCAACCCTGGTGTGTCAGTACTTTTTCCATATACACATACACCACAGTACAACATGTAATATCAAATGTTGAGTGTTATGCAATGCACCTCAATCTGGTAACATGCAGAACTCTAACTATAGACTCATATGCCTAAAAACAATTATCTGTATGGCTAGGGAAGGAATCAGCACAGAACATATCCACAGGGACATAGGTGACTTTCAACACTCTTGAACCTACCCATTTTGTTTTTGTCAAGGGTACACCTTGCTTATTGAACCTTATGGACTTCTTGGATAGTGACTCCATAGACCTGGATGAAGGCTATCAGGACACACCGCCTATGTTGACTTATCCAAGGCCTTTGACACTATTCCCCATTCATGTGTCATAGTGAAGATCTCCCATGTGGGAATTAAGCCATATAGGAGAAGAAGAATAAGCAACTGGCTCACTGACAGAACACATAATTTCAAAGCTGGTGACTGTACCTCCACCACTTGCCACTTACTATTAGTTTATCACAAGGATCTGTGCTGGGCCCTCATCTGTGTGTAATCTACTTCCCTGAAGCAGAGGCAGTGGTAGATGGTCTGTGGTTTACCAAATTTACAGATGACTGGTAACTGGATGCACTAATATAAAGTCCCCCAGTAATGGTAACATATTACGGAAGAACCTGCCACACACACTTGATTGGTGCCAGACTCGCACACTGAACCTTAAAGTATACAATGGCCCACTGTGCCCTTTGGCAATGAAGTACCCCTGCTAGTTATGATCTACATAGCACACGTCTAAACTGTTGTTGTGAGACTTGGGAATACATGTTGATAGCAATTTACACTTTCATCACTATATGTCCATAGTGGTGACACACAAACATTCTGCATTGTGCACATCATTCCTCTGCTATACTCCACGCTTATCAGACCACTTATTGAGAACAATGTTCTGTTCTGTCTGTACCTCACCAGACACCTGCAGCAATTGGAGAAAACAGAGTTATGCCTGGGAAACTCCAGGGCCTCCAAACTTGACATACATGGAAAGACTGAAAGACTTGTCAGTGTACTCAGTATCATGCAGGCTGCTGCTAAGTGACCCATGCCTGCCCTAAAAAGCAGTCTCAGATCCTGCCCTACTAGAAATGTTGTACATCTGCAAATCAAATGGGACAAGAATAACTTGGCTCAGGGTTCTCAACTTAGCCTGTGACACAAGCAGAACATGCTGGGGAGACAGATATATCCCCCCAATGACTCACACTCTTTTGTTAATAGGCTCCCACTGCATGTGAATCAGTGCTGCTCCATGATCCTGTTCAAGTGGAACCTTGATTGCTGGTTGGGTGATTGTAAAGTGTGGTGATACTTATGTGCCTCATGGACAGGGCCAATTGGTGCTGCTCACAAAATTGCTCTGCTAACAACAACCATCCAACTATGCTCAATAAAAGTATTTGTGTTTTTACACAGCTAGGCTTCTAAACACAGTAGGGCCATTAGACTAGTAGTCGCCTATGTACATATGAAGCTATGAGCCTATGCAGGTCTCCTAACAGTTTGTCTCCCACATGGCATGTGATGTCATCTGAACAAATAAAAAACAAAACCAGAAACGGACGGCTCCACAACTCTTTAATAAACAGATACAGACTATAAAACCAAAGAACACGGGTGGCAAATCAGATAAAGTGCTTTTTGTCTAGTATAATAAATAGACTTCTTCAGATGATTAATATTAACTCAGATTCTTCTTAAATACTTGCTTTCCCTCCCTCCTTCTTACTTAATTGGATAATAAATGCTAGGTACTAATTACTAATTATGCAACATTTCACTTTTTGAGTCAATCATAAAAATGCAAATAAAAATAAAATATAAAAATATAACCATAAGCATAGTTAAAAATAATTATCCAAAATGCTATACACAATTAAATACACATGCAGTCTAGTAAACAATCTGCTAACATCCACTAGGGTAGATTACCTAGTGGAAATAAACACTTGCATAACTTAACTAAAACTAATAGTTACTGCAACATTACAAGACTAAGACTAATGATTCGAATAGATAACAGTGAGGAAATACAGAATTTGTATCACTGGTTGTAGCAATCATTAGTCTTAGTCTTGCTGCACGTGTCTGGTGAGGTACATGCAAAAGGAAGCATTATACTGTATTAGTATTCAGATGTGGTTTGAGTAGAGTGCTGTTATATCCTGTTCAGATCTGGATACAATGGCCTGACTTCAGAGGTGCACAACATAACCTTTCCATACCATGTGGACACTTGGTCGATATTCAGATTGCTATTTACTTGCATTCTAAATTCTTGCACCACTGGTTTCAGCATAAGGGGAGTGTTGTCAATAGTGTATTTACCAGGAAATTCAACTTTGCATAAGACACAAATCCTGAGACATTCTGTATTTATTAGTAGGCCATGTGTCTGTGGCACCAGTCATTTGGGTGTGCTAGCCCCTCTTGTACTATAGTCACATCAATGGGGGACTCAATGATTGCAAACAATATGCATAAATCTGAAAACTTGGTAAGTTACAGATCATACTTTGTAGTCTTGACTGTTGCGAAATAAATTCCAGACAGCATAAGGCCCAGCCCAGATCTTTGGAGTATACCAGTGGTGACAGCTGCAACAGTAGAGGTTGATTCATGCGCTTTCACAGTATGTGGTATGTTGGTGAGGAAATTAGTTAACTGTCTATTGACATAAGTGTTAATCCTCAGCTGATAGAGTTTGTCAATGGCATTTGACTAGGGAGATTGTGTCCAAACCCTAGGACAGTTCAAGATAGGCAGTATGCACTATGTTACCTTCATGCAGGTCTATCACACAGAAACAATGGGCTGTGACAACATTACAGATCACCTATAGCGTGACTCAGAACATACACCTACCTGACATGGTGTGATACGCTCTTCAACACACCCTCCAGATGGACTATATTCCCATAGAAGGGTGTACATCAACATGCATCCATCTGAGTGGGCTGGGAACAGCACCTGATGCATGCATGTATGGAGGAATCTTGAGGTAGACCAACATGTCATCATGGACCTTCTCTAAAGGGTCATTAGTAATATCCTGGCTGTGTGCAACAGACATGTGTGAGTTTTTTGATGCTGCATCTATGTCTATTACATCTGTCAGATGTCCTCAAAGAGCATCATTCTGTGTAACTTAAAAGGTCAAGGCAGTGACAGGAGTTCACACTGAGGTATTCATTCTACAATGAAAGATTTGGTCACCAACACCTACAGTATATCACCAAGTAGGTAGAACAGTGGATCACATATGTGGCATCTAAATATGTAGAAATGCATGAAGTGCCTTATATCTTGTGTCCAGCAATCAAGTGTCTACATCAGGACTGTCTGCTAGGCCCTTTCCTGTTCATGACTGAAATCACATATGTCAAGAATGAATTACAAATCCTGTGTCCCAACAGCTGTCTGAAGGACTACAGACTGTGGACAATTGTTGTCTCCAACTGTGATATATTGGTATAATGCAGACAATATCAGTACACATCAAAAATTGCTGCCACAGCCATAACAACACATGAATTGAAAAAAAGTGTGGATATTTGTTTCATTATGCAAATAAATGCACAAACAAAAGATCATGTAGACATATAACACCCTATCAGCAGACCAGTTGTTATGTAGACTGTGTCCTGGGATATATGGTATGTGGAATATCCACCAGCATGTGTCCATGGTGGTGAGTACCTCCTTTCATGTAACACAACTACTATGTGCAGGAGATCAACATGACAGACTATAATACCTTCATAGTTCATAGCCTTCATCACACCAATGCCCGAGTACAATGCAACCTTTCTTATGTGCCTCCATGCACATCTTTCAATGATGTGTAACTAAAGTGTACAACCTTTGTCACTGTGAGCTGTCACACATCTATTTGTGCTTACCTGGGTATTAGTTTTGTTGCATAAACATTACTGTCTGATGGCATGGAACCCCTATCAAGGTGTAATACCACATGCATATGTGATATCTGTTTCTGTGATGCACTCATGACATACATAGCTGTTTAATGACATTGATGGCATGGCTTACATTTGTAACAGTGTGGATTGTGCCATATATATCTCTGCCATGCAAACCAGTCAACTAGTCTGTAGTGATCATAATGTCAAATGTGTCTCCTCACACCTCCTGCATATCTTAGTATCAGGAGAGTGTGGTTGATTACACTCATAGAGACCTCTGACATGTCCTAATGGTTGTACAAGTGTGTTTGTGCAGAACTGTCTGTGCTCACTCAGAAACATTCTGATATTGTCCATGATTGTGTATGATGGTTTTACTGTTGGCCATGATCCTGTATCTGTGTCCTACTTATTGGATGCCTCTACTGACAATATAGGTATACTCAGGCAAATCAGTTTGCCCAGCTTCACAATATGCACCCAACCCCAAATGTATTTAACATCCATGATACATGTCCTCTCCATTGTTCATGTCTGGATGCTTATATCACACAGACATCCTCCATTGCTATGTCAACTTGTGTGACATCACATCATATACATTTGTCACAGTGCAGTCTGTACTGTGCCATGTGGAGATGTGATTAGTGTTCCTGCTGCAACTGTCTTCCTTTTACATTTCATCATGTGTGGTACATTACAATGTTGCACCAGTCCTTCTTACCGGTATTCATTTCTCAACTTCATCTGTGTGTCCTTATTCAAAACACTCACTTCCCATGACTGTTTCTTATAAATAGCAGTCCATGTACCATTACAGATCATTGACACATCTCATATAGAATGGCTGGAATGGTAGTCTGTAATACTCAGCACTATATATGCTGTTCTGTCTGGTGTCTGCAACATGTACATTAATATATGAAAAACCCTTGTGGTCTGTGTGGCATTCCACTTAATCCTGCTATCCTAGTATGCTGGAGTGTACACATACACTGCCCTGTCCTGTCTCCCCAACATAATACATTATTATATGAAAAACCCTGGTGGCCCTTTGGGCATTCTGAGCAATCCCACTAACCCAGTATGCACTGTCCTTCCCTGTCCTTGCAGCATAATACATTCATATATGAAAAACCCTGATAGTCCTTGTGGCATTTTACACAATCCTGCTAACCCAGTATGCTGGAGTGTACACATACATTGTCTTGTCTTGTCCCTGCAACATAATAGATTAATATATGAATAACCCTCGTGGTCCTTTTGGCATTCCATGCAATCCTGCTAACCCAGTATGTGGAGTGTACACATAACTGTCCTATCCTATTCCCACAACATAATACATTAATATATGAACAACCCTAGTGGTCCTTGTGGCACTCCATGCAATCCCGCTAACTCAGTATGATAAGTTCACTATTTGTGTAGCTTTACATGGTTTCCTGGCTTCATGAAACCCTACTTGCTTATGTTTGAAGGTGAGCTGTGACAGGAATATTCATTAAGTGCTGCTGCTCACCTCACAAACATGTAAACTCCATGTAGGCTTTGTGCAAAGCCTACATGTAGTTTATTGAATCCCATGGCTGGTCTCTTGCCATGTAGTTCTGGAAACCTGCAAGTGGTCTGTTGATGATGTGTATGTATATATATATATATATATATATATATATATATATATATATATATATATATATATATCAATCCATATCTATATATCTATATATCTATATATATATATCTATATATATATATATATATATATATATATATATATATATAAAAATATATATATATATATATATATATATATATATATATATAGATATATATATATCTATATATGGATATAGGGCATTTGCTCAAGTGACTGATAATAACCGAACACACTTTAATGAAAGAGCTTTTATCAAAAAAGTGCTTTCGTTAAAGCGTGTTACAAAAAAAAAAAGTAAAACACTACATTTACATTTTAGCAGGGGGGCAAAGCCCCCCTGCACCCCCTATGTGGGGGCTGTGCCCCCACACCACCCCCTACTTTATTATTATCCCTCCGAGACTGCACTACAGTGAGGAAAAGGGAAATTTCCCTTACCCGCAGCCTAGTACAGCCTCGGCAACAGGCATACTTATGCGAAAGTGCTTCTTTAGTGAAAAGCACTTTCGCGTAAATATGCCCGGCCATTTGGGTTTTGTCATTTGCTCATTCAAGCAAACATCCTAGATCCATATATATATATATATATATATATATATATATATATATATATAGAGAGAGAGAGAGAGAGATACAGATATAGATAGATAGATAGATAGATAGATAGATAGATAGATAGATAGATAGATAGATAGATAGATAGATAGATATAGATATCTATAGATATAGATATAGCTATAGATATAGATATATTCTAACAGTACCTTTTTGAATTATCAATTGTTGACTAATATAATTTGATCCAATGACCAAACGCATACATGATTCACTTCTAGCAGTTGGGGAGTATATGGTAAGGGTTCATTATTTAGTTAAGTTTGGAGGTTGCATTGAACCAGGTGAGGGTTCAGTATTTATTTAAGTTTAATGTGTGAGGGTTGGACTGTGTATGGTAAGGAATTTGATATTTAGCCAAATTTAGTTTGGAGTGCTTAGAGTGTATGTGTGTACATTGAGGGTTCATTAACCAGTTAACTTAAGTGTGTGAGAAATTAATTAGTTTAGTTTGTGACGAGTATTTTGGCAAGGGTTTGCTATTTAGTTGAGATTAGTTTGAGAGGATTTGTAGTGTCTTTTGTGATATATCATTGTTATGTTGAGCTTAGTTTGTGTGGGATGAAGCATATATTGTGAGGGTTTTTATTTAAGTTCAGTTTGTGAGGGTCAGTGTGTATATGATGAGTGGTCATTATTTTGTTAAGTTCAGTTTTTGAGGTCTTGGATTGTAAAATGTGATGTTTCATTTAGTTTTGAGATCTTAAGAATGTATATAGTAAGTGTTCATTATTTAGTTAAGTTTAGTTTTGAGGTCTTAGAGTGTATATGGTGGGTGTTCATTATTAGTTAAAAGTTTAGACTGTATGTGCTTGGAGTGTATAAGGTGAGGGCTCATTATTTAGTTAAGTTTATGAGTGCTTGGAATGTATATGGTGAGGGTTTATTAAGTTTAGTTTCTAAAGGTCAGTGTGTACATAGTGAGGGTTCATTATTTAATTAAGTCTAGTTTCTGAGTGTCAAAGTGTATATAGTGAAGGTTCATTATTTAGTTAAGTTTAGGTTGTAAAATCTTAGAATGTATATAGTGAGTGTTTATTACTTTGTTAAATTTAGTTTTTGAGGGTTCTAGTGAATATGGTGAGGGTCCATTATTTATCATAGGATCATAGCAAGTTGCTAGGCTATTGGTACTGAGGCCCTTATAAGCCTAGCCAATAAATTAGCCCATGTTCCCACAAGACAGCACCTGATGCCCCTGTCCAGCAGGGACACAGGTTGAATCCCATGGGTGTATTTTCCATTTCCCATCCAGTCATTCAGGTTTCTCTTAAGAGGGACAATAAAGCACTCTACTTGACATGGAGAGGGAGAATATTCCACAGATGGGGGAGTCTCTGGGTGACAAATCTGTCCCGCCAGCAAGTCCTATTGATGTCGCAGACCAAGTTGAGGTTTTGCATGTGGGTCACATGAGTGGAATTTGGCTTGCGGATATGCAGTAATTTCATCAGTGTGGGGTCAGAGATTGCTCTGTATGCCAGACATTGATCACATCTGAGATGTCTGTATGAGCTAGAGTAGAGGGACAGGGCTTCTAGCCTATCTGTGTAGGGTAGATTTTTGAAGCCCTGGATTCTCCTGGTCAGGAATCTCTGTGGCTTTTCCAGCTGCTGCATGTGCTTCATGAGATACAAGCTGAAAGGGATGTTGTACTCAGTGATGGGCCTGATAAGGGAGGAATACAGGGATGTTATAACTTCCTTGTTCCTGAAATAAATACCCTTATTAATAAGGTGAGCCATGTAGAAAGCTGTCCATACAATGGATGCAACATGCTGGTCAAAAGTTATATTGCTGTCAACTTAGGTGCCCAGGTTCCTTACAACTGCTTGCATGCTTAGGATGTTGTTATTAATGTGATAATTTGTGGAGATGTCACACTCCCCAAAGGGGATGGTGATGCATTTTTTGTTTTTTAGTTTGAAGCCGTGTTTCTGGCATCAGTCATTTGTTTGGGTGAGACACTCGTGTAGTATGTCTACATCACTACAGGCATTGATGACAGCTCCCAACTGGCAGATATCGGCAAACTTGGTCAGCCATAGATCTCTGGTGTTGGCTTGCACATTGGAGAAGTATATCCCAAATGGCAGGGGCCCCAAGACCAATCCATGGAGTATGCCACTCATTATGGGTCTACTACTTGAAGTAGCTTCCCCTATTTTGACTGAATGAGTTCTATCAGTGTGTCAGTAAGTTACCCATCTAGTCACATATGGATTTACACCAAGCTGGGTTGGTTTATCTAGTATGCCCAAGTGGGGAATAGTGTCGAAGGCCTTGGCCAAGTCAAGGTAAGGTGGTGTGTACGCACCATCTTCCCCTCATCCATGGCTTTGATGAGTGACTCAAAGAAGTCTACCAAATTGAACAGGCACGATCTCCCCTTGACAAAACCAAACTGTGTGGGATCAAGCATTTGGAGGTTGCTGATGTTCTTGTTAATGTGGTCTGTGATAATGCATTCCATGGCCTTGCAAATCAGGCTAGTTAGGCTGAGGTGTCTATAATTGCCTGGATCAATGGCTGCTCAACCTTTGTGCAGAGGGATGATGGTGACCGTCCTCCACTTGGCTGAGACAAAACCAGTACTCAGGCTTAGGTTGAATAGGGTGCCTAATGGTGCTGTGAGTTCCTGCCTGAGTTGTTGCAAGATGCAGCCTGGGATGTTATCGGGTCACATGGAAGCTGTGTTTTTAGCCTTTGAGAGGTCAGTAATGACTTGTTCCCTAGAGATAAGGGTTGGGGGTCAGGTGCTAGGGATATACTGGATTAATAATGGGGGAAACAGAGGTGTGAAGTTTTCACCGAACCTGTCTGCCAGCAGGTTGTCTACATCCATGACATTTGTGTATGTGGTATCCCTGACCATCAGTTCTGAGCAGATTTGGGTGTTTCCTCTTAGATTGTGGACATATGAGAAGAAGGCCTTATCATTGTCTTTAGCAGATATGGCCAATTTGACTCAAAGTTAGCTTTGGAGGACTTCAGTAATACCCCTATTTGCCTGTTTAGGACAAGAAGAAATTGCTTCCAATTTGGTACCTGTTCCTTCTTGGTCCTGGACAGCAATTTTTTCCTTTTGTTGTAGTTTATTTATATCTGATGTCCACCAGACAGGTTTACTCTTCCTTGAGGAAGAGAATTTTGTCCTGTCAGGTATTGCTGAATCCATGCATTTATATAAGTGGTCATATAGTACTTTGGTGTTGGTTTGGACATTAGTACCAGTTCCTACTGTTGGGGAAAGGGCTGTGTAGCTGTTTAGACCTTCCCTCAGGAGGTTGTAATCAGCTTTGGAGAAGTTTTTTTGTTTAAGCCTAGCCATGGGGGTGGGGGGGGATCAGGGGAGATGGTGACTTCGAAGGTGACTGTTTTGTGGTCTGATCTTAGCAGGGATGATGATACTGCTGGGATACTGCAGTGGTTTCCTATGTTGGTTAGTACCAAGTCCAAGATGTTGTCACCTCTTGTGGGAGTGTCAACCAGCCTGTCCAAGGCACTGACATTGACAAAGTCAAGGAATCTTTTAGCATTTGTATTCTGTCTTGAATAGTTCTTTCAATCAATAGTTGGGTAGTTAAAATCAACCAGGATCAGAGTATAGGGTTGCATCTTAATAGATTTGATGAGGTCAAGATAGGTGGCATGAGCATACTGAGTCAATGTTGGGGATCTGTAGCTAACTATGATTTGAATAGGGGTCTTGTGACCCGTTAACTGCTCCTGGAGCATCTCCTGCACATCATACTGTTTGGCCAGTCTGGAGGTGTGTAAATCTTTAATATATAATGAAACCCCAACTACTTTGGCTTTGCTGCCCTCAGTTTGAGGTCTCTATGTGTGATAGGATGAGTAACTAGGTAAGGCTGGGGTGTTCTCTGCAACTTTGAACCAGGATTCTGTGACTGCACAAATGTCAGCATCTTCTAGGGTTAAGAATGCTTACAATGAGTGCAGTTTCATGTTGAGACTCCTGGTGTTCAGCAGTATGACCTTTAAATTGCATTTAGATGAGATTCTCATTTTGGTAGTTTTAGCCTTAAGACATTGCCTAAAAAAGTCACTATGGGAGAGGCAAGAGGCTTTGCCAGAAGCCTGAAGCCCAAGGGAGATAGATGCAAGCCATCTCTGGCAAAGCTTTGTGGTTTGTCAATCATGTCTCCCACACAACATGGATTCAGACCAAATCACAGCACTATGACAGCCCTCCTCTCCTTCCTTGAAACTATTAACAAAGCCCGGGACTCTGGTCTATTTGTCTCTACCCTATTACTAGACCTCTCTAAGGCCTTCGACACTATCTCACACAGCCTGCTTTTAACTAAACTCTCAAAACTTAACATATCTCCTTCATTTTTGAACTGGTTTTCCAGCTACCTATTCCATAGATTTCAAGCAGTAAAATGGAAAAAGGCCACCTCCTCATTTCTTAATACCCCAACCGGAGTTCCCCAAGGTTCCATATTGGGTCCCCTCCTCTTTTATATATTTATAAATGACTTCCGCAACTCTATCCCTTTCTCAAACATCATCCAATATGCAGATGATTCAACTATTATCTGCTCTGCCACATCTATCCCTACACTTCTAAAGCTTACTCAAGATGCTTTTTCAACCACTGAGCAATGGATGAAAAGAAATCACCTAGCACTCAATGCCTCTAAAACCAAACTAATGTTTTTTACACCCTCTAAAGTCACCTCCCTCGATATAAACACTTTCTCTATTACTAGTCAAAATAACACACCTCTGGAACTGGTCTCAGAGACCAAATTACTCGGGGTACAAATTGACAACCAGCTCAAATTCAACTCTCATTTACAACTAAATATCAAAAAAACACATCAAAAACTAGGTATACTCTATCGACAAAATCATTACCTTACTCCTGCCACCAAAATTACTCTCTCTACTTCCTTTCTTATCCCCTCCCTTCTCTATGGAGCTCCACTTCTAACTAATCTACAGTCCTCTCTGAAAACACAACTTTCCTCTTGCTACAACAAAATTGCCAAGTTCGCCACCAGCCATAAGTCCTCTACCCACCATTGCTCCTCTCTCCAAAAACTAAAATGGCTAGAACTACCCAATCTTCTTACCTATACTCAACTAACTCTTGCACACAAGCTGATTTTCAACCCCTCTCTCTGTCACTCCCTTTCTTCTGCCTTTAAAATGCACCTACCTGATAGAGTATTAAGGTCTAATAACCAAAATCTATTAGAAGTGTACAAACCAACTCGTCCCCCAGGCAAAAATCTTCTATCCTATGGTCTGGCTCGCCTCTGGAACTCCCTGCCACCATCCATTCGTATCAGCTCTAACCATTTTATTTTTAAAAAATCTCTTCATTCTCATCTAGTATCCCTCTGGGAATGCTCTTGATCCCATCCCACATAACCAGCACTGGCATTTCCCATCTTCCTTACTTCCCCTGATTACACCAGCATTTCTCTGTTTCATTGCTCCTAACTCATCCATTCTTATTATTCTGATATCTGCATGAATATTATTATGATATTTGCATGACTATAGGATGCTACTCATTTAAGTGTTTGAATCCTAGGACAAAATGACTTCAAAATATTTACTTGCACTATTCCTTTTTTAGTTTGTATCATCTGTTAGTTTCAATCACTACTTTGTATTAGTTGTAACGTTTGTGTACCATTTGTTATTGTTTGCTTGAATTGTTCTTTAAAATTGTATAATTATCATTCATATTTTTTACATTTGTGTAATTATCATTCATAACCTACTGTAACCTTGATTGTTTGGAGCTTTTCTCCCCAGGACTCCATTGAAAACGGGTTCATTTTGGCCCAATGGACTATCCTGGTAAACCAACTGCAATAAATAAATAAATGTCTTCCAAGGCCATCAGTACTGGATTCCCTTAGAATGACACCAGAAACTAAGCCAATTGTTAAAGTCAATCATTTTTTGTTTGTATTGAGCTATCATTCTGGGTAATGATAGAATGCTGCTTAAGACTAGTGACATACCTGCCTGGAACACATATTCAGTGAGCTCGATCATGTCTGTCTTCATATAGTCCAGAGAGGTACATCTCAAGTCATGCATGCCAGCATTTACTATGACAGAGTCATAGTAGTACTTGCTGAGGGTCTTGAGTGCATGGGTGACGTGGTGGAATCTAGCAGCTGACAAACAACTTACTGTGACTTTCTTCTTATCCAGCCTGGTGAGGGGCATATCTGTGTGTCTCACAGTGGAGTCTCTTATGATTAATATATTGGGTTTATGGGTAAGCCTTTATGGCTGTGAGACACAGGCTTGTGGACTATGTGTGGTGTGTGGTATGGTAGGCTGTGGAGTTTGTATGTGTTTTTGTCTCAGAGGTCTCTTTTGCTCAGGTATTTTTTTGTTAAGAACCTCCACATATGTGGGTATGCGTTGTGTTGGTGTGGGTGATGTTTGAAGTGTGGTATTTGTGCAGACAACCTTCTCACTTCCAGATATACTAACTTGTGAGGGAGAGAGCATAGACTCCAGGTTTTGAATGCAATTGCATCTCTCACAAATTGTGTTCATAGGTGGTAATAAGAGAGGTTTGTCATCGTACATGAGACAATTGCTACACTGTCTCAGGATGTCCATATCAAACAGATTGGCAGGAGAAACTGCAGGAAACTGTCCTTCCATATTTGTCAGAATCGGTGAGGGGGGTGAGCTGGGGGGTGGTGGATAGATCTGAGATGTGTAGTAGCTAGTGTTTGTACAGAGGCTATAAAGAAGCTTCACTACTTCAGGATCCAGCGAGTGCTAGTAAGGGAAAATTTGAAGCTGAAATACCTTACAATGGGTTAAATCAGCACAGTAGCAGTGCTTGATACACAAACAAGTGCAGCCCTGCTTAAACACAGATGGAAGAATCTAGAAGCTCAGACTACTATCTAATCCTGCTAGCCCTGGAACTTTCAACCAATCACACATGCTCGAGAGGGTCAGTCAGCCTTGTTACTCTCACTAACAGAGAAGGCAGGCCCTTACCAGCACAAGATGACTGCCAGAAAACTCAGCAAGCAAAACAACTAGGCCTAGATGCAGCAAACCTTTATCCAGACTATGCTACTTGACTAGAACTCAGAAAATTCCCAGAAAATGCACAGAAAAACACAGCTAGAGCACTCACAAACAGAAAATACAACTCTCAGTATGAACAAAAAGCAATTTACAGCTAAGTAATACAGTACAAATGCAGTTACAGTAAAGAAACATTACTTAGCAATACAAATACAGTTAAAACAGTATAAAACAGTACAAGAATGCAGTGAAACAGAAAAAATGCTTTATAACAGTGCATTATGTAGTAGATTAGCTGTATAGCACAACTATAAGTGTTAAGAAGTGCAATTCAATGAAATAAATGTATAAAAAAAATAAAAATTATTCTCCTCTTGGAGCCTCAGGGAATTTCTGCTGCACCACAGTGATGAATTCCCACTCCTCTGCCTGGTAAAAACAAGCACAGCCTCTGCAAACACAGGGTTTAAATACCATAAAAGATGGAAGAATCTAGAAGCTCAGATTACTACCCAATCCTATTAGTCCCTGCACTTTCAATCAATCACTCATGCTAGAGAAGGTCAGGCAGCCTTGTTATTCTCATTAACAGAGAAGGCAGGCCCTTACCAGCACAAGGTGGCTACCAGGAAACTCATCAAGCAAAACAACCAGGCCAAAATGCAGCAAACCTGTATCCAAACTATGCTACTTGACTAAAACACAGATAACTCCCAGAAAATGCACAGAAAAGCACAGCTAGAGCACTCACAAACAGAAAATACAACTCTCAGTATGAAAAAGGCAGTTTACAATTAAGTAATTCAGTAAAGATGCAGTTACAGTAATGAAACACTACTTAGCAATGAAAATACAGTTATGCGTTGGAGGGAAGCCTTGTAGCTTATCAGTGGGAGTGGCAAGCACTAGGTAGCCTATCTACCACAAGAGTGGTTTCTGGCCCAGAAATTGTAGTTTATTGGCCTTTTGGGCAGTTTTTCCATTTCTTTCAAACTTCTGATTTAAAAGCCTGCGTTTTTGCTTATTTCCCACCTTTCCTGTAACTAGTCTAGCCCAGATACAGATTTGCTGTATCCAGGACTGTTTGTAAGCTTCTGAGCCCCCCCAAGCCTTTCTGTTTTGGAGGGAAGTCTGAGCCCCCCCAAGCCTTTCTGTGTTGGACGGAAGCATTCTAGCTTATCAGTGAGAGTGGTAAGCACTAGGTAGCCTATCTACCACAAGATCCAGGTACAGATTCTTACTTTTAGCACTTGAATTTGCTTATTCGTGCTCAGCACTTGTTCAGAACTTGTTGTTACCACTAAATAAGCTACAAATTACTACAGCACTCAACCTTCCTCTTTACCTAGAGGAAAATAGGTTTTGTACTTACTTTCCTCACTTGCTTAGAGCAAAACAGCTCTTACACTCACTTTCCTCACTTGTCTAGAGGAAAGTAGTTTTTTATTCAGGCATGTCCAAGGGTCAGCACCCAGTGTTCTCTCTGATGAATCTGGGCATCTTGAGGCAATGTAGCAATTGCCTCATGTACACAGACAACTCTCTCCTCCTACCACTCAACACCACAACCTGTGAGAGATGCACTTATGTAGCCAGACTGCAGGTAAAGTTCTCTCCATCCAAGACTGAACTTGACAGTCAAGAGGAGAAGGTAAACACTTGCATCACACCACACTCATCACATAGTCCCACTAAACCTACACCACCAAAATCCACACATAGAAACACAAAAACATTTGCAGAGGCTCTCAGTAATAATCTGCTCAAGCAACAGAAACCTCCAAAGCAGAAACGCAAGCAACCTCCACCCCCCCAACACAACCCAAATGACACATAGCCCACAGACTCAGTGTGCCAATAAACCACAGCCCATAAGGCAAACCTACGTACCCAACACACTATTCATAGGTGACTCTATAGTCAGGCACACTGATGTCCCACTCACCAGGCAAAACAAGGAGAAGGTTACTATCAGCTGCCTGTCAGGTGACAGGATCTGCCACATACCCACGCACTCAGGTCCCTCCACAACAAGTACAAATATGACTCTGTCATTGTCCATGTTGGTGTGAACGACCTGAGACGTACCTCCCTGGACTTCATGAAAAGAAAAATTGAAGATCCCTCCGATCTTGTAACCCAGGAAGGTATGACCCTAGCCCTGAGTAGCATCCTGCCATCACCCAGAATGATACCACAGTACAAGGACAAAATGATTAACTTCAACAGTTGGCTATGCTTCTGGTGTCATTCTAAGGGGATCCAGTATCTGTCTGCGTGGGATGACATGGTCGACAGACCACTATGCTTTGCCAGAGATGGCCTGCACCCGTCGCCCCTGGGGTTCCAGATACTGGCAAAGGCTCTTGCCACCCCTATAGTGCCATTTTTAGGCAAGGTTCAAATGACAAATTCACCACCATAACAGGAAGAGGTAAGCAAAAACTGAGGGTAATGCTACTCAATGCTAGAAGTCTAAATCTCAAAATGCACTCACTTGAGGCACTCCTTAAAATGGAGAACATTGATATCTGTGTAGTGACTGAGACCTGGTTCAAGGCTCTAGAGAGCACCCCTGCATTACCAGGCTATAACTCATATCACACTTTTTGGCCATCTAACCTGGACCAGAACACCAAAGGCAGAGGTGTGTACATATTTATTAAGGATATCCACACCACCAGGCTAGATGCGCAGCATAATGCATCCAATGTTATCCAAGGGCAACTACCTCTGGGCAAAACTGCAATCCAAATTCCAGCTTGCTACAGATCCCCCACCATGCTTCATGATTCCCACTCCTCTTTTCCTGATATACTGGAAAATATCAGGGTTCAATCAAACACCCTAATAATGGGCGATTTCAACTACTCCACCATTAACTGGGAAAAGTACTCGTACCAACTCCTTCACTCAACGCTTTCTGGAATTCATAAATTCCAGCGCCCTGGATCAACTTATCCGCACCCCCACCAGGGGCAACAATATCCTAGACCTAATCATTACCAACATGAGTGACCAGTGTTCCACACCTGAAGTCAACTCCTCGTTGGTCAGATCTGACCATAAGCTAATCACCCTAGATATCCGCATCCCACCGCCACCCACCATTAAGGAAACCACGGTAAAAAATTTCTCCAAAGCCAACTTCATGCTTCTTAAGACAGAAGTGGTGAACTTCATGGCACCCATGCAGATGGACAATACAGTTATGACTGCTGAAGCCTACACAAATGCACTCTATAAGCACTTACACGAGTGCATGGATCATGCTATCCCAAACAGAACCAAGACACTATCCTCCAAAAAAAGGAAGCCAATCTAGTGGTCTCCTGCCTTAAACAAACTCTACAACAGAAGGAAGAAACTGTTGCAAAAGAGAGTAAAATCCCATGAGTGGAGGCGCTCCCTGGTCAGCCTCAGTAAGAAGCTGAGATCCCTTATAAGATCCTCGAAAGCTGTCTACGAAAACAAAATCAGCACTGATTCTAAAGGCAACCACAAATTCTATAGCTATGTCAAGCATCTCAGTGGCAACACCCAGATCTGCTCTGAGTTACAGCACAGCGGCATGAAAATTACAGAACCAACTGATATTGCCAACATCCTGGCAGATAGGTTTAGTGCTAACTTTATCCCCCTCTCACCCCTAAAGGGCCCATATCTATACAGGAAGAATGCAGAGTCCCTGTAATCATATCTATGCAAGTAAAAGCTGCACTTTCTAAAACCAAAAACACAGCATCCATGGGACTGGACAACATCCCAGGCTGCATTTTACATGAACTTCAGAACGAACTGGCTCCCCACCTAAGCACCATGTTCAATCATAGTCTCACGTCAGACTTTGTGTCCACTGAATTGCGCAGAGCAACAGTTATCCCACTCCACAAAGGGGGAGCCACCACTGATCCTGGGAACTATCGCCCTATTAGCCTGATGAGCCTGGTCTGCAAGGCCATGGAATGTATCATTATGGAACTCATAAACAAAGACACTGGTAACCTCCAAACTCTGGACCCCACCCAGTTTGGGTTTGTGAAAGGCAGATCATACCTTCTGAACCCGATTGACTTCTTTGAGGCAGTTACCAAAGTCGTAGGCAAGGATAAAGTGGTTCACACAGCCTATCTTGACCTCCCCAAAACTTTCAACACCATCCCCCATTCTGGAATTATAGCTAAACTCACTAAACTAGGTATAAATCCCTATGTCACAAGATGGGTTGCCAACTAGCTCACTGACAAAACCCACACTGTAAAAATTGCAGACTCCAAATCTGACTTCAAACCAGTGACAAGTGTAGTACCACAGGGTTCAGTCCTTGGACCTCTCCTGTTTGGTATCTACTTCTCTGAAGTACAGACTAACACAGAAACCTCTGGCTAATGACATTCACAGATGACTGCAAACTAGGAGCCATAGTCAAGTCCCCAAATGATGTGGACATCCTACAGAAGGGCCTCACTGAGACAGATGCCTGGTGTCAGAGGCATGGCCTCAAGCTCATTGCCAAAAAGTGCATTGTCATCTCCTTTGGTAAAAACTCTGTACCCATGAACTACCACATAAATGGCAGTCTACTTAACTCCAAATGTGTGATAAGAGACCTTGTGACCCTGGTGGACAGTAGTCTCTCCTTTGATAATCACATCACCACAGTAATCAGGAAATCCTTCTATGTGGCACACCTCATCACAAAAGGGTTTTCATCCAGGAAAAAAGAGGTCATTGTTCCTCTCTACTCATCACTCATTAGACCCATTATCATCTACAGCAACTGGAAAGGCCACAGAAATACCTCACAAAGAGGATTACCTGCCTCAAACAGATGCCCTACACTGACCATCTCAAAAAACTCCAGCTTTACTCTATAGCATATCGCCTACTCCGAGGAGATCTCTGCCTAACATATAGAGCTATGTTAAACCCGGAGTTGCTGGACATGCTACACCTAAAGAAATCCCAGTCCCTCCGAGAAACACACTCTAGGGACCTATACCTTGTCACCACAATAAACAGGACATGCTGGAGGAATAGATTCCTGTCCCAGAGACTTCCTATACTCTGGAACAAGCTACCCATCCACGTCAAGCAAAGGTCCTCATTAGCACTCTTCAAGAAGAATCTTGATGAGTGGATGGGAAATAGGAATTACACCCTGGGGATCACTTATGTGGCTCTGCTCGACAGGGGCACAGGAAATTAACTTTCTTGGGTGGCGTAAGCCAGGGAACCTTGTTGGCTAGGCTTACTTAGGCCCTTGGGCCGATAGCCTAGTACCTATCTATGAACCTATGAACCTATAAAACAGTATAAGAATGCAATGAAACAGTAAAAATACTTTATAACAGTGCAAAATATAGTAGATTAGCTGTATAGCACAACTAGTTAAATTTAGCTTGTGGGGCTCAGACTGCATATGGTTAGGGTTCATTATTTTATAAAGTTTCATTTCTGAGGGTCTTAGTGTATATTTATAGGGTTCATTATGTAGATAAGTTTAGTTTTAAGAGCTTAGAATGTATATGGCAAGGTTTTATTATTTAGTTAAATGAGGTTTGTGAGGGTTCTAGTGAATATGGTGAGGGTTCATTATTTAGTTATGTTTAGTTTGTGTGGGTCAGATTGCATATTGGTGAGTATTCATTATTTAGTTAAGTTTATTTTGTGTGCATTGGAGTGTATATGGTGAGGTTTATTATTTAGTTAAGTGTTGTTTGGGAGGGCTTGGAGTTTATATGTGGAAGTTTTGTTATTTAGTTAAGTTCAATTGTGGAGTTCATTATGTACTTTTGTTTATGAGGACTTTGAAAGTATATGGTGAGAGTTCATTATTTTGCTGAGTTTAGTTAGTGAGGACTTAATAGTGAAAATAGTGTTGGCTTGTTATTTAGTTATGCTTAATTTATGTGGTCTTTGAGTGAACATTGTTGAGTATTCATTATTTTAAGTTAATTCTGTGAGGGTCAGAATGTATATGGGAAGGGTTTATTATATTATTAAGCTTGGTTCATAATGGTTGGAATGTATATGTAGAGGTTTATTATTTAGTTAAGTTTAGTTTATTAGGATTTAGCATATATGTATGGTAAAGATTCATTTTTAAGTTAAGCTTAGTTTGTGAGATTTGTAGCATAGATGGTAAGGGTATATTATTTGATTATATTTAGTTTATGATGGCCTATTGTATATAGTGACGGTTGCCACAATCAGTTGCAAGCAGTGGTCAGAGAATATTCTAAGGTCAACATAGACCAGGCTGAAGACCTATAAGTTGACTGGAGAGAAAGCACGGAAGTTCAAGGAATTACTCAGAGCTCTAGCACCCCAAGAAGAAGAGGAAATAGGTGAAGTTGAAGAACGGTAGCACCTCAAAACAGCATGTGTGAAGACTACAGAGCAGATATGTGGCTGAATGAGTTATGGAAATAAGGTACATTAGGAAAGCTGGTGTTGGAAGTCCAGGAAGTCATAAAAAGAAAAAAGGAGTTCAGGAAAAAGTGGGAGATAGAAAAGATGGACCAGCCTAGGAAAGAATACTGCTTGTTTAACATACAGGCTAAGAAAGGAGTTGCAATAGCAAAAAAATAAGGCATCAGAGGGACTCTACCAACTTCTGGAAAATGACAGTAGATGGCACAAAGAAACTATATGAAGTTGCAAGGCAAAGACAGAAGAATAAAGACTATAGTTAAACACCCTTCATAAAGGATGCCATCAACAACCTGCTCAGTAGTCCACAGGGCATCAAAGCAGCTTCTGAATGAAGAAAACCCCACAGAAGTTGTACTGCCCCAGACACAGCCTATGATGAAAGAAGAGGAGGAGCCCACTATAGAAGATGTAAGAATAGTACTAAAGAAAATGAAATCAGCGAAAGCAGTGATATCAGATGAGGTCATAGCAGATAATGATAAAGATGCTGGGTGTAATAGGAGAGAAATGCCTCCTGAGGGTATTCATAGCAGTGTGGAAAGAAAGGAGTATCCTGGATGACTGGAGAATAAGTATACAAGTGCCAATGTACAAGAACAAAAGGTACATTCCCAAATGTGGGCAGTACAGAGGCATCAAACTCCTGTTGCTTTGCATGTAAGCTCTGGAGAGGGTGACTGATAAATGAATATGCAGAGGAGTAGAGAGTAAGATGGGGAACAGCAGTTCAGATTCAAATCAGGATGCAGCACAATTTGACTGATGCTTGCAATGAGACAGATGCATTCCTAGCTTGGAAAAAGTATATTACAAAGTCACAAGAAAGCTGATTTGGGCAGTCCTGCAATGGTTTAAAGTCCAAAAAATACTGGTAGAATTAATGCAAGCTATGTCCAATGACCCACTGACTCAAGTACAAACAGTGTTCAGTCTCACAGAGAGGTGCCCAGTGGTTGTGGGTGCACATCAGGGTTCAGCTCTGAGCCCACTGCTGTTCATGCTGGTGATGGACTACATTAGTAAACAGGTCAGATGGGACAGATGAACAAAGTTGCTGCATGCAGACTATGTGGCACTACAGGCAGACACTGAGCAAGAACTTCAACAAAGGAGAGGGGAATGGGATGCAAAACTGAAGGCACATAGGATGAAACTGAGTACAGATAAGACAGCTGTAATGGCAGCAAATGGGGGAAATCAGAAGCTGAGAACTGAGATAGCAAGGAAAATAGTGCAACAGATTAACAGGTTCAAGTATGTAGGAGAGGTGGTTGAGGACAATGGATGCCTGAATGAAGAGGTCAAAGCTACAATCAGAGAGGCTGCAGTCAAGTGGCACAGAGTGTCAGCTGTAGTAAATGACTGAAGAATGCCAAAGAAACTGAAAAGTAAGGTGTACAAAACAGTGGTGTGACCAGTACTACTGTATGGTACAGAAAATTGAGCATTAAAGACAGAACAATTGAGGAAGTTGGAAGCGATAGAGTTGAAGTGCCTGAGATGGGTGGTAGGATGCACAATGTGTGGCAGATGAAGAAATTAGGCCATAAGAGCAGATGTTAAACTAGCTCCAATTGTATAAAATAGCAAAGAGAACAGATTACAGTGGTTTGGGCAGATGTGCAGAAAAGCAGAAAACAATCTGGTGAAGATGGGTGACAGATAGGAAAAAGGCAAAAGGAAACAAGGGTGTCCAGCAATGAGGCGGATGGAGTGGATGGATTATGTGAGAGAAGACCTGTGATAGACAGGCATGAGTGTCAAAGAAAGTAGGAGATTGGCATTGAAATGAGGGGAGTGGTAATGATTGACACAGCACCCTGAACACATATAGAAAATGGGAAAAAGATGGTTGATGATAATGACATTGATTAAGATAAATGATGATGATGATTACATAGACAGGTATAAAATTATTTTTTATAGCTATACCGCCACTTTGTAGGCCGGGTTATGCAGATTTGAGAAGCTATCTTGAACATTTGGGCATATTATGAGGAATATAGCCCTGTGTAAACAAGACAGATAGCCAAAAGGAGTCACGCAGTACTCTGAAATCATGTGGTAGCTGATTTTATCTAGCTTCCTCATGATCTTCACCGTTGTATATAAAGTCTTATAACACAAGGCTATAAGTAGGACTATGTATGTATGCCTGCATGTGTATCTTGCATGTAGGTTGTACTGGCAACAGGATAGCTCATGACATCAGGGCAATCTGTCCCTGTACATCCGTCATTACATATGGTAAAGATATTGACTGTGGAGTCTATATATGAAAGCCTATAGTAGTGAGCACATTAGTTGAATTCCAACACAGATATATAACCTCCCGCATCGTACTAAGTTAGGTCTATCTCACAATAGTTTACCATTAAGTACGTATTGGTGGCAGCAAGTATATCTGCCATACCCTATGCATATGTTATGTATGAGCAAAGTGGATGATTCCTGTGGGGAGTACATATGTATCAAACTATGATAAGTACATCTGCAATATTCCTTTTCCTGTCTGTACCTACCTTGTTGTATGGCATACCCCTATAGCTGTCCCTGTGAATATGCTGTGATATAATGAGATTAGCCCTTTGTCTGGTGCTGTCATCATCCCAGTCTGAGAAGCATGCAGTCTATAGCTCTGTGCCACATGACTGCAAAAGCATGCATGCCTAGAGGAGTAGGTGGATAGCAGAGACAGAACAATTTCAGTCCTGCTATAGGCAGTTAGGACAAATGGATGGTGCCTTTTGGTGTGACAAACTGTTGTCCAGCCTTTATAAGACCAAGTGGTGCAGACAGGAGTCTGTGACATAAATGGCATGCAAGGCAGCAGTTATTCATTACAGCAGTGTCATAAGCATGTTACCTGCATGCTGTGGTGTATCAAGGCAAATGCACATTCCATAAGTTTCAGACAAGCTCATCATGGGGTACACATTAGTAGCAGGAAGACAGAGCCAGAAGAGCTGTTTTAGTGTCTGTACAGAGACAACAATTTTGAGATTGTCCATGGAGGAGAGGATTCTAGCTTGAGAAAGGCCCTTCTCCATATATCTCAGTGGATGATGCACATGTCAGTATCACATTCAACTGACTGCTTTACACTGGCACTGCAAATAGTGACTGTAGACTGACAATGGAATATGTTGCCTATGTTTGTCATAGGAACATCAGGTATTGTGCCATATCAGGATGGCAATAGAGGCAGGGTGGGGTGGCATGATACATCTTGCATGGCCACCCTTAGTGTGCATGTCAGAGACTGAGTTTTAGCACAAGAATTCAAGCTCACTGTGTTGTATCTTTTTGTACATTCAAAGAGCAAGAGAGCTCCCACAGTGATTGTTCACAGGCAGATGGAGGATTATAGGCTGATGTTGTCACTCATGCAGGGGATCATGATTATGTTAGGACTCATAAACACAAGTCACAGTCTGATGAAACAGTGGCACTGTGTGCCGTCATCCTGGGTAGGCATCTACTCATAGAATGTATGGGCTTACCCCCAGGTAGATAGAGGCTGTACAATCTGAGTACTTATTCTAGTGGAGGCGGGGACCATGTGGCTCTTAGAACCTGGGATGCTTCTCTGTAGAGTATACTCACCATTGCAGAGCTTTTTGGGGTGCCTGAAACAATCTCAAATTAGAGCAAGCTCATTGCATGTGAATGACAATAAATATCAGTCAACAAATATGTCATAGTATCAATTGGTCCAGTCTGTTGTCACCTGACCCAGCATGGAACAAACTGCTGAGCTACATGACATCTTTAAGGAAATAGAATGTAGCTACACAACAATGATAGGTCTTACAAGTTCTGTGATGGCCCTCCCACAGATTACAGCTCCACTTCGATTTGGTTGATTGTCAGTACCACTATTACTGCTCACACAGGTCATGTGTCCTGATGTCAGGATAAATATACTCAGTTGTGCTAAGGGGAAAAGGACACAGTAGGGTACACAGTTCTCACATGCATCTGGAGTTGTATATTATTCTGGCAACTATCATCTTGGCTGGCCAAGACAACTGTCCTCCACAGGCAGGACACCTTATGAATGAACTACATTCAAGTTATGGTCCCACAGTAGCACACTATCTTTGCCAGATTCCTAGTACAATGAATAGGGGCCACAGGTCACAGTCTTTCAGTGGAACCCCAAGCCATCTCAGGAGGAATCTGTCTTTGACACTTGTACCCATTATCTCAAGATCCCCATCCTCCTGTGAAATTCTCTCCACCCAAAATTTGATGGAAATATGGCTCAAGCATGTACAGAAGAGCATGACCTAATTATAGCATTACTTGTATCACAATTGTTCTCTGTGACACAACATTGTCAATTTATTATCATCAGGACCCAAAGATCTCAACTAAATATCACTTCATCACTTGGCTGTCATCTACTGCACATATTGCTATTTAGATATTAGTTGCACAGTTGATGTTTGCCATACTTCCAGTGAGTAATGGTGTTGATGTATCTTCTTTGCTGGTTATATGTATCCAAAGTCCAACCATACAAGTATCCTGAGACTGTTGGCTCTGTCTCCTCATTAGTATATTATGTGGAATGCAACATGCAAGAACAGTTTGCAGGCTGAATTACAGTCATGCCAGAGTGACTCCTCAAACATGTCAAGGCAGAAGGCTTTGAGCAGGCTGAAAACACAGTCTGTGATATTGCAGGTTTGCATATGTATAACATTATACTGAAGCTTGGCCTCACTTTGTAGGATCCATATGGGTGTCATAAGCCAAGGCTTCAATGAGTCCCCAGAATCAGCTGAAAAAAGTATCAGCATGTGTTGATGGACTGGGGCAAAATAACAATATAGCTAAATACATTAATTCAGGGTTGTAGCAGTGAGAGGTTGTTTTTCTCGATTTTTCAATTGTAAAATAATTTCTTATTTTAAGTTATGTTGGAATAAAACTCAGATATTAAGTCTAATTAAGCAATAGTCAGTGCTGGGGGAGAGAGTTATGCATTATTTATACATGAGAGTTGATGTCTGACTATAAGTATGAAGTCCAAGTGGTCTAACAAAAGCACAAGTGAGTAGATACTGCCTGACCCGCACATATATCATTGATTATTGTTGATTTAATTTGGTCATCATTTTGTTTATGTATTTTTTTTCTTAGAATGTATTTTCGCATGCTTTATTTTAATTAGTTTGCAGAGATGCACATTTTAAAATGTTTTCCATTGCTAGAAGCATTTATTCATTTCAGTTCTGAGTCTGATTCAAGTTGCTAGAAATATTTATTAATTCCAGTTCTGACTCAAATGGTACTTGAATACTTTAAAAAGAAAAACATGTACAATTTTAACTGATGGAAGCAATGTCATTTATGTGTACATGATGCATTTACTTCTTGAAGTTTAAACATAAAGTTGCTGGCTGCAAAAAAGTGCATGACACAGCTAACCAGTCCACATACATTATAAAAACCTCACAACATGATAAAGATACTAAGATTTTTTTTATCAGAGGTATGATGCAATTAGGATGGTAGAGATGGCACAAAATCACTAAAGGTCAGGAGGGTCTGAAGGCATATCTTCCCATAAAATTTGTTAAAAAAAAAAAAAAAGAGACATTCATGTCAAAGAAATTTAGGTAGTATCTGATATTTCTTTGAAAGACTCATATGCCATCCTATAATTAGTCACATGGAAAACTCAGTATATTCAACAGTTTCAAAACAACCACCATTATAATGTATGACTCCATTGCCCTCAAGGTAGATACGATAATTTGTTGGTAAACCCAACTGATCATGTTAGAGACATGAGAGATATGGTGCAGTCCCTAGGAATCCACACAGTGTTAGGTATTCCATTAATCATTTTGGGGCATTTTCTCATTTTTAATCCACGAATGCGATGTAGCAAGCAGTGCTACTAAAAAGGAAGTAAACAGGGCCTTATGTCCTGTTTCCAATCCATTAGTGCAATGATATCATTACACTAATGTAGGCATTAAGGAAACCAAAAGCAGTACTGATTTAGCTAATTGAAATTCAATTTCTATGCAGAGTACTGAAGGAATAAGGTGTTATTACTATGAACACACTATATCTACTACACCACAATCCTTAGAACCTCAGAGAAAATTGACCCCTTCAATAGTGAACATTTTGAGAAGGGCTGTCTCAAAACTATTAATTGATTTGGCCTAATTTTGTTTTCTGTATATAAATCCCGGTATATTCAAAATTCTTTAAGCATTCACATGTAATACTCTGAACATATTTCTGGCATAATCACATATAAAACATATTTAGCTTATAATCTCACACTTCACGTCACTGTAACATTTGTATTCTGGATGTTACTGGAAAAGATACATTTTAATGTAATTTTCATAGCATATAAAACTATCTATTTTTAGATACTTTTTTTAAGTTATTAGCCTAAAGACAACTGATAGCTACACAAATGACAGCAGTGGCCAATCAATTTCATTCATAGTAGACCCTCCAGTTATAGCTACTTTATTGGCTGTGTACATCTCAGATGGCTGACTGTGATCAAATAAAAATAATGGTCACAATAATGTTTTTCATTTTAAGTCATGCAATGCATATTACCTTATAAAACCACATCAATGTGATTAAACAACAGAATTCAGTCACGCATTCCCATAGATTGTCTCTGTACTTATCAAATACTGCCACTATAATGACTGTGTACACGTCAGATATCTGATTGTTATAAAAAAGTGGCTACAGCAAACTATTCAAACTTCAAATACTCTAAAAGCATGCAGTAATGTACACCCAAAACCAAAAAGCAAACACACTTGAAAAAAGGCCACAGGTAAACAATAATTTTGCTTCACCAACTGTACATTATCCCTACAAAGCAAGATCAATGACTGTTCAACTTTTATTAAGCAACAGTAAGGGTCAGTCACTTTCATATTTGGATAGTCCTGTACCAATCAATTATAAACATTTTATTTACAGTGCACACCTTAAATGTCAGATTTATTATCAAATAAAAAAGAAAATAATGCTCGTAGCAGTGTACATCAGTTTGTTTCATACAAACGCTAGTTCAATGACTCCTTAATTGTGGCCAAACATTAGTAGGATTCAGTCATTTTCATTAACAGACTACCTACCACACTTCAGATGCCTGACATTATTCAAATACAAATTGACTCAGTAATGTGTTTCATTGTGTTTCACATAACATATATTAACCCTTCAAAGCTAGATTAATTTCTGTTTAACTGTGATTAAACAACAGCAAGGATGAGTCACATTTGCCAATCCACAATGTCAACAAATGTCATTGACAGAAATTATACTGTTAGAAGTTGGGTATATATCACTTCAACAAAAAAAGTTTGTCGAATAAATATTCATCAAACTCAAATTGTCAAATCTTTTCTTCATCAAATGTCCATTTCATAGACATTTTTCACAGGGAAAAGAAATGGCCATCCAACCTAGCACTCATCACTAAACTCTAAAAATGTAAAACCCACCCAAGTAGGGCGCTTCACCCCCCCAACTAAATATACCAACTCTCATTTAATAACTGCCATAGTGGGCAGTGGGTCTTTAGGACAAATAAATAAATAAATAAAGCTATATAGTAAATTCCAGACAGGATCACATACCATTTGTGCTGCTCGATGTCAGAAATCTTAACAATAAATTCCTGGAATTTGAGGCTTTCCTGCAACTTGAAGATATTCATATATGACCTTCTTCTCTGACACCAAAGACATTGCTAATATTCTTGAGGACAAATTCTCTGCCAACTTCATCCACCTTATCCTCCCCTCTCTTCCCTCTAGTCCCCACCCTCACATTCCCCCTCCTAAGATCGATTTGTACCAAGTCCTTTCAGCATTTTCCAAAATTAAAAACAAAAAAAAACATTACATTCATTGGTCCTAACAATACCTCTGGATGCCTGCTGAGAAGTGTGAAGTGGCACTTAGCAAAACTCTTTCATCATGTCTTCATCCCTAGTCTTTCTACTGGTTATTTATCTGAGGAATGTGGAATGGTATTTTTTCAAAATTAAAAACACCACTTCCATGGGTTCTGACAGTATCACTGGATGCCTGCTGAGAAGCATAAATTTATCATAAGCAACCCCCCATCAAATCTATAACCTGAGTTTCTCCACTAGTTATGTCCCTGAGGAGTGGAGAATGGCAGTTGTAGTGCCCTTGCACAAAGATGGTCTCTCTACTGATCCTTGGAATTACAGGTCCATTCATTTCATTAATTTTATTTCCAAGGCTTTGGAATGTGCTATAGCTGAACACATAATGATATAAATAACGTCATATCACTGAATGCACATCAGTTTGGCCTTGTAAATGGTAGATCATACCTGCTTAACCTGATTGAGTTCTTTGAAGGGGTTTCCTGAGGCTATTGATAAGGGCATATACTTCACACTGCTTATCTCAACCTAGACAAGACCTTTGACACTATCTCCCATGCTGAGACTATTGACAAATTTTTGCAGCTCAACATTAACTCATACATAGTATGCTGGATTGGTAAATGGCTGACTGGCAGAATGCATACCATTAAGGTTAGGTTCATAGATGTGTATTAGACTAATGGCCCTGGAGCCTTTTCAAGCCTAGCCCATAGGATTACCCTGGCATCCTGCCACCCGACCTTAGTTCCCAGTGCCTCAGTCAAGTAGAGCCACTGGAGTGATCCCTGGGGTGAATTTTCTATTTCCCATCCACTCATCGAGATATTTCTTAAAGAGAGCCAGTGAGGTGCTATATTTGACATGTATGGGAAATCTATTCCATAGCATGGGCAGTCTCTAGGTTATGAACCTGTCCTTTGAGCTTGTTCTATTGATTGTGGTAATGAGGTCGAGGTCTCTGGAGCATGTGGTCTGGAGGGATTGGGATTTCTTTAGATGTAGCATTTCTAACAGAGCTGGGTGAGACATGGATTTGTAAATCAAGCAGAGATTGCCTCTAAGTAGGTGATATGAGACAGAGAAGGGTTGGAGTTTTTTGAGTCTGTCCATATAGGACAAGTGTTTAAGGCTAAGGATCCTCTTTGTGAGGTACTTTTGTGGCTTCCCCATTTGTTGCAGGTGTCTAGTGAGGTACGTGCCAAATGGGGCATTGTACTTGATGACTGGCCTAATGAGGGAAGAATAAAGGGAGACAATAACCTCTTTTGTCCTGGATGCAAAACCCTTAGTAATGAGATGTGCCACATAGAAGGTCTTTCTGACCGCAGTGGCAATGTGGTGGTCAAAAGAGAGGTTGCTGTCAACCTGCATTCCCAGATCTCATATAACTCCTTCTGTGTTCAGTGGACTACCATCGATGTGGTAATTCATGGGAACCAGGTTTTTCCCAAAGGGGATAACGACACATTTTTTGGCATTGCACTTAAGGCCATGCTTCTGGCACCAGTCATTGGTCTCAGTGAGGCCTTTCTGTAGGATGTCAACATCACTTGGAGAGTTAATAATAGCTCCCAACTTGCAATTGTTTGTGAACTTTGTCAGCCATAGTCCCTTCATGTCATCCTGGACTTCAAAGAAGTAGATACCATACAGGAGAGGACCCAGGACTGAACCCTGTGGGACTCCACTCATGACTTGTCGGCAGTTTGACTTGGAGTCAGCTACTTTCACAATGTGGGTTCTATCTGTGAGCCAGTTTGCAACACACCTAGTGATATAGGGGTTGATGCCTAGCTTAGTGAGTTTTTCTATGATTCCTGAGTGGGGAATGGTATCAAAGGCCTTGGCCAGATCAAGGTAGGCTGTATGATCCACCTTGCCTTCATCCACAGTTCTGGTGACTAACTCAAAGAAGTCAACCAGGTTGAGCAGGCATGATCTACCCTTCACAAAACCAAACTGTGTGGGATCCAGAGTTTGGAGATTCCGTATATCCTTGTTTATTAGGTCCATGATGATACATTCTATAACTTTGCATATCAGACTCATCAGGCTAATGGGGAGATAGTTCCCAGGGTCTGTATCACTCCTTCTTTGTATAGAAGGATGACTGTAGCAGTGCATCATTGGGTAGGGACAAAGCCTGAGGTGAGGCTGTGATTAAACAGGGTACACAGGTGTGCTGCCAGTTCACTCTGTAGTTCATGTAGAACATAGCCAGGGATTTTGCCAGGTCCCATAGAAAGTGTATTCTTGGCCTTGGACAGTGCTGTTTTAACCTGTGCAGCAGTAATACTGGGTGCCTGGCTAGTATTGTGATTGGTCCTTTGGTGGGCGAGAGAGGGGTAAAGTTGGCACTGAATCTCTCAGACAGCATATTGGCAATATCTGTTGGCTCGATATAGGAGGTACCATTGTGCAGTAGCTCAGAGTAAATCTGGGTATTGCCATGGAGATTCTTTACATAACTATAGAAGGCCTTGTGGTTGTCTTTACTATCTGCTGCAATTCTGTTTTCATAACTATCTTTAGAGGATTTGATGAGGGATCTCAACTTTTTGTTCAGGCTGATAAGGAAGTTTTTCCAGTCTTGGGACTTCACCTTATTCTGCATCAGTTTCCTCCTTCTGTTGTAGAGTTTGTTTATGGTAGGGGACCACTAGATTGGCTTCCTTTTTTTTTTTGGAGGAGAGCGTCTTGGTTCTATCGAGTATGGCGAGATCCATGCATTTGTGTATGTGTTCATACAGTGCATTGGTGTATGATTAGGCAGTCATGCAACTATTCTCCATTTGCATAGGTGCTGTGAAGTTAGCTACCTCTATTTTTAAGAGCCCACAGTTAGCTTTGGAGAAGTTTTTCATGGTGGTTACCTTTGTGGGGGGTGAGGGTGATAGATGTGGATTTCCAAGGTGATTAGTTTGTGGTCGGATCTAACCAGGGAGGAGTTGACTACTGGTGTAGAGCAACTGCCATCCATGTTAGTAATGACCAGGTCAAGGATGTTGCTACCTCTAGTGGGGGTATTTTGAAATATACATAAAAATATCACTAGTGGTGTCCCACAAGGCTCTGTCCTGGGTCCTATCTTCTTTGGTAATTATTTTTGTGAACTAAAAGCCAATGTCAAGGGACTTTGGTTAATCATGTTTGCTGATGATTGCAAATTAGGAGCAGTTATCAAATCTCATTCTGATGCTCGAATTCTGCAACAAAGTCTGGAAAAGAAAAACAAATTCTTGGTGTTTTAATCATGTAGCATAGTTTCCTTCAGTAAATCATTACTACTGTTAAGCATATATATTACATTCCATTTATGTTTAACATAGTCATCATAAATGTGGGTACTTGTTTTAAAATATAGACTCTCCTTTAACCATCATGTATCTGTGGTGGTTAAAAAAATCCTTCTATAATTTGTAGCAGTTCCTCAAAGTCCAAATAAGTTATCATATTTTATTCATCACTTATTAGATCCATCATTGAATATAATGCACCCTTCAGCATAAACCTTACCAAGCACCTAAACTAGCTTAAGAGACCTGAATGTTTCCTCAAAAAAAAAAAAAAAACAATATCAGGTCTCAGTACCTTTTCTTACTCTGATAGACTAAAAGTGCTGCTATTCTACTCAGCATTGTACAGACTCCTGAGAAGGTGATTTCTTCTTAGATTTCTGGACTATGAATGACCCAGCACTCTTTGAACTCCTTCACCTAAACATAACATAAACAGTAAAGAAACTCATGTTCTACAGATGTAAATATACACTTCATTAACAAGACCGGATAACATGACAAATACCTAACCCAACATACATCCCATTTCTGGAATATGCTGCCCTTACCTATTAAGGAAAGTACGTCCCTAGCAGTCTTTAGCTGAGGTGGTGGTGCTGCAGTAGCATTGTCGCCTAACAGTAAGACATTGTCCTGTTCGATTCTCAGCTAGAGCATCTTCTGTGTGGAGACATGCGTGAATGGGCATACCTTTGTTGAAGGTTGTGCGTTAGAGCTGGCAACTCGGCATGTAAAACTCTACTACCAATCATTAGCAGACCGGAGTTCCGCTGTGGTGACCCCTAACCAGGAAAAGCTGAAAGACAGAACAACAACTTCCCTAGCAGTCTTTAAAACCAGTTGGGATGACTGGATGGGTGACTGGAATTTTTTTATCAGAAATATGTGGAGAAAATCTGCTTAATAGGGGACACTGCTTGTTTCCCATCAATACTGGGTGATGCAGCTGAGCTTCTTAATAGTTTGTTTTGGCCATAAACTAAGTAAAAACTTATGAACACCCACCTCTGGAATAGTTCCATTACATATAGAACAGAATGCTATCCTCTCTTCATTTAAAACAAACCTTGTTGCTTAAATGGGCACTCATAACTTCATTCTGGTCCTGACTTGTTTTGCCCTACTGTAAACAGGAGATGTCCAGATGGTGGGAATTTGCAAGGTGATTATGGTTCATATTCTGACTTTACCTTGTAATCTCAATGGCTGTCTACATCTATGAAAATGCACTGATTCACTGAAAACATAACTTCTTTTATGAAACACAGCTTGATCATAACAGGCTTCACCATGTCTGCTGCAACAAGTTACACCTCTGCCCTCCACCATCAATAAGTGTGACCAACTTCTAACTTAGACAAATATAAACCAAACGCAAGTAGCACATGAATGTTGTTATACTGACTCTCTTATTACCTACATGATATTGACAGCAAGAAATCAAGTATTTAATAGTAATAGTACAGCAAAGAGTAACACTAAAACAATCACTGAAATTTCTGTATAAACTAACATGACATAATCATTCATAACATAGCTGCCAAATGAAAACTAAGAGCTAAACAAACTGCAATTGAAGTACAGAATATTGTAAAGGAGATAAAAGAAACAGAGGTGGGATCAAAAGGGAAGAGCAAATTATAAAAAAATAAATAGAATTTGTGGGAACAATACATGCAGTGAGATGTGAGGGAAGGCAGAAATTCAACAATTTATATAATATCTGAAATGATAAATGTTAAAAATAAAACATATTTATACTGAGTGAAAATTTTGACTATGGTTTGTTTTCTCTTCGTTTAGTGTATGTGCACCTAAGTCACAGTTTAAAACAGGATTTTATAAAGCTATTTAAAAATGCAGACAAAACCAAGACTACTATGCAGGGGAACCAGCAGGATTTTTTGCAAGGGGGTGCAATCCCAGAGCCCCCCACTCAACCCCCCACACAGCCATTTCAGTGTCCCATTAGTTGGCTATTTCTCCCAAGTTGCCATAAACACTGCTCAAAACTCTTAGTGTGCATACTGTTTTATGCTTAACTTCTTTAATAATTACAGGTATTTGGATTTAAATTACAATGTTTATTTCAAAATTTATAGCACAAACACTGATTGACATTTGCTAAACAAAGCAATAGTGTTACAATGAAAATGACTTAACATTAACATTTCTCTACCTTTGAAACTTACATTCACTGAAACAGCATTGCAACTCACATTCAATGAAAACGCATCTGGCCAGTGGTGGGTTAAATTTAACTTTGGGCTGTTTTCAAATCATAAGCCCCTTGCACACATTTTTAGGACCATGCAAAAGTTCTTTGATTCACATTCCTGACTCTATTAATTATAATATATAATAATTGAATTATATCTCTTGTATAATATAGCATCACTTTTTAAGAGTGTTTTTAAATTTATAGTTTTGAACATTTTTTGAGTAAGCAATGAAACACAGCATATGAACTAATAAGGAAAAACTGCCCAATTAAGAATATTTCAACATAAAAGGCCACTCAAACGTTTGTCATTATAATCCACCAATATCAGTCAATATGCACAATCTCTGAAGAAGTGAAAGTCATCTGAATAATTCCACATTAAAGGGATATGAAACTAATAAAGAGGTGGTCGCTAGAAAACAACTTTATATTTCACTGTTTCATCTAAAAATTCAGTGTCTGCTGCCCTTGAAGAATAAATTGCCTATGTTACATTACAAAAAAAATGGTAAGCTGGTATATTGCAATAGGGAATGGGTGGCAAACTGAAAAACAGTTTCATAGTTACTAGGCATCTCATCCAAAGGAAGACATACTCAGGACTGCAGCACCCCACCCCCTTAAAACACAAATTTACATGTTGTGGGAGTGTAACTCTACAACCCTCTACATCAAGAAACAAGCATGCTATTTGCTGTGATACTAACATTGCTTTAATGTTCTATACCAGAATAGTGATACAATATTAGCACACACAGCATGAGCACACACAGCATGAGTAGCAGTAAACTTCACTTCCCTTGAAGCTCACAATTTTTTGAAAATGCATTTGAAAATAAATTCCACCTGTTAACTCTAACTAGGGCATTTCTCTCTCTCTCTCTCTCCCTCACACACACACACACACACACACACACACACACACACACACACACACACACACACACACACACACACACACACACACACACACAAACACCTCAACCTCTTAGTGCAAGAAATCTGGACAAAGCCTAAAATAAATACAGACAGATTATAAATATTGCTCTCATGAACTTAGAAAATTGTTAGAATAACAGGATTTGAGTAAGTATGCATTTTTTAAAGGATAGGGCGTATAAATCTCAAATGTCTGTCATTACTTATTAACTTCAATCGTTTTTAGGAGGAATATGATGCAAAAATCATCTGGACATTCTGCAAAAACCTGTGCAGCTGAGGGGTATGCTACTTCCCTCTTACACACACACACACACACACACACACACACACACACACACACACACACACACACACACACACACACACACACACACTCACACAGACCTCAGAATTCTCTGCAAAGGCAACTTTGAATGTTTCTCTGTGCCTAAATATGTTTATGAGCATATTTATTTTAATTTTATTTTATTTGTCCAATGATTACTGAGAATATTTGACTGAGACAATGCCCCATTGTCAGCGAAGGCCTGTAGAGAAAATCTCCACAACAGATGAAAAGCATTTAAACAGTAGTTGATGAGTAATCATATACAAGGGGAGAAAAGTCTTGTCACAGATTAAATATTTTTACAATGTGTTGGGGAGAAAGGCTTCACAAACACAAATAAAAACAATTTACAACAACTGACAAGTAATTTTATACAAGAGGAGAAAAGCACAACAAGAGGTAAAAAACTCTTTACAATAGATCGGGGTGTACCTTATTTATAAGGGGATAAGAGCCCCCACAACAGATTGAAATACATTTACAAAATATTACTAGCAGAAATTGTGATCAAGGTAACAATATACACAGCAGGTAGCAAGACACTTTTCAAAATAGTAGTGAAGTGGTAAAGATGCATACGTTACTAGCGTGGTATCATAAAATTGTGAGCTAGTTTTGATGTTATGGTATGGTATGGAAGTGTTAGTGATTCAGAGTGTGAAATGCATAGTTATGGTAAGTAAGTGGCCATGTGTCAGCTCTAATGGTTGTGCAAGGACAGGTCCAGGTGTCAGACAGATATTTTGTAAATTGGCATTGAAATTGGAAAGATTGCTTGCAGCTATAAGGGGTAAGGGGATCGAGTTTCAGGAGTGGATTACATAGTTTAAATAGAGTAATTTTCTTGCTGACAGATGTGGTTTGTAAGCAGAGAGAAACATTTTGCTTTCATATTGATGAGACCTAGTTGGGTCATATGTATGCAGGAAGTCTTGTAGGGGCTTGCTATTCTGTTTTGTGTATTAATTTGTTGACTAGGATTAGTTGGGTGCATGTGAGTTGCTTGGGTAATTCAAGCCAATCAAGCTGTTTTAGGGATATGCTGTAGTGTGTAATGTTAGGTGGGTTAGTCACAAATTTAGTTATTTTATTATAACACTGGTTAACCATATTTTGAATGGAAGCTTGAAGGTTAAGCAGTACTGGGGAGCCATATAGTAAAGCAGGGAGAAGGATTGCAAGAACGTAGGAGTGTAGAGGCTAGGAGCCTTAAAAATACTTCATTGTCTCACACCTCAGAAAAAAAATTGTTAATGAGCTGCTTCCTGTGCCATGGGTACAGGGTTTCACCTTTATTTGCCAGCTGTGTGACCTTAAGAAAGCCACATAACCAGACAGTGCTTTGGGGTAATGCAGAATTTGTCCTAAAGCTCCTTAATGGTCTCCTGGACTGCATGGCTAGTAATGAACTGTGAACCTGGTATATTTCTCTAATTCCATATTCATTTTTAAGTGCATGCAGTGTACAATGGAAGATATAGTGGCAGTCAATATCAGGATCCATTGCTTATAATGTCAAAGAAACTATCCCCTAGATTCAATAAAATCCATATAGGCATAGTGTAGAGCTTGCATGGGATGTTACCATGTCCGTATACATGGTTCCCTCTCAGCAGTGTTGCATGCATATTAGTGATGGGCATTGCCGAGGGAGAGCCGTGGAGCACGGTTATTGAATCAGTGTAGGGAGTGTGGTGCTAACTGTGTCTGTAGATGAGTAACACAGTCCCTGCACTGTCCAATTGTATTACAGCAATGTAATTTAATTTTTTTAAAAAAGCATGTTTGTGAAGCATGGCGCAGAGTGCAGCAGTGCTAAACAGTGCTCAGACACCTGCCAGGCATCTAAAAATGTATTTATTTATTTATTTTACATTTGTTGACCAAGCTAGTCTGGCTGGATACATGTCCATTTTCAGCAGAGGCCCGAGGAGAAAAGCTCCACTATATACTAGTAAATAACATAAAAAAACAGCACAGCAAGATACAAATTATATGCATCCAGAGAACAATTCCTATGTAGCATAGTAACAGTACAGAAGCACTTTAACAAAAATATAAAATAAAGTGAGGATTCCTATTCTCATATTCTATGCAAAAGCAGGAGTAGAAAAACTGAAAGAAAGTGAAAACAGTGAGTCACACAAGAGTTTGTACAATATTTACAGGATTAACAATTAAGATAAATATTTTGTACCAGGGCACAAGTTTTAAGAAATAGATTTGCACAGCAGGGAGCAACATGTAGGTTTAAATAAGAGGAGAGATGACAGGTTGCAGTAGTGTAACAAGTAAAAGAGAAAATGACATTATAGGAAAAGTAGTATCCAAGTGGATACTAGGTGAGCTACAGAGGAAGGGTAGTACTAGTGATAGAGACGAGTAGAAGAGTAGTGGAGAGAACAGTAAAAAGAGTTGGATGCTGAGGTCAGTCAGGATTAGAGCAAGGGCATAGCCAGTTAGATTTGAAATAGTTCCTTAGTTGTTTCTTGAAAAGTTGTGATGAGCCTAAAGTAGTCAGTTCTATAGGAAGTTTATTCCAGTATGAGCCAACAACATTTGTGAACAAGGAGTCACCAGATTTATTGTGTGATTTGAGAGTAGCTACTAGTAGTTTGTTAGCTGAGTGAAGGGAAGTAAGATTCCTGTAAGGGGACACAAGGTTATTGAGTATTGGTGTATTAGTAGGGTAGTGGAGAATTTTATAGGTGATAACTAATTGATGTAGGAGAATAAGATTTTGAAGTTCAAGCCAGTCAAGCTTTTTGAGATTAACACAGTGACGGGTACGAAATGGGGAACCTGTGGCAAACCTGGCTATGCTATGGTAGGTTGTGGCAAATTTCTGAAGGTTAGATTTTGAAAGGTTGATAAAAGATGGAGAGGCATACAATAATGTAGAGATGAGATGAGTTTGGGCTAGAGACACCCTGCTGGTTGCTGTTAGAAAGGGCTTAAGTCTATAGAGGGCACCTATCTTTTTATTAACAGCTTTGATGGTTAGGTCAATGTGGCAATCAAAGTTTAGTTGATTATCTATTGTAAAGCCTAGTAGTTTAGTGGAACAATCAGGTGTAATGATTGTGCCATTGTCAGACACAATAGAACAGGAGAAAGGGGCAGATTTAAGGGTTGGAGAGAAGAGTCATAGTTTGTTTTTTTTGGGGATTGAGGAGGAGACAGATATGTTGGAACCATTAGAAAATAGAAAATGGATATATTTATTTATGTAAATGTCAAGTTTAAGCATAGCTGAGTGGGTTTGCACTGCATGGTGCAGTGCTCAGCACTACTTAAAGGTAACTCAGAGGTATATGTAAAGGTATAACAAAACTCCGCATAGCTAAATGGGTAGAGTTATGACCTCATGTGCAGGGGTTCAATACATGGAAGAGCAATTTATCATTTTTGTTTGAAATAGAAGTTATGCAAATTATCTTAAATGCTGGTCTGCTGTGCTCGGCTAGGCTCTGCTAAGACCTTCTAAGCACTGCATAAACAAAATAATGGCTGATGATGTTTATGCACTGCTTGGCACTGCTTAGATGATTTGTGCATTTCTAAGCACTGCCCAGCATTTGGTGTATTCCGGTTTTCACACTGCTTAGTTCAGCCATGCTGGTTTGGGCAGTGCTAAGTGAGGTGCTGCATTATTAAATATTGCCCAATGGCGTGTAAGGGTGAGAAAGCAGGCTATATTAAGCCCAATATGTGGGAATACAGCATAATCCATTGGAGTTCTGCATTTGAAGGATATAATGGCAGTAGCTGGATAGGGTTTGAGCCTTTGGGCACAGTGTTGGGGTATTCAGCAGTCCCTGGTCATGGTTGGACTCCTTGTCAAAAGCCATGATGACTGGCTGGTGCAGAGTGTTTACCAGCACTCAGAGTGCAAGGCAGAGGCCTGGGACTGGCTGGCAAGGGACCTCACCAGTGCAACTGGTATCCCCTGCACAGGTGGGCAGTGTTGTCACCACAATGACAAACTGAAAAAATGGAAGGAGTTCTCTTGGACATGTGGGTCCAAGAATTTTGGGCAGGGAATGTCCCACATGTATGTAAGTACCTTTACCTGTGTTTCACCAATATCTAATCTTGAGTGTCTGCTAAACTGGTATGCATTATGATGTGCTTCTCTCCCAACAGCTGTAGAGATGAGGGCTTGCAACATCGAGGTGCATGCCGGATGCTTGGCCAGGTTGTGCCGTGAGTGTGGTAAGTACAGATGTATTTTGCTGTCAATAGTCAAATAAGCAAGAAAGAGTAAAGCATTAACTGTGATTAGGTATATACAGTAAAGATTGTATTGCAATGAATGTGAACTTACACCTGTACTGCAAGACATGCATACTGTCAACTGTAGTGCAATAGGCAGGACAGACTAATGCATTAACTGTAATAAAATATATGCAATAAAGTTTGTAGTGCAATAACTGTGAAATGACAGCTGTATTGCAATACCTGCATAATGACAACTGTTGTGTAATAAAAACTTGAAACTATACCAGTAACTACATGAAGGTATCTCTAATAAAGTCTGTTGTGTAATCAATGTGGAATTAGAGCTGATTTGCAAGAAATCAATTATGACAACTATTCTACAATGAAAACACGAAATAATATCAGTACCTGCATGAAGGTATATCTAATAAAGTCTGTTGTGCAATAAGTTTGGAAGTAGAGCTGTTTTGCAAGAAATCAATTATTACAACTGTTCTGCAATAAAATACAAAATATTATCAGTACCTGCATGAAAGTATATCTAATAAAGTCTGTCATGTAATAAGTGTCAATTCAGAGCCGTTTTGTAAGAAATGAATTATGACAACTGATCTGCAACAACACATGGACCAATAGCAATAACACCAAGGTAAATCATGTATGTCAAGATCATCTTATTTTCCCCACCGCATGTCAGCAACAACCATTTAGGCTGTGAGGTATGGTGCTGCAGTCAGGTATAACAGTGTACTAGTTGTAGACTGTAAATAACCCATAATCAGATATTGTTTCTTGACTTCACAGATATTTCAACACACTAACAATGAATTCTGTGCATCTGCATAATATATAGTAATGTATAGTTTACCTAGTATCTTTGTCATGCTTGAATGTCATGCATGTGTGTTCAACTGTCACTGCAGTTCAGTATAAAACGGTACCACTATTACCAGGTCATATTTTGGTACCAGGTAAGCTGTAGGCAAATATCAGTCATTCATTCCATAATGAGCAGTGACTCAGTAGCTCATTTTACTAAATGCTCTGTAGGAAGTACATTTTTGCCACACACAGACCAGGGTTTGAATTCATTGCTATGTAGATCTAAATATTACAGTATCAATCACATAATGTTTACAGATATTCTCTACACACGAACTACAGGTAAATGGGTGAGGTAGCTAATATTATGAGTAAATTACTGGGTGTTTCGATGTCACAGATTGTTATAATCTTTACCAGGAATGTGAAAATATAGCATAAAATAAAGGAAAACTAAAGGAAATACATATAATAATAATAAAAGAAAAGAAATAAAATGTGTAAACTTTGGTATGGCTACATGCTTGGAGTGTCTGTTAAAGGTTGCTGCAGGCAATTAATACATTTGAAGCAGATGTCCTCTGCAGTCACTGCTGTTGGATTCTATCCCCATGCCTGCCAAGCAAGGCAGGATAGTTGTTTACTGTACACATGCATGTCTCTCAAGTGTCATGCTATTACAGAATGTAATTACTGTTTTATAATCCCTCTGTCACAGATGTATCATTAACATGATTATGTAAATAGCAAAGTAACACTACATCAGCCCACAGTACACCTTGGTAGTAATACAGGTACAACTGCTGTGCAAGTGTTCTGAGAAGTTGTGTACCACAGTTGTTACTGCTTGGCCCATACTGTCTCATGCAGATAGCTTGAGAGGTATGTACATGCTACAGCAGCTACAGAACACTTTTACACATAAAGAAAGGACAGACCTGCAGAGTAGATAGCAGTACTGCTGTCCAGTATATAGCCTATCTTCTTTTTCTTTCAGATGTTCCCATTAGGGGTCACAACAGCAGATCATCTGTTTCCATTTCTTCCTGTCCTCTGTATCGTGCTCTGCCACACCAACCACCTGCATGTCCTCTCTCACCACATCCATAAACCTTATCTTAGGCCTTTCTCTTTTCCTCTTACCTGGCAGCTTCCTCCTTAGCATCCTTTTCCCAATATACCCAGCATCCCTCCTCAGCACATATCCAAACCAAAGCAATCTTGCCTCTCTGGCTTTGTCTGCAAACCGTCCAACATGGGCTGACTCTCTAATATACTTATTCCTAATCCTGTCTACCCTCGTCACACCCAGTGCAAATCTTATCATCTTTAACTCTGCTGCATCCAGCTCTGACTCCTGCCTTTTTGCCAATGCCACTGTCTCCAACCTATATAACATAGCTGGTCTCACTACCTTCTTGTAGATCTTCCCTTTCACTCTTACTGGTACCTGTCTGTCACAAATCACTCCTGACACTCTTCTCCACCCACTCCACCCTGCCTGTACTCTCTTCTTCACCTCTCTTCCACCCTCGCCATTACTCTGAACTGTGGATCCCAAGTATTTAAACTCATCCACCTTCGCCAACTCTACTCCCTGCATCCTCACCATTCCTCTATCCTCCCTCTCATTCACACACATATATTCTGTCTTAGTCCTGCTGACCTTCATTCTTTTCCTGTCTAGAGCATATCTCCATCTCTCCAGGGTCTCCTCCACCTGTTCCCTACTCTCACTACATATCATAATGTCATCTGCAAACATCATAGTCCACAGGTACTCCTGTCTGATCTCGTCTGTCAGCCTGTCCATCACCACTGCAAATAAGAACAGGCTCAGATCTGATCCTTGATGTAATCCCGCCTCCACCTTAAATGCATCTGTCACTCTCACTGCAGATCTCACCACTGTCACACTATCCTTGTACATATCCTGTACCACTCTTACATACTTCTCTGCCACTCCTGACTTCCAAATACAATACCACATCTCCTATGTAGGCACCCTGTCATATGCTTTCTCTAAGTCGACAAAGACACAATGCAACTCCTTCTGACCTTCTCTGTACTTCTCCATCAACACACTCAGAGCAAAGATTGCATCTGTATTGCTCTTTCCTGGCATGAAACCATACTGCTGATCACTAATCATCACCTCCCTTCTTAACCTAGCTTCTACTACTCTTTCCCATAATTTCATGCTGTGATTGATCAGTTTTATCCCTCTGTAGTTACTACAGCTCTGCACATCACTCTTATTCTTAAAAATCAGTACCAAAACACTTTTTCTCCACTCCTCAGGAATTCTCTCACTTTCCAAGATTTCATTAAACAATCTGGTTAAAAATTCCAATGCCATTTCTCCTAAACACCTCCAAGCTTCCACAGGTATATCATCTGGACCAACAGCCTTTCCATTCTTCATCCTCTTCATAGCTATCCTTACTTCTTCCTTGCTAATCCATTGCACTTCCTGATTCACTATCCCCACATCATACAACCTTCCCTCTCTCTCACATTCTCTTCATTCATCATCCCCTGTTATTAATGGACTGTATTCATCTCACTCCCCACCCCTTAACTTCATATATTTATTATTCTTATTCACTGGTTATGGTTTACTATTAACATATGTTGTTCCATAAACTTTATTTTAGGGCATGTCTTTTATTATTGTTATGTATTACAATAGCTGCATATTAAGATATCTTGTTCAATTACCTATTCTGTTGGCCTTATGTCGTAACTGTTACTGGCATGCTGTTACTATATTAACTGTTCTATTATTTATTGTTGTATTTCATATAATATGTATTGAAATGTAATGGGGTTATTTCCATTGTTCTGGCATGCTCTTATTACTAACAATAGTTTTGTTCATAACTAACCCATATGTATTGCTTTACCTCCATAACAACAGCATGTCAGGGTAGGCTGGTTCCTGCTGATTCACCTACAATACCTCAGCTAGCCATGACTCTGGGTCCTAGCATGTCTGGGACCTAAGCAGGTAGTGACCCTGTGCTGGCTCTGCACCACCTTTGGATGGAACCACCTCAAGGAATGGAGCCCGTCCCCCTCTGGGAGTGGTGGCGGTAGTCACCCAGGATCAACTACTGGCCATGGTGCGCAGGATTGTTCATAGGAGCTATGAATGCTGTCTGCACTAGATTGACAACCTGGTGGGGTTGTCTGGCCCTGGTGCCCAGCCTCCAGCACAGCAATGAAGGAGCAGTGTCGTCTGCCCATGGGTGGGTATGTCAGTCATGCTGCTGCTGTCTAGAGGCACATGCTACTCAGATTCCACAGCACCATCCCCATTCAAGGTGATTACCCCCCTGATGTGTCACACACTGCCCATCTGCTGTCTTGTCTGTCTTGTCTGCCTGCAATTGCATATTCTCTTACCCTACTTATCTCCCCACATGTACCTGTATCCCTTCCGCAACATTCCACTCTCCCCTTAAAAAAAAAAACAAAAAAACAGGGCACCTGTCCCCCCCGCAAAAAAAAAAAATCACCCCATACATAGCTCTCCATTTCACACACATGTCTACTGGACACAACTAATTTTGTCCAATTGGCTTGTCAGTGCATTTATGTTGTCCTCATCCCTCTCTCTGGGGTTTGAGAGTCCAAATTCATCCACAAAAATCTGTCAAAATGCACAGCTGTTGCTGTGCAAGAAATGAAAAGCTATCATTCTTTCCTACAGTCTCCTGCAAATCCCTACCTCCTTTCACCAAGTTTCCTCCCTGCTTACCTCCATTTCATCACCGTCATATCACCCCCTTTTTCTTTTCTTTATAATTTTTAGTGCATGTTTGTGTGGAGCGCTGCACCACATCGTGTAAATCCACTTACATGAGCTTTAATGTGCGTTAATGATCTTATGTGTTTCTTGCAGTGTTAGGCACATGTACAAAATAATCATCCCTGCACATTTCAGACACAGGCCCCTGCTAACTATAGCCTACTGCACTAACCCACTAAGCCACACAGATCTTAATTAATGCAGCTCTTTCCAGCAATTCATACTGATTGCCACTGACAGACTGAAATCAAACCTAATGTGAAAAATGGGAGTGTATCTGGGACTCTGTTGCAAGAATATACCAGTAGCCAGCCAAATAATTAATAATTGCAGTATGTGAGGCCTGGGATAGCAGGTAAATGTTCCCTTTTACCTGCAACATCTTTAAACACACCTGCTAAAGCATCAATAGCATAGTACATATGTTCAGCTGGGACCCTGCTGCAGAACAACTGCCTTTGAAAGCCATGCGCATACTGATGGATGCAGACAACATGTGTCACAGCCTGTATGTCTGCACATATATCTGGCAATCACCCCTGCTTCAGCACTACCTCAGTAGCTCAGTCTGTTAAATCCCTTGTATACAGACGATTTTGCCATACACAGTCCTGGGTTTGAATCCACTGTTGTGAAGACAGCACATAATAACTGAATCATGCAATTTTAATCCCCATTGGTTACTGCTACTATATTATCTGCTACCCAGTTTTGCAAGTCAAAGCCCTGCAGGTAGGGATACACTGCACGTATTTGTATAGTCTAACTATACGTCACCTGTACATACCTCAATTGGACTGTAAAGGGTACCCTTACCCTGGCTCTGCTGTAATGACAGTGCTGACACTGCTGCCATGGTTACATGTACAGCTTGCTGGCCTACAAAGAATTCACATTCAGCCCATGTGTCCTAGGCTGCAGCAGCAGCTGCAGCCTGGAACATACATGGCTGTATGATAAGGTAGCTGCAACAGACTGATCATACCTCCCAACCCCCTATAACAAGAGATACGGAAACAACCATACATAAAGGGGGAGGCAAAGGCCTAGAGGTAGGTATATGTTTCACAGTTTGTCCCTGCAAAGATAGTAAGTTGACAGAATAGCAGCTACTGCATTAGCATGCATATTCTGACAGGTATGAAGAGTGACACTCACATGTCTTTCTCCCCTTACTGATTTCAACCCACAATGTTTGCCATTGAACTGCCAGATGACCACACTATGGGACACTGACCAAACATATGAGGCAAAACTGTGGACATACGTCCTACATCTCTGCAGTGGATGGTATGTGCACTTATCTTCTGTGATGCTGTAGTCTCCAAACCTCAGTAATGTCCATCACAAAAACTAAGATAGAGGCCAATGCCTACCTGTTAATGTGCATTGCCCACAAAAGGCAAGCAACTGCTAATTGGGAACAGGTCTGTATGTGGTTTTACACAGACAGCATAATTGCAAAGCATTTGCAGAGGAGTGCTTCAAAAAAAGGAATACATCACTCTACCAGGTACATACTAGATTTCCCCATAAAACGGGATGCAGATGGGAGAATGGAGGTATGGGGACTAGGGACTAAAACAATAGGCTTGTATTAGATCTATGATATTGACATGCTAGTGATAGCTGTCCAACACCTACAGGCATGCCTTTCAACTGTCCCTGCTTTGAATCACATCTCTGCTCTGTCCTTGTCAGTCCCTGCTACAACGATCGGCTATTGAAGCAAAGATAGTGGAAGTATGCTTACTGGCCATGCAAAGTAAGAATGTGAATAGATTAACAGCTATTACTGTAGCACAAGTGTTTTCTGAGGGGTCTGATGGGTGACAGATTCTGTTTTAATTTTCTGACAGCAGCCATCAATGATTGAACAACCATTTCTCAGACATCCACAAGTTTGTGCAAAAAGGACCACATCAATGCGACAAACATAGTGACATTCTGCAAACATCTGTATAGTTGAGAGTTATCATGTCTAAAGGGTACAAATAGTACAGGAGGTTTGCATTCCTGTCTGTTATTGTGGCACACTGGTGTTGCTAAACTGTCCCCATATAGTTGTTATAATAGCACACATTTGTCCGACAGTGGCCGTATGACATATTAGTGGGATTTGTCCATACGGGACACACCACAGTACACTGCAGTGATGCATGTAGAGATATACACCAAAATCTGTCAGGGCACACAGGGACATTACCCAATATTGCTACTATCTTGGTGATAACCACACAGGTAGTGTGTTGTCAGACTATGGGGTATGACGTGCGAGGCAGCAGTGGATGGTGCAGGCCATTATGGATGTGTAGGGTCTTTACATAGTGGGCATCCATGCATCTGGTCCTGTAATGTGTTCCCCTCTTGTCTTGCAGGAGCGATGTACCGATGGAGACATCCACCATTGTTATCTGCAGATAATGATGCTATTCTAGATACCCTCAGACTCCATCATCACATCCTGCTTTCAGGGGGTTGCCAAAATCATGAACAGTGGGCAGCATTGTGTGGCAACCTTGTGAGGGCTGTTAATCAGATTGGCTAACAGAACAGGACCTATGAGCAGGTCTGACACTGGGCCACAGATATGGTCAATCCTGCATGCCAGGGATCATGCTGCCACTGGAGGGCCTGCAACAGAACAACCACTCTCAGCCACAGACAAATTCCTGGTGAACCTAGGATCAACCAACATCTCCCAGCAATGCATCAATCCATACATCCTGGAGGTGGGTGCCACAGCATCCGCTTCAGAGGAGCATTCAGGTAAGATTACTATGTTCACCAGTATAATACATTAGCAGTCACTGTTACAGGCTCTACAGAAAAGTACATGGATGTAAGGTCTATCTGCATATGGGGGTTGGCTTTTACCCACAGCTGTGCACACATCCTCAGAATGTCAGCAATATAACCAGTATCACATTAGCTTCTGTACATGTGGACATACGCACATATTACCTAGTAACACTGCAACATTTGGTGTTGCTGACAATACTTCTCCCTCACCTTTTCACAGGTCTGTCAGATGTAGCTGGAGTCCATGGTCCTGTAGCTGGTAAGTGTAATACTGTTGTTTTGCAGATGATATGAAAGTTAAGGACTGCTATTTTGCCTTATGCACAACTGTTGTGCTTAGCCAGAGTAGAATAGTTGTATGTTCCATTTCAGAGCAGTTAACTACAGTGCACAGCCTAGGGAATGACAAGTGTGCATTTGTACAAACATTGACATGTTTGCAATTATAGTCATGAGCAACTATGCAGCCTGCTGTACATGAGGAAACTACTCCAAGATGCCCATTCAAACACAATAGGGAGATGGTACATAGATGAGGCAGTGATACTTCAACTGGCATATCATTCTCAAGATACAGATACTGGGTTTTATGTGTAGTTCTATCACATAGACTGTTATATTGCATGCCTCACAGGGGTAGTGTACTGTCAATGTTACCTGGATGTAGGTGATGTGCATGTTATACAAGGCCTGAGTTTTCTGTGTATGTTGTTGTGAATTTGTGTGTTGTGCATGGGACCAGAGAAGAGAAGATTTGGGGCATGTAATGCAGTTGTGGATCCTCATCTGTATGAGTCTGTATGAATTACTATACATAACAGTGCAGGTGGTAATGCACTGATTTTGTCTTGCTTCACACAGGTGAAGGGGGGTTGGAGTCCACCTGATGTCAGTGTCTCATCGAACTCTGATGATGATGGTGGCCATAGTGAGTGGCTGAATCTGACCCAGTGGTTGACATCCCTCTTCTACTCCGATTGTCCCCATACACAGTCAGTATGTTCACACATACCCAGTCATCAGAGGCCACAGATATTGGACAGTCAGAGGGTGATGACATAGTACAGGACAGTGTGAGAACTATGGTATCAGTGAGTGTAGACACTGGCCATAGCCAGAAAGCTGATGGGGTCCCACACAGACAGATTGACAGGCATGCTCAAAGGAGGACTGCTGCCCATCCACTTCCTGTTGCAGGTGTCTCATCACGGGTCACTTACAGCATGTTTCGGGCTGTCATGGAGACACAGGCACATTCTGAATGCAGCACCAGATGGATGCTTAGTGTTATGGATGCAGCACAGTCTGATATCTGTAACTACCACCACTGCATTGGTGATGCCCTGGATTATTTCACTGATGTAGTGGACAGACGGTGGACTGAGACAGTGTCTGTCTTTGAGCGCATGTTGTCTGTGCTGGAACATCTGGTTGGAGTCAGGCATTAGACATGTGGAAGTAGGCCAGCAACATCATCTGCTGAGAGTCCACTTGGCCGTGCACACCCACGCTCCTGTAGTGGCAGTACCTCCAGTTCTACAGAGGGAAGTGTGCTTTCCAGACCATGTAATGGCAGGCCATGGGCACATGGTCCTGGGCAGTCCCATGGGGGACACAGGCCTGGCAGACAGCAGTCACCGTCAGGTAGTAGCACCATATTTGACCTTGGGCATGGTGGTGCCTGTGCTACTCCTGGTGAAGCCAGTTCTTGTTTTCATAGCTGGAGACAGTGAACTGTCCACTCTACCATGTATGGTCCACAGCTGTCCACCATACACATGTGTAGGGTTAGCACTGGGCTTGACTGCGTACATGCATGCACTCCAACACCACTGTCACATGCAGGTCACCAAAAGACACACACAGCATCTCTCCATGGCCCATCTGAGCAGCATCTTCTCCTGTCTCACACACATGCTGTCAACTGTTTGGGACAGTTGAGGCCTCTGACACCCTCACACCACACCCTGGCATGTGATGATACCTGTGCCACATCCCTGCCATCTGTGCCATTGATGTGGGGACCTGCATATATGTGTCTGAGGCACATGGTGACTATATATCTTTACATGTGTTTATTTAGTGTGGTAGTGTTATGCCATGGCAGTTGTTGTGGGCCACAACAGGTACTCTGTGCTGGCATGTATCATGACTACACATCAAACATTGTGTATCTTTGTTGCCTGATGGTACATTGGTGGCAGTGTTACAAAATGATAGGTGTGTTATGGACCTGAGTATGTTTTTGTCCCAGGAGTCTGAGCAGTTCAACTATAGACAAATGGGGGCAATACAGCAGCACAGGATGGCAAAGTAGCACAGCAGGCATATGACATCAGCAAGATATGCCAGTATACATGCATGGCTCCCTAGGTGCATATGTGTAGAACAGTGTATCAGGGACAATCAGTGGCATCATGCCTTCATACCCTGTGACACACTCTACTACCCTTGATACATGACGTGCATATTCCTGGATGTAAAATTCTGGATGGTGATGGACATCAACTATGCTTATGTAGAGGAGGGAAATTTAAGGCCAGTGGCTAGTCACAGCACCATAAAATGCATAACCAATGCACGGGGTAGCCAAATTGGCATATCTGTAGTACTGTAAAGGGACATATTTGCACACACAAGTTGGATGTTGTGAGATTCAAACCCGTACCTATCTAGTAGTACACACTAGAGCTTACAGTACTTATTGCATGTGCCATGCTGTTTATGTGGTATTATATTGTCAGCATGAGGTCTTAAGGTGGATGACTGACATCAGCAGGCCTTGTAAAGGAGACAATGTTGAGGCCAGCAGCTAGTCAATGGGCATAAAATGCATAACCACTGCACGGAGGTAGCCTGCATGGGCTTGTCTGAAGTGCTGCATGGGGATATATTTATACACATGTGCCCAGGGTTGGATGATGAGAGGTTAGAACTCCTACCTATCTAGTCATACACACTATAGCTTGCAGTACTTATCACATGTGCCATAGAGTTCATCTGTTGTTAGATTGTCAACCAGTGCTCTTAAGGTGAATGACATCCACAGACCTTGTAGAGGTGAGATTTTAGTGGCTAACAGCCAGTCTCAGGGCCATAAAGTGCATACCATTGCACAGCGACAGCCCATATGGGCATATCCCGAGTACTCTGAGGAGATATATTGATACACACACACACACACACACACACACACACACACATACACGGATGGTGTGAGATTAGAACTCCTACCTATCTAGTATTATACACTACAGCTCACAGTACCTATTGCATGTGCCACAGGTTACTTCTGATGTACATGTTAATGCAGGCAGAGTACTTATGGAGTATGCAAAGTGGCCTTGTGTTAGACAGCATGTGTTGCCTGCAGAGTGATACTGCTTGGTACTGTTATTGTATCTATTATCCTAAGAGTGGGATACCTGGTAATATCCCTGCTATGTGTGTACACTTACCAGTCTGGCCATATGTGGCTGTTTGCACTTTGATAAGCAGACATGTGGCCAGGGACAATATGGTCTGTCCAAGGCATGTATTGCTTCCATTGTACATTACACTACCTGCATACCTATGTCGGTCTACAGGGTGACAGTCTGCAGACACAGGGGTCTTTGGGTGTGTGTGGATTATGTACTGTTGCAGCCTTGTTCTGGTGCCATCGGACAGCTGCTGTGATGTGTATGTGCAGATAACCCTAACATTCTAGGGTATGTGGTGACATTCATACATCCCCGCCTATATCTATATAAATGTGTATAACAGGGATGTCTCCTTAAATGTGGTTGTGTGTGTAAATAATGTAAATGTGTTACGTAGATGTATGTGGGGAGTCTATGTATCAATGCACTTTATATAGCTATATATACATCTTGTTATCATATATTTAATATATATAAATATATATAAATATGTATATATATATATATATATATATATATATATATATATATATATATATATATATATATATATATATATGCCACATACTGATAGAACACTAATCAAACATGAGGGGGATAGGAAGAGACAGATATGGATACATAACTGCATGTCTGTACAGACATATGTCCACATAGGAGGTCTTTGGGTGGTAGAGGCAACAGACTTCAGTGCAAGTTAGCTAAGTGTAGGAGCATGCCCAGTGTGACAGCCAGCACTTACAAGGTGACTCCAGGCCAGAGCTACCTGTACTCTAGTTTGGAATTATTGTGTGCTGCAGGCCGTTGGCTGCTATACCAGTTGCCACAGTACTGCAATTCCCTGATATTGTCCAAGGCATTTCCAGGCTGCTTGCTGACCTTAATATGTGACTCATACATTTGAACTGTACAGAGTGTCACAGACTGTCCAGACTTTTTACTCATATTTTTGGCCCACTTCACATAACATTACGGTTTTCTGGCAAATTGGTGGCAAATCAGTGAAGATTAAAGTAAATAAATAATGACAGACATTTGAGTTTTAGACTCCATGCACATCAGGAGAGTCATTATAATGCAGGACCTGTTGTTCTATTGGTATTCTACATTTGTAGGACAAATATTTAAAACCTGTCCCAGTTTGTGGGCCTTGGTCCCACTTTGATTCATTTTATTTGACCAGATTTCCTGCTCTAAGAGGTTGAGAGGTATGATGTGCCTAGCATACATTGTGAAACACCACACACAGGGTGATAGTCTGCATACCTCTCCCTGTACATGTTTTTACAGAATATCCAACATTTTGTCCCATATGTCTGGTCTGTTCCTCATACATTTGTGGTTTTCTGCTACTATTGTAAACAGCAATCACTGACTTGTTGTACCTACTGGCCCATTTAAGTGATGGCCTTTACATCCTGCAGCTAATCTGACCTGTTGCAGTCTGCTGTTATACTAGCCACCTGCTAGGTTACTCAGAGCATGTATAATGCCTGCCTGTCTGTAGGTATGGCTCTTTGTGCCCCTATTCACTCTGGCTTTGACCAGCTTTCTTCCAGTAGCAGATTGAGGGGTCATGACAATCTGTGGGACTACCACAATATGAGTACCTCACATGCAAAAGATATTGGATGCTGTCAGATTTGAACCATTGCATATGCTACTGTCCCTAGTCCAGTGAGCCACACCAGCCACCAGACAGAGAGGTTTCATTCATCACATTATCAACAAGATAGAGGAATTGCCTGTTCTGCTGGTATATCATTGCAGACTTACTGTTACAGCAGTTGTATGGGAACACTGATGTGTTTGGGTGGGGGATGACCAGCCTATGATCTGCTGGCATAGCCAGTCATATGAATGTCCTGTGACCCCACTATTTGACATCTCCCTGGAATGCTGTCATGGAGTTTCCAGGCATGTGGCATAGTGGCTATTATGGGGGTCATACTAGTGAACACAGTACCTGTTGTCCCATGTGGCTTTAGATCTGTACAAGTATCCCAGTAGCCCATTATAGATTTCTGCAAGTAGCCCAGTAGCACACTATATATAGCCCACTATAGTCCCTTGCATACATGCAATAGGTCCATACATATGCTACCATATTGTAGTACCCCTTACAAGTAGTGTACAGGAGAGTGGCTTACCTTGTGAATGCAACAGTTGACAGACCTGTAATTCGGGGCTGACTCTGTCTGAGGCATGCAGTCAACAGCTAATTCATGGTGAGATACAAGTTGTGTGGGCTGACTGGCATAATTGTTACTAATATGTATGCGAGTTGGAGTAAGATGTCAGTCCCTTGGGCCCTAGGTTGTCAGCACATAGGTTCATAGGTTCATAGGTTGGTACTAGGCTATCAGCCCTAGGGCCTATACAAGCCTAGCCATAACAATTCCCTGGCTATTTCTTCCCACATTATTTACTTTCCTGGACCCCTGTCTAGCAGGGCGACTGACGTGATCCCTGGGGTGAATTTCCTTTCTCCCATCCAATCGTCAAGGTTCTTCTTGAAGAGGTCCAAAAAGGCACTCTCCTTGACATGTATGGGCAATCTATTCCAGAGTCTGGGGAGTCTCTGGGTCAGAAACCTATCCCTCCAGCATGTTTTGTTTATTGTGATGACAAGGTTTAGATCCCTGGAGCATGTAGCTCTGAGGGATTGGGATTTCTTTAAGTGTAGCATGTCCAACAGCTCTGGGTTTGACATGGCCTTGTATGTTAAGCAGAGATCGCCACTGAGTAGACGATATGTGACAGAGTATAGCTGGAGTTTTTAAGGTGGTCAGCATAGGGCATCTGCTTTAGGCCTGTGATTCTTTTAGTGAAGTATTTCTGAGGCCTTTCCAGTTGTTGCAGATGTCTTGAGAGGTACATACCAAATGGGGCGTTGTATTCTATAATGGGTCTAATGAGGGATGAGTACAGTGGGACAATGACCTCCTTTTTTCTGGATGAAAAGCCCTTCGTGATGAGGTGTGCCACATAGAAGGATTTCCTGACTGTTGTGGCGATGTGGTTATCGAAGGTGTGACCACTGTCCACCTGTGTCCCTAAGTCTCTTATCACACTTTCTGTGTTTAGTGTACTGCCACCTATATGGTAATTCTTGGATACATGTTTTTCCCCAAAGGGGATAACAATACATTTCTTGGCATTGTTCTATGCATTGTCTCTTGGCCAAGGCCAGGGCATATTGGGCATGCCTACTTCTGCCTACAGGGACAGCCACTACACACATTCATGATAATGCCCTGGGCATTGCACACAACCTGGCAGTTGATGGAGTGATACCCCTTGTGGTTGACATAGATTCTACCCTCATCACTGGGTGGTGCCTTGATGTGTACATAAGTGCAATCTATGGCACCCAGTTCCTCAGAGTAGCATGTATACATGGTAGAAGAGTTGGATACTGATGGCCCTCTCCTCAGGGATGAGGGGAAAATAATTGTGCTCACTAGCATGTGGTAGCATGGCATTGAGGAAATGGTGGAGTGCACTGGAAACAGATGCCTGTGAAACTCCCATCATGTCCCCCCTTGGTCTTTGGAAAGTACCTGTTAGCTAGTATCCTAAGGGCTAAACATATCTTTGTTTCCACTGAGATGGGGTCCCCTCTGTTGCCTCTCGGTCTGAGTTGAGAGCAGCAGAGCTCAGTGAGTTGCTGTAGTATGTCCCTGTACACCCTGTAGTGCTCTGCTATCTCCAGCTCATGTAGATCTTGGTAGGTTACCATGCAACTGAACACTCTCTCCTTCTCAGTCAAGAACTATTGTCAGCATCAGAAGCAGCTGCATTGACCTCAGCATCTAGCACATACATATGTAGCAGACCTGCAGCAGCCCCTAGCATTCTCTAGGTTAAAATTCCCAAGTCAGTACTCCAGTGGTGCAGAATATGGGGGGAATCAGATTGTAGGGTGTATGCATACTTTATAGTGTTCTGCTGTAGGTGTAGCCTGGGTGATTGACTACCTATGATGCATTCCACCTGCCAAGTCCACCATTAAGGGGTTTAACAGCCCTAGTTTAAGAGCAATGCTCATCAGTAATTAATATATCATTGGCTTTCTCAGCCAATTTTTTTTTTGAGAGTCGTCCTTGCTGAGCACTGTGTCATGCCACACAAACCCGAGCTGCACAAATAAACAAGGCTTAGCAGTGAGCAGACATGCCCCCATGGAAGGTCATGCTCAGCATGGCTGCACACCATGCAAACACAATCAAATATGCTCAGACCTGCTGAAACATGTGCCCAGAAAATAAGCAAAATTTAACAGTCACAGGACACACCCCACTGCTGAGCAGAGCAGCTCGCTGCACCAACAGGCATTGTTGAGCTCCAATGAGCTTAAAAGTTTGCAGACACACCCCCATTTGATTTCAGCTACATCTTCTGTGAACACCAACATGGTACTGTCCCAACACGGATGAGATCTGCAGACACAGATACCCATTTGTGCTATTCAGTAACCCCAGCTCATTTGCATACAGATCCATGCACAGAACCTGGAAACTACACAGTTTCAGTCCCTGCCTCTTTAGCAACCACAGCAGTCTTACATTGTACATACCTCACACAGGGTCCTATAATGCATTAATGTTACATACTCACAAATTCTGAGTTATACAATCTTTATATATTTTCTTTTCATAACGACATGTTTGCACACTACGGCATGCAGAGCAAACATACCCAGGGTATTAAAAAACTAAAATTATTTTACATAATTTTCCATAAGGTTTTGGATGCACAGTGGTTCGCTTTGCACACATCTGTGTCATCTATACTATTTCTGCCACTGTAAGTACACTTTTACTGCCACTGGTGTCATCTTTATATCCTGTACACAGAATTTTTCTGTGTACATTACGGACACCAACATGGGGTCTGCACGATTGCCTGTCTGTTTGTTAGATCATGCTACCTGCATCATTTGCATGCATTTTACCTGCTTATGAGGTGATTTGCATGTCAAGGACACTTCTGTGTTCACACGCTCGTGCATGCCCCTCAGCTCCATTTACTGGATCGCACATCTGCGTACTTTCATGTAAGCAGTGTGCCACTATGCCTACATGGAAAATAAGTCTGTGCAAGCTTTATCAAATTCCCTCCTATGTCTCACACATTGTCAGTGTCCGTAGCAGCGCAGTGGCTAAATTCAATCTAACTACTGATATCTACACAGGTTAATGACACTGTTCATAGGTTTCATAGGTTTATACTAGGCTATCTGCCCTAGGGCATTTATAAGCCTAGCCAGAATGTGTTTGGCTTTCGCCACCCATTTTAAATTTATTTTGCTATGCCCTTTTCGAGGATAGTATACTGTGCCTCTGTCTAACAGTGACACAGAAGTGATACCCGGGGTAAACCTACGATCTCCCATCCACTCATCAAGATTCCTCTTGAAGAGAGTCAATGAGGGACTCTGCCTAACCTGGACTGGGATTTTATTCCAGAGTGAAGGGAGCCTCTGGGTTATGAATCTGTCCCTCCAGCATGTCCTATTTATTTCAGTGCTGAGGTTCAAGTCTCTCAAGCACATAGCTCGATGGGATTTGGATTTTCTGAGGTGCAGCATGTCCATTAATTCTGGGTTGGACATGGCTTTATACGTCAGGCACAGATCGCCTCTGAACAGGCGGTATGCCACTGGGTAGAGCTGGAGTTTCTTTAAATGGGCAGCATATGGCATCTGTTTGAGCCCTTTGATCCTCTTGGTGAGGTACTTTTGGGGTCTTTTCAGTTGCTGCAGGTGTCTGGTAAGGTACATCCCAAAAGGGGCATTGCACTCAATTATGGGCCTGATGAGGGATGAGTAAAGGGGCACGATGACCTCCCCTGATCTAGATGTGAATACCTTCATGATTAGGTGGGCTATATAAAATGTTTTTCTAACCACTTTGGCCACGTGGTTGTCAAATGAGAGATTGCTATCAACTTGGGACCCAGGTCCCTAATTACTTCTTCTGTACTTAATGGATTACCACCTATGTGGTAATTTTTGGGCACTTTGTTTTTGCCAAAGGGGATGACTATACACTTTTTGGCATTTAGCTTGAGGCCATGGCTCTGGCACCAGTTGTCTGTTTCTATGAGGCCCTTTTGGAGGATGCTTGTGCCAGCTGGAGAGTCGATTATGGCACCCAGTTTGCAGTCATCTGCGAACTTGGTCAGTCACAGTCCTTCCATGTTGGCCTGTACCTCCGAGAAATATATACCGAACAAGAGAGGTCCCAGGACTGAGCCTTGTGGGACACCACTTGTAACTGGTTTGGAGTCTGACATGGCTCCAGCAATTCTAACCATGTGGGTTCTGTCCTTGAGCCAGTTTGCAATCCATCTAGTGACATAGGGGTTTATATTTAAGCTGGTGAGCTTATCTATAATGCCAGAGTGGGGTATTGTATCGAAGGCTTTTGAGAGGTCAAGGTAGGCTGTGTGGACCACCTTCCCCTCGTCAATGGCCTTGGTGACTGTTTCAAAGAAATCAATCAGGTTTAAGAGGCAGGATCTGCCCTTAACAAAGCTGAACTGGGTAGGATCCAGTGTCTGTAGGTCCCCAATATCTTTATTTATGAGGTCCATGATGATCCTTTCCATAGCTTTGCAGACCAAGCTAGTCAGGCTTATGGGGCAATAGTTTTCACTTAACTGTTTTTTTTTGCCAGATTGTTTTAATTACAGTTTGTGATTAAACTAATTTGACAAGAACCATCAGTTTGCAGGAAGGTTGTTCGAGCTATTAGGAGGGTGAGTCTGAACTATAAAGTCAAAAACTCCAAGAGCATATACACTATGTGTTATAAAACAAGGCACTATGTTAATTAAAAAAATAATTAATCTGAGTAAGCATGTGCCTTCTGTTGCCCAGTAAGCACAACTGTACTGGTAGGAGGACAGAAATGGCTTGTAACTAAAAAATTCACAACTGGCACTAATTAGTAAAACTTATTTATTTTAAACATGGAACACTGTACTTCTGCAGCAGACTGGGGAAATAGGTACTGAGGGTGTACTTAGATGGACAACTCATCCCCTTTCTGAACCTCAAGACACCAAGAAAGGATGTCTACTCCAGGGTATTAGAGGGGGGGACACATGGCTCACGGTGTCACACTGCATGACTGTCTATCACTATATAATGGCTGTAAGCTTCCCCTCTTACTCAAAATAATGCAGTTGGGTGGTCCAGCATAATGGAATGTTGCTCTGATTTTCAGTGTGTGAATACAATATATGATACAAATCACTGTACTCTCCTTATGTCAATTTGTGCCATGACATACAGTTGTCATAGTGACTGCTCTGAATAATACATTTCCTCTTTCAATTGCATGACATAAAACAAACTGGAGGAAAGAGCTTATGCCAGGTTCCTCAATAGCATGCTGTTTGCAAGTTCCATCTGATGATAATAACTACTACAATTTTTTTAAAGGGAATGCTGTTTCCCGTGTTATTTTCAAGAAACAGCTGTTGGAAAAGCAATATTGCAGCATGTTTGCAGTCATCGTGGGATTTTATTTAATGACAGTGACAATAATATTATATCAGAAAAACACATATCGCAATTTTAGCACAAATGTTTAAGTTGAAACTGTAATTAAGCTATTTGATAATGGGGAGTTGTGGTGATTTTCAATACCAATTATTATTTAATGGAGACAGATAAACCAATTAGCAGCAGCCCTTTTATAATGGGAATCAATTTATCCAGAAGGTGGGTTTAAAATTATAATAAGAGTCAACTATTATTGTTACAATAAAAAATAAGCTTGTATATGAAAAAAGGCAGACTAAGTGAAAGGTATAAAATCAGCAACTCAGCTATGTTATATTCCATTTAAAATCTATATTCAGAGATTACATGTTGCAAACAATATGCAGTGGTAGATGTTGACTTCATTTGTAGTACTATTATTATTGTGTGTGCATGTGCATATGACTGCATGAATATGTGTGTGTGTGTGTGTGTGTGTGTGTGTGTGTGTGTGTGTGTGTGCGTGTGTGCGCGTGTGTGTGCTCGCATGTGTGCGTGTGTGTATAAAATTAAAATTTTTAGCTACGTTATACATGTTCTAAGTCAAAGAATGCCATCTTAAGGCAATAAATGCAATGCAGTGCATATTATATTGGAGAAAATATATGGCTTTGGATTTACTTGCATTAGGTATCTGTGTAGAGTCTAGCAACCATTGTTGCGACATTGTGAAATATCCTTGCAACTTTTCTTTTTTCACATAAATATCTGGATTAAATTACAGGGTTGTGGAATTAGTAGCATATTGCTGTATGAAGAAATTCAATGCATGTGGATAAAAAATGATAAATGTTAAAGGTCCAAGAAGTGAATGTTTGGTAAGTCTAGCATTGCCTCAATGGAGTAAGGATGAACTCAGTTTCCAGTTAACTGACTATGACTGATTAGTGAGCTAAATTTGAAACCAGTTGCACACTGGTTGTCCTGCGCCACATGAAGCAGACAGAAGGTTGCAGTTCTGATTTACAATGACAATTTTTTTTTGAGTATGTTCTGTCAGTCTTAGTCGTATACTCTCTTCTATGCAAGATGCTTGAAATCTGTATTGCATAATTGTTACCATCTCATTATGATTCAGACAAGATGACAAATGCAATGGACAAGTCTTCTCATTAGATTCTAATTACTAGTGGGCTTGCAGTGTTGCTGCTCTGTCACTGCATTGGATAAAACCTTGTTTGAATGCGTGTGCCTGTTTCTCAAAGAGCTAAGATGTGACTATGCCCCCCCACCTTATTTAAACTCTTATAAACTTCTTTACTTCGCTAACTGCAAAATTAACAATGAAGACTGTATAATACAACCTGAGAGGTCTATTGAGTACAGACCTGATATAACAAACACCTAAACGAAATCTCCAGTGCTTTAGGCACAGCTTCTGTACTGCAGTTCATAAACTCTGGGAATCACTGCCACTATACCCAAAAGAACTAAACTTATAAACTACATTTTCATCACAACTAAAATCGCATCTGATAAAGTAACCTTAATACAAATATTTTGCCTTCAGCCACATTACATAACATCAGCTCTTGGAAGATGTCCCTATTTTTCAGCCTTTTCTGATTTGTTCCATGTCTTCTTGCAATGTTTCAGATACATTTGTGGGTGAGAAAAATACTTAGACAACGTTTTTGAAAATATTGCAATTAATTCTACTTAGACTTTGTTATGAACATATGTTTTGTAACATGCTGCATTTCTACAGCCATATCTGTTTATAAGCTATGTATATATTATGTACAATAGCATCTATGATTATCTCCTACAGCCTTCTATATGTAAAGACTTTCAGCTTGAGTCTGAAAATCTGCTCTGGTAAACAAATACAAATAAATAAAGCAAATCATACTGTGTAAGTTATTTTCCATAGCTGTATTACTTTGCTTCTGATGACTTGAGTAGTCTCATATAGCTATATCGGTCATGGTTTGCTAGCCAGCTGACAATGCCACTTTTGTGAAAATCCATCAGCATTGGATTGCAGAATATAAAATGTGTTGTAACAAAGGAAATATACATAAGCATCTTCAAGAAAAATATTAATGTTTTAAATGTGGAAATAGTACAAAATATTTAAAAAAAAGTAAGCCAACAAAAATATGAACTTGGTTATATTCAACTGGACGTATAAGAGAATTTAAATACCTTTTTATGCACTTTTTCTTTTAAAAAATACAGTATTTAAATTGATTTAAACTGTGTATGAAGGAGTGTTGAAGGAATTTTTAACTGGTTATTCTGCTCTTCAGTAACTTGAACTAAAAGCTAGTGTTGGCTGAATTTTGTTATTTGCTAGTAATTACAGGTGTGGGGGTAGCCACATTCAGTGATTTCCTGTCCTTGCATATTTAAACTGGTGCATGTGAAATAATTCCTGCTTTAAAACTTCAGCTTGGCAAGCTAAGAACTTGGTTATATTCAACTGGACGTATAAGAGAATTTAAGTACCTTTTATGCACTTTTCTTTTAAAAATACAGTATTTAAATTGATTTAAACTGTGTATGAAGGAGTGTTGAAGGAATTTTTAACTGGTTATTCTGCTCTTCAGTAACTTGAACTAAAAGCTAGTGTTGGCTGAATTTTGTTATTTGCTAGTAATTACAGGTGTGGGGTAGCCACATTCAGTGATTTCCTGTCCTTGCATATTTAAACTGGTGCATGTGAAATAATTCCTGCTTTAAAACTTCAGCTTGGCAAGCTAAGAACTTGGTTATATTCAACTGGACGTATAAGAGAATTTAAGTACCTTTTATGCACTTTTCTTTTAAAAATACAGTATTTAAATTGATTTAAACTGTGTATGAAGGAGTGCTGAAGGAATTTTTAACTGGTTATTCTGCTCTTCAGTAACTTGAACTAAAAGCTAGTGTTGGCTGAATTTTGTTATTTGCTAGTAATTACAGGTGTGGGGGTAGCCACATTCAGTGATTTCCTGTCCTTGCATATTTAAACTGGTGCATGTGAAATAATTCCTGCTTTAAAACTTCAGCTTGGCAAGCTAAGAACTTGGTTATATTCAACTGGACGTATAAGAGAATTTAAGTACCTTTTATGCACTTTTTCTTTTAAAAATACAGTATTTAAATTGATTTAAACTGTGTATGAAGGAGTGTTGAAGGAATTTTAACTGGTTATTCTGCTCTTCAGTAACTTGAACTAAAAGCTAGTGTTGGCTGAATTTTGTTATTTGCTAGTAATTACAGGTGTGGGGTAGCCACATTCAGTGATTTCCTGTCCTTGCATATTTAAACTGGTGCATGTGAAATAATTCCTGCTTTAAAACTTCAGCTTGGCAAGCTAAGAACTTGGTTATATTCAACTGGACGATAAGAGAATTTAAGTACCTTTTATGCACTTTTCTTTTAAAAATACAGTATTTAAATTGATTTAAACTGTGTATGAAGGAGTGTTGAAGGAATTTTTAACTGGTTATTCTGCTCTTCAGTAACTTGAACTAAAAGCTAGTGTTGGCTGAATTTTGTTATTTGCTAGTAATTACAGGTGTGGGGGTAGCCACATTCAGTGATTTCCTGTCCTTGCATATTTAAACTGGTGCATGTGAAATAATTCCTGCTTTAAAACTTCAGCTTGGCAAGCTAAGAACTTGGTTATATTTAACTGGACGTATAAGAGAATTTAAGTACCTTTTTATGCACTTTTTCTTTTAAAAAATACAGTATTTAAATTGATTTAAACTGTGTATGAAGGAGTGTTGAAGGAATTTTTAACTGGTTATTCTGCTCTTCAGTAACTTGAACTAAAAGCTAGTGTTGGCTGAATTTTGTTATTTGCTAGTAATTACAGGTGTGGGGGTAGCCACATTCAGTGATTTCCTGTCCTTGCATATTTAAACTGGTGCATGTGAAATAATTCCTGCTTTAAAACTTCAGCTTGGCAAGCTAAGAACTTGGTTATATTCAACTGGACGTATAAGAGAATTTAAGTACCTTTTATGCACTTTTCTTTTAAAAATACAGTATTTAAATTGATTTAAACTGTGTATGAAGGAGTGTTGAAGGAATTTTTAACTGGTTATTCTGCTCTTCAGTTATTCCCACCCACCCGCCCTGTTTTTGTTTTGGTGTTAATCTTAGTGGCATTGAAACTGCCCGCCCCTCAGCCTGCCTCTGGGCCCATCTCATTTGCTCACTCAACTGAGTGCAGTGAGATCATATTCTGATTTCAGGCACTCCTACTGTGTACAAAGAGAGCATCTGGGAAATAGAAAAAAAAAAATTAAGCTTATTTCCTGCCTTTCTTGTTAAGTGGTACAGACTATTTGTAGGCTTCTGAGCCCCCAAGCCCTTCTGTGTTTGAGGGAAGCCTTCTAGCTTGTTTTTTTTCTTTCTTGTAACTAGCCAGTTTTCTAGTTTCAGCACTCAAATCTGTTTCTTTGATCTCAGCACTTGTTCAGAAAAAAAAAAAAAAAAAAAAAATTTCATCTGCTTTTACTGTACTTGTGTTTTTACCTACTTCTTTTTACTTTTGCATCATCTTAAAATACTCAATTGTATTTATTACTGCTTGGTGTAACTCATTCTAAGCCTTTTGGTTTAAACACTTGGGCTTCGGACCAGTTAGTTGTTTTGCACTGAGAGGTTTGTGGTCTGCACTGTTGTGGCAGAACAGGTAGCTTACATCCTTCTAGGTTGAGAACTGCTGATTGAGGGCTCAGTGTCTGTTATTCTAAAAGTGTATTAATTCTGGTTTAAGCACTTGGGCTTTCAAGCCAGTTATTTTACATTAAGAGGGTTCGTGGTCTGCACTCTTGTGGGAGGAGAGGCTGGACTCTGCCCTTCTGAGCTGGGAATTTCTGGTTAAAGGCTTATAGTGCATGCATATCTGAACTGTTTCTTACTGAAGTTGGTGCCTTGTTTGCTGTGGCATAGACTGGATTCGGGCCTGCTGGATCTAGCTTTGTTTGTGTAACTTGAGCACTAATCCAGACATTCTCTAAAGTATTCAATGGTATTTATTACTGCTTGGTTGTAACTTGATTAAAGTGTAGCTATCATTCAAGTCTTTGGATTAAGCACTTGGGCTTCAGACCAGTTGTTTTACATTAGGAAGGTTTGTGGCAAGCACTGTGGTGGCAGGACAGGTAGCTTTCATCCTTCTAAGTTGGGAACTGCTGATTGAGAGCCCAGTGTCCAAGTGTATTAGTTCTGGTTTAGGCACTTGGGCTTCAGGCCAGTTATTTTACATTAAGAAGGTTCGTGGACTGCACTCTTGTGGGAGAAGAGGCTGGACTCTGCCCTTCTGAGCTGGGAATTTTCTGGTTAAAGGTTTATAGTGCCTGAATATTTGAACTGTATCTTACTGAAATTGGTTCACCTTGTTTGCTCTAGCATAGACTAGATCCAGGCCTACTGAATCTAGCTTTGTTTATATACTTGTTGTTTGTTTGCTTGTTATTTCCTGGAAGCTAATTCACCTAATACGCAACTTCTCAGCGCTTCTGTGGATCACTAGTGATATCTGCATTGCTTACTGTACTTATTTCCTTGTTTCACTTGAAAGAAAGTTACTGTTTGTCGTTTTGCATTTAGTTACTTGTATCACATTGCACTCAAGTTACCTGGCACTTGCTCACTAAAGCAATTATATAAGTCAGCACTAAAAATTAAAAGCACTACACCCTCACTCCCCACTGGCCCTTGTTTTCAATTAAGGATTTCCCAATATTATTCTAGCATGTCCAAAGGTCAGTTGTCAATCTCCTCTCCGGTCCAGCTGGTGAATCTGGGAATCTTGAGGCAATGTTATAACTGCCTCATGTACACAGACAACCCTCTCCTCCTCCCACATAACACAAATACTTGCGAGAGATGCAGCTATTTAGCCAAACTGGAGGCTGAGCTCTCTCAACTCAGGACTGGCAAGACCAGACAGGAGGAGAAGGCAACTACACACACCACAAAACCAGCCTCACATAATGCTACCACTCCACTGAATCAAACACATAAACACACAAAGACATACTCGGAGGCTCTGAGTAAAATTTACCTAAACAGCAGAGGCCTCCAAAGCAGACACCCAAACAACTGCTACCTCAAGACACCCCACAAGCAACACATAAACCACAAAAGCAGTGTGCAAAGCAGTCACAGCCCTTAAGGCCAAATACAACACCAAACATACTTGTCATAGGTGACTCCATAGTCAGACACACTGACGTCCCACTCACCAGGCTGAACAAGGAGAGGGTCACAGTAAGCTGCCTATCGGGCGCTAGAATCCGCCACATAACACAAGCACTCGGGTCACTCCACAGCAAGTAGAAATATGACACAGTCATTGTCCATGCTGGTGTGAACGACCTGAGACGTACCTCCCTGGACTGCATGAAAAGAGACATAGAGGAGCTCTCTGATTATGTAGCCCAGGCAGGTATGACCCTAACCCTGAGCAGTATCCTTCCTTCACCAAGAATGATGCCACAATATAGAGACAAGATGATCAGCTTTAACAATTGGCTTAATGTCTGGTGTCATTCAAAGGGGATCCAGTGTCTGTCTGCCTGGGATGACATGCTTGACAAGCCACGCTGCCATGCAAGGGACGGCTTGCACCTGTCACCCTGGGATTCGGATATTGGCTAAGGCTCTTGCCACCCCCATAGTGCCTTTTTAGACAAGGCTCAAATTCTAAACCTACCACCCTAGAAAACAAAATGGGAAGAAATTGAGGGTAATGCTGCTCAATGCCAGAAGTCTAAATCTCAAAATGCACGCACTCGAGGCCCTTCTCAGTATGGAGAACATCGATGTCTGTGCTGTAACTGAAACCTGGTTCAAGGCTCCTGAGAGCACCCCGGCACTATTAGGTTTTACCTCATATCATGCGTTCGCCCCAAAACCCGGACCACTCCACAAAAGGAGGGGTGTATCCATATTCATAAAGGATACTCACACCTCCAGGTTGGTGGCAACGATGAAGCTCGAAACCATCCAGGTGCAACTAACAATAGGCAAAACTGCTCTACAAATTGTAGCATGCTACAGGCCACCCTCTCAAACTCAGGAACCCCACACAGCCTTCCTGAAGACACTGGAGGGTATAAATGTATCTCCAAACACCATCATATTGGGTGACTTCAACTACCCGAATATAGACTGGGAACATTACTCAAGCCCTAACTTTCTAGCCCAACGGTTCCTGGAGTTCATAAATTCAAATGCCATGGAACAGCTAGTCACTGTTCCCACGAGAGGAGAAAATATACTAGATCTCATTGTCACAAACATGGGGACAAAATGCTCCACACCGAAGTATATCCCTCATTGGTGAGATCTGATCATAAACTAATCTCACTGGAAATCCACATCCCGCCCCACCCCAAACAATATGACCATAGTGAAGAACTTCTCTAAAGCAAACTTCACACTACTCAAGACTGGTGTGGTATCCTTCAAGGCCCCTGAGTCAGAGGAAACCACAACCCAAGCTGCGGAAGCCCTTACAAATGCCTTCTATGAACACCTCCAGGACTGCATGGATCAGGCAATCCCAAATAAAACCAAGACTCTCTCCACAAAGGGCAAACGTCCAGTCTGGTGGACCCCAGCCATTAACAAACTTTACAATAAGAGGAGAAAGCTATTACATGATAGAACAAAATCCATAAAAGGGAAGTCACCCTGATCATTATTAGTAAAAAATACGAGCACTCATAAAATCAACTAAGGCCAATTTTGAGAGAAAAATTGCCATGGATTCAAAGGACAATCATAAGGCCTTTTTCAGCTATGTTAGGAACCTGGGTGGAAACTCACAGATATGCTCAGAATTAGTCCAAAATGATACAAAAATCACTGAACCCACAGACATTGCCAACATACTGGCAGACAGGTTCAGTGCAAACTTCACCCCTCTCCCCTAAAGGAGAGATAACTATCCCAGCCGAGTGTAGCCTCCCGGACATCTCAAATGCGCAGGTGAAAGCTGCTCTCTCTAAAGCTAAAAACACAGCATCAATGGGACCGGATGGTGTCCCTGGCTGTGTGCTACACGAGCTAAATGAGGAATTAAACCCGCACATAAGGCAGCTGTTTAATCTCAGCCTTACCACAGGATACGTGCCCAAGGAGTGGCGACGGCAACTGTGGTCCCACTCCACAAAGGTGGCGCCTCACGGACCCTGGTAATTACCGCCCCATAAACTTAACAAGTCTAGTCTGCAAAGCTATGGAGAGGATCATAATGGAGCTCATAAACAAAGATATAGGGACTTGCAGACATTGGACCCGACCCAGTTTGGCTTTGTCAAGGGAAGATCATGCCTTTTGAACTTGGTCAACTTCTTGAAATAGTCACCAAGGCCATTGATGAGGGAAAGGCAGTCCATACAGCCTACCTTGACCTTGCAAGGCTTTCGACACAATACCCCACTCGGGTATTGTAGAAAAACTTACCAGCTTAAATGTAAACCCATATGTCACAAGATGGGTTGCAAACTGGCTTAAGGACAGAACCCACAGGGTTAGAGTTGCTGGCGCTGTGTCAGACTCAAGCCGGTCACAAGTGGTGTCCCACAGGGCTCGGTCCTTGGCCCCTATTGTTTGGCATCTACTTCTCAGAAGTACAGGCCAACATGGGAGGACTTTGGCTGACAAAGTTTGCAGATGACTGCAAACTGGGCGCCATAGTGGAAAGTGCATCGGACACTGATATCCTTCAGAAGGGACTCACGGAAACAGATAGCTGGTGCCAGAGCCATGGCCTGAAGTTAAACGCCAAAAATGTATAGTCATACCCTTCGGGAAAAACAAGGTAACCCCAAGCTACCATATAGGTGGCAATCCACTAAGCACAGAAGAGGTTATCAGGGACCTGGGGACCCAGGTTGACAGTGGCCTTTCTTTTGACACTCACATTGCTAAAGTGGTTAGAAAGACCTTCTACATTGCCCACCTGATCATGAAGGGATTCACATCCAGATCTAGTGAGGTCATTGTTCCCCTGTACTCTTCACTTATCAGACCAATGATCGAGTACAATGCCCCATTCGGGATGTATCTCACCCGACATCTGCAGCAATTGGAGAGACCCCAAAAGTTCCTCACCAAAAGGATAAAGGGACTCCAAAATCTGTCATATGCTGCCAGATTGAAGAAACTCCAGCTCTATTCAGTCGCATACCGTCTGCTCAGAGGTGACATGTGCCTGACATACAAGGCCATGTCCAACCCGGAATTAATGGACATGCTCCACCTCAAAAAATCCAAATCCACCAAAACCACTAGAGCAAGCGACTTAAACCTTAGCACGGATATAAATAGGACATGCTGGAGGGATAGATTTATCACTCAGAGACTCCCTATGCTGTGGAATAAAATCCCGGTCCATGTAAGGCAGAGCACCACGCTGACTCTGTTCAAGAGAAATCTAGACCTGTGGATGGGAGATCGTAGGTTTACCCCGGGAATCATCTCTGGGTCACTGCTGGACAGAGGCACAACAAACTAATGGGCACAGTATTTTTTCATATAAGGGGTGGCGTAAGCCACAATAATTTGGGCTAGGCTTATAAATGCCTTAGGGCAGATAGCCTAGTATAAACCTATGAACCTATGACCTTGAGCTCCATGCATAAGACAATGATGACATCAATAGATGATATGACCAGGCCTTAATGGAAAGGTACAGGCAGGTAAATACTTATGCAAAATAAGGCAATAAATCAATATAACCATAAACTCAGGCAGCAAGGCAGAATGCTCACCCTGTGCATTTCAAATCCAAGAAGAAAAATCAGCAAAATCAACACAAACTGTGCTAGCACAGAAGACCACTCACTCCCCATTAACATACCACAGCTCGCTATATTCAAAACAATCCCACCTAAATCAGTGTACACACTGCTCACTCAGACAAAACTACTGGAGGGAATGAAGAGAAAAGAAGGACCTCCTACCTTTGAAAGAAGGCCCTTTCTAGTTCCGAAACCTAAAATAAAACCATAACCAAGGAGAGAGGACAGGCCAGTTCTAAACTAAGTGCCAAAGAGGCTGAAGAACTCTAACTCTCACCTATAATTATCCTCCATTTTTTGGTACCTCATTTCCAGACATCAAGCACCTCACCAACCAATCAGTATCCTAGCCACTCAACAGCCCCTCCCAACATACACACACATGTTCCACTATGACATACTTCTGAAACTACCTAGCAACAGCCCAAAGCAGAGTCCATATTTCCCCCATCCTGCATTACAGCATGTGGCCAGGGGCAAAAAGTCTGCATGCAAACTCCTTTTGTCCCTGAACCCCATGCATAGACAATGATGACACCAAAAGATAATAACATGCCAGACAGGTAATATGACCATAAACTCAGGCAGGGTGGCAGAATGCTCACTTTGAACATTTTAAAACCAACAAGATAAATCAGAAAATCAGCGACAAATTGTGGCAGCATAGACAGCTGTTCACTCTCCATTAACGTACGGATAGCAGTTCATACCACTGCTCACTATATTCAAAACAATCTCCACCTAGATCAGTGTAGGTGCTGCTCACTTAATCTGAACTACTGGAAGGAGGGTAGGGAGGTAAAAGAAGGACCTTCCACCTTTAAAGGAAGGGTCTTACTTCTGCCAACCAGGCTGCCAACAGCAGTCTGTTCCCCCTTCGTTCTAGTCCAGAAATTAGCCAGACATCAACAAACATATACCAAAATGTTCTTCACAAACATGGACAGATGCATGTTAAATAGCTCTCAACCTATGTTGCTAAGCTGAATCCCATCAACTCTAAACCACAAAGGGTCTCTGTCAGCAAAATCCCTGTGTTGAAACACTGCAAAGCGTAAGGCTGACCCTATTTTTGCTATTCTCTGATTCTCTGATTAATAACTGTCTTGGTGGTCTCCACCAGCCTAAAGTTAATGGCAGACCTCCAAACTAACTTTTGGATGATGGCTGATCAGATCAGCACAACACCCAGAAATCTTTGCTTAACCCCCATCAAATTCCTAATGATCCAGATCAAGAGCCTATGCTTCAGTACCACACCCAAATCATTAACCCCAAATGTATCGCTAAGAAGTGAAGTTCCTCACAAACTGCCACAACATCATGCAATACACCTACCATATCTTTCTATTACATACCTCTTTGTCCACTTCAAATGACTTTAAAATTCATGAATCACGATGCAAGGATACATCTTAAGGCCTTACCACTGTTCATCCTATTGCCCATTAATGAAAGAATGGCCCAACAGCAACTCTTTCTTCCTACCTATAAAAGAAAGCAACATTTAATAATTTATCAAATAACATACAACTTCCTATCCCCACCAAAGTAGACTAGCTACCTAATCTAAGACAAATAGGCATTAGACATCCATCTGCCCATTCTCATAATACACCCGATCAACCTGCCCTCCTTAACTAAAACAAATGCCCTGCCAGTCCTAGATGAATATGTAGAGCACAATTTCCCACAAATACCCTGGCACTGCAAAGGGCGGCCGCAGTGGTGCGGGGGTTAGTGTTGCCGCCTCACAGCAAGAAGCTCTCCAGTTCAATCTTCGGCCGGGGTGCCTTCTGTGTGGAGCATGCATGTCCTCCCTGTGGTTGTGTGGGTTTCCTCTGGGTTCTTCGGTTTCCTCCCACATCCCAAAGACATGTTGTTGGTGGATTGGATACCCTAAAGTGGCCTTAGGCATGAATGTGTGTGTGTGTGTGTGTGTGTGTGTGCGTGCGTGCGTGCGTGTGTGTGTGTGTGTGTGTGTGTGTGTGTGTGTGTGTGTGTGTGTGTGCCTTCCTTGGAAGGTTGGGTGCCAGGCTGGCAACTCAACACCATAAAACTCCACTGCCAATCATGAGCGGATAGGTGATCTGCTGTGATGACCCCTAACTGGGAAAAGCCAAAAGCCGAAGAAGACCCTGGCACTGCAAAGCTCTCCTCATCATGTTGATGGATAGGTGTAATGATACTGACCTACACTTACAATCTTGAAAAAAAAAACAAATTAGATCCCCTACCTGAACTCACTCTTTTCCATGTAAATCTCCAAATGAATGGACAAAAAAGTATCTCCCTATCTCTAGGTAAAACTACTTAATGACCCTTACTAAGCTGGTCAACCTTTTATTTGCTTAACTGTCCCTTACCTCAATCGGTTAACCAATATCTCTTAGCTAAAATGTGAACCAGAAATAAGTTATTCAAAGGAAACATGACCCTCCTATTGCTCATCTCCATATGCCACACAGTCATAGCAGCCCAGGTGAGCATCAGCTCTTCAAAAGGTGATGTACCTCCTCCAGTTCACAGGCCTACTCTCAGGCCATCTTGCATCAAATCATTCTCCCCCAAAAAAAGACCCCCATACCTAGTCCTCTGGCATCTGTTTAAAGCTGCATCTCCTCCTAAGACTATCACTCCCTCTGCCAGGAGAAGACACTGTTGAACTGGTGGAGAAAATCCACCCAAACTACCACGTCCTCCTTGACTGACTTAGGTACCTTGACTCAGTAACACTCACTCCTCTTTCCTCTGAGCAAATTAGCTAGGGACCTGTTAAATGCTCTCCCAGGACCTACCACCTACCATGCAAAGTTCAGCAAAATAAGCTCTTCCATTAACTCCATAACCCAGTTTTTCTCTTTGCCTAACATGCTCTCCAATTTGATCTCCAACTTATTTAGCTTCTTTTGAATCAATATAAAGACACAAAAAGTTTAACCTTTTTCAGGACCCTCCTGCTTATCCTCTACTAGAAATTACCCCCAGTTCTCTGCAAAGTTGTACAAAAAACCTGCACACCCCCTATGTCACTGCGTCTTTATGCTTATCCACTAATAGCTAGTCACAAAGATGGTTCACTGCCTTCAGTTCTGTTGCCTGTGCTTACCAAAGCCAGTGCAGTGCTGTACTGAACTTCTCAAGAGTGGCACTGACCCCCACACAGCCCACCCACATGGCTTTGTCAAGATAAAACTTATTCCACAGGTACATGCCCAAAATCAGACCAGTCTGTTCTCTAATGGACAAGAGGTGAAAAGCCAAGTCAATGTCAAGATTCACCATGCAGGGATGACTGAAGCTTAGAACTGCCTGGACCACTTCATCCAGTGAGGTGTACTGAACACTGACCAACAATCATTAACTGAGCTGCCCCCGGAAAAGAATAGTGGTAAATGAGGTGGAAATCACCCAGCCTCTTCATTGAGACCAAGTCCAGTGGGAAGGTTCTAAAATTCTTAAAAGGAGGGGACTGAAATGGACCCAAGACCAGAACTTCTTTATGTAACAAAAACTGTACTACATCCTTTATGCTCCTGACTGCTTTCAAGTTACTGCAAATCTTTTTGCAACCCCTCACACTGGATTTGAAACCCCACAGGAGATCCCAGTTTACTTTCTTGTCCAGGTACCCAGCATGAGCTATGCCAATATCTCTAGTCCAATATGACTATGAGAAGGCCAGACTGCCATTCTCCTCCTTAAAAGCGCATATACCTCTACCTTCTCAACCCTTACCTCCACCCCCTGTCCACCAACTCCCTTTGACCTCCTGGCTCACTACTATTAGGCATAGACACTGGAAAACCATCTATATGCCAGTACCTACTACTCCATTCAGCTCCCCTCCCCAGGATAAACATGTGTACAACTCTGCACCCAGTCCAACTACACCTTCCTGCACTGAATGCCCAGCAAGACCCACTGCTGCCAACCCTAATGATGGCATTCTGGTTTGACCTTCAACTAAGTCCGCCATCATGACTAACCAAGAGCCAGCATGTCTGTACTCACAATGTTTTGACTTATCCACTGTCTTGACTTTTCAGAAGCTCTGGTCATACCACAACCAGACATTCCCACCTCTCAGATGCTGCACCTCCCTGACGGTTAAAAATTAAGCAAACAATGGGAGACTCTGGACATTTTTTGTATCTCTCTTATCTATCCATTAGATGACATCAAGTCCAAGACTGTCATCTCCAGCAGGTTTTAGTCCTAAACCTATACAGTGAACAATGTCAAAAATGTGCCTGCATTTATATATATATATATATATATATATATATATATATATATATATATGTATATATACCTGCAGCCCAGGTAACCATTTAATATATGGAGTGTTACTCCACCATCAAGAGTATTTTGCCTTCCTATGCCCTAAGAAGGACACAGTCTGCGATCCTGTTTATTCTTTCTTAATCAAGATCAGGTCTTTGATGCTCAGACTACCTGTAGATTTATTTGCCACCTACCATTTCCTATATGATCCAGAGTGTCACCTCTCCTTTATTATTCTAATTTTATTTTGCTTTTGATTTCTTATCTTTTATAGAGGCTATACCACTTCTTATTATAGTTTTAAATTTCCTGTCCCTCCTATAAATTGTGCATTTTACATGCTAGTCATAGTTCTCACTATACCATGTTTCTGTTACTGCCACAATAATATGATGTGCATTTTTCATCATCTAGCAGAGCTGGTATTTTTTTTGCCAAGAACAAGTGCATTAGAAGTTTTTGTCTTTCCATTTTCTTCTGTGCTGTGTAATGATAGCAGTTTCATATATATATATATATATCTATATATATATATATATATATATATATATATATATATATATATATGTGTGTGTGTGTGTATATATATCTTTCTAATGTTTACATATGTACACACACACACACACACACACACACACACACACACACACACACACACACACACACACGTAATAAGGACCTAGTCACTCAAGTACAAAGATAAACAGTTTTTGGACTCTCAAATGGGTTCCTCGTGTGAATGGGCATGCATCATGGTTTATCTCTGATTCTACTGCTGCTCATAATGGTGTTGGACAGTATTAGCAAACAGGTCAGAAGGGACAGATCAACAAAGCTGCTGCATGCAGACCATGTGGCATTATAGACAGACTCTGAACAAGAACATCAGCAAATGATGGGGAAAGGAATGCAAAACTGATGACAAATGGGATAAAATGGAATACAAATAAAGCAGTGATCATGGCAGCAAATGGGAGAAATCAGAAGTTGAAAACTGAGATAGAAAAGAAAACAGGTGAAAAGATTAACAGCTTAAAATATCTAGGAGATGTGGTTGAGGAGAAGGGAAGACTGAATGAATAGGTCAAAGCTGGAATCAGAGGTATTTCAGCCAAGTGGCACAAGGGCTTGAGTGGTGTGTGATACAAATGCTGAAGAAACTTAATAGAATTAATAGAAAGGTGTACAAAACAATGATGCAATCAGTACTACTGTATGGCACAGAAAATTGGGAAATGAAGGCAGAGCAACTGAGGAAGCTTGAGATCTTGGAGATGACGTGCCTATGGCAGGTAATAAGATGCACACTGTGGTATAAATGAAAAAAAAAGGAGGACATCAGTGCAGGAACCCAAGTACCTCTAATTGCAGAGAGATCAAAGAGAACAAATTATGGTGGTTTGGGCAGAAAAGCTGGAAAGCAGAAGACAATTTGGTGAAGAAGATTTTAGAGAGACAGGAAGAAGGTAAGAGGAAATGAGGATGTCCAGCAAAGAGATGGATGGATTGTGTGAGAGAAGATGTGCATCATTCAGACATGGTGATTGAAGAAGGAAGGAGAGTGGCACTGAATTGAAAAAGATAGTGAAATATCAATATACTGGAAAAAAAAGCCAACATAAGAAAAAAAAGTTCACCAAAACCCCACAATGCATTCTGATATAATTCTCTGAACAGTGCTAGCCTTATGTTTCTTAAGGTGAAGAGCAGGATTAGGGTTACAGGCAGAGGTAGCATTAACGCTAGGGATAGCAGGCAATAGTAACATGGTGTAGATGGACAAATACCCGAATAATGCATTTTAATCCATAACAGGACCAGACTGACGATTTCAGTGTTATAGTGCAGCTTTAATTCTACACAAAATGGTTACATACTCAAAGTAGAGTTACCATCGCAGCTTCTTCTGAAGTGACTGAAAATTTATATGCATTGTGAATTATGGGCAGTCAGATGCCTTAGCAGTATTGGTTACCCAGACACTGGCCTGCTACAGCAAGCATCAGACATAGGCAGGGTCAGGTTAGGATATTCTCAGGAGCAGTGAAAAAGGTGTGTAATTAACCTGTAATGAATAAATTGTACAACACAGAAAAATAAGTAAGCAGGAAGTAATAACCAGTGATACCAATACAGGAATATCAAAACAATAACTTGTATATCCAGCAAATAAACACCAGTGATGATGTATTCAAACACAAAAAAATGATTGCTTCCCTATGCATTTCATGGCCATCCTGTGCATCAGGCATAATCAGAGCATAATCACAGCATGTTAAACAACCTCACGGGGCTGGGGGCAATCACAGCATCTTTTGCACAGGGGGATGAGCAACGTATCTATAGAACTATACAAACATAATGCAACCAAATACATTAAGACACACATAGCAATTTGTAGTTGTAGAGTACAAACAAGCATTGCTTCTTAAACCATTAAACATAAGAAGCCCAAGTAAGACACCCCTCCAGAAGCATCCTCTGTGCAAGCATTCTTAAAGAACTACTACTAATAACAAAAATACTAATACAGAAGATAAACATAATAAACAAAGTAAAAATGATCACATACCCAAATGAAAACAAGATCTTTGATTAAAAAGCTTTAGCTGGCCATTCTGTGCATTAGACAAAGGCAACCTTAAGTCGCAGGTTGTACACTGAACAGAGCACAGTCTTCATCATTTGCACAGTGTAGAACTGGAGTAACAAGAGCACACGTCTTACACAGAGAAACTGTGTGCAAGGTGAGTTAACACAGCTAAACACTCTCAGAGCCAGTATCTCCAGATGTAATGACTTAATTTTGAAGTGTGTGTGTGTGTGTGTGTGTGTGTGTGTGTGTGTGTGTGTGTGTGTGTGTGTGTGTGTGTGTGTGTGTGTGTGTGTGTGTGTGTGTGTGTGTGTGTGTGTGTGTGTGTGTGTGTGTGTGTGTGTGTGTCTGTGTGTCTGTGCGTGTGTGTGCGTGCACGCGAGCGCATGCAAGTTTGTGTGTGAGGTGTCATGGTCAGTGTGAGGTGTACTGCATGTCGGTCTGCAGGGACACAAACACAGCATTTGTGACAAAATTACAATCTGGCATCCTGAACAGGTGTGAGTCATGCTGCCATGCATGGTAGCAAATCAAGCTCATCATAGATTCTCCTGCTCATGTGATGTACCACTACCAGGGGTTGTTCTGCTAGTTCCATGAAACTGCTAAAACTTGGAGTGCTACTTGGATGTGAGCAATGTCAACTGGATGAGTTGTCATCACAACTATTTCCTTGGCCATTACTATATGGTTGACCACTTCTGGATGTGAACACATCTCCCACCAACATAGCCCACTGTGGGAGTAGGATCTGGCACATCCATGGCCATGTAGGTTGACATCTGATGATGTACAAGCAAACCAGCCTTATAGATGGTGTTTCTCTCCATCAGATGAACTAGAACAGACACTGCATGGTCCAGTATGTCATGTATCCTCTAAAAGGAGTCACACACACACTTCATGCAGTCTCTTATGTCATAATGTATGATATGCAGTAGTCTGATGATCTCTTCCAAGGCCATGGAACTTGCCTGTGCCTCCACAAAGGTCCTACACATATATTGGGTGGCAGCTACTAATGTACCAACCAAAGGGTTGAAGCAGGTAGAATGTAGTGATGAGTTCTCATTTCCTTAGCATTTCTGAAATCACTCAATTTGCTCAAAGTGCTGTGGAGAGAAATATGGTTTTGGTTCCTACATGATGACATGCACACATCTGAGCAGTACAAGAGAGGGAAATTAAAGAGTTTTGTCTAGTTAAAGCCTTACAAGTGTGCCTCATTGGTCAGTCAGTGATGTGTTAATTATTCACACTACTGAGAATTACACTGTGAGAGGGTGTGTCAGACAAAACAATGTTATGAATAGGTTTTAACTTATCTTTGATTATGGCTGAACCTTAAATAGCACATTTGTCAACATTTTGTAAAAAATAGGCGAGGTACCTATGCACACATCTCACATGTGGATTGAAGATTGCTAGTGATGTGGCTAAAAACTCTAACATATATACACCATGAAAAAAAAAACATGTTTATATTTATGGCAAACTTTAACACATTCTTTTCACATTTCAAATGATTATAGTCACACAACTGTACTCTTTCAGGAAAAATAACAGTGTGATAGCATGGTTATATTAAAATATAAATGCACAATTTAGAAATACAGTGCTTAGCATATATGCTTGACTTTCTCCTATTTAATGTAAATGTTTATGTGGGGCAACATATTCCTTATGTCTGTGTCACACTGTATTGCCATAGGTGCAGTGTTCAAATCATGTGAAGGTGTTGTCTATGTGAAAGTAGGGATCCTAACTGAAAACATTTTACTTGTATAAAGGCAAGATGTTGAGAAATTATTACACTGTTTTATGAATACGTTTTTTTGTTGGTTTCATCTGTAGCACAGTGGTTAGCATTGCTACCAATTAGTGATCCCCTGTAGGGAATGACAGTTCCCATCTTAGGACAAAATCCTCATGATTTGCATTTGCATGCACAAAGACCTAGCTATCAGCCACACAGACGAGACTGACAATGGTGCACTGTAGAACATTACTGATTGCAGACTGAATTGTTTCATGTGTTAATGATGCTTGTCTGAAATGACAGCACAATAAATTGCGGGTTTGAATCCACATTACGATTTGTATGCCATTATCTAGGGTAATACAGGTCAACCTTTTTTTCTTTATTTTAATTTAAGGTACATGTGCAATTTATAATGGTAATGTTATAATATAATTGTGTACTGTGGCTACTAAACCTAGTAATGTGACCTTTGTGTGACCTGTAGTGCTCACATCACTAATTATAGTTGAAGTACACTTCTGTGTGAATGTTATGGACTAAGTGGTACATGAGCAATACCATGAGAAACCAGAACTACCAAGCTGCTAATGTAGTTCAATATGAAGAGCATAGCAACACAGCTTTTAAAACATGTGAGAACACTGCTTCACTGGTACAGCTGTATAACGATCAAGTGTAAATCATCCTGGAATATGCATAGGAGAACACTGCTTCAGTGGTGTGTCTGTATAACGATCAAGTATAAATCATCCTGGAATATGCATAGGAGAACACTGCTTCAGTGGTGTGTCTGTATAATGATCAAGTATAAATCATCCTGGAATATGCGTAGGAGAACACTACTTCAGTGGTACAGCTGTATAACGATCAATTGTAAATCATCCTGGAATATGCGTAGGAGAACACTGCTTCAGTGGTGCATCTGTATAATGATCAAGTGTAAATCATTCTGGAATATGCGTAGGAGACCACTGCTTCAGTGGTGTGTCTGTATAACGATCAAGTGTAAATCATCCTGGAATATGCGTAGGAGAACACTGCTTCAGTGGTACAGCTGTATAACGATCAAGTGTAAATCATTCTGGAATATGCGTAGGAGAACACTGCTTCAGTGGGACATCTGTATAATGATCAAGTGTAAATCATCCTGGAATATGCGTAGGAGAACACTGCTTCAGTGGTGCATCTATATAACGATCAAGTGTAAATCATCCTGTAATATGCATAGGAGAACATTGCTTCATTGGTGCATCTGTATAACAATCAAGTATAAATCATCCTGGAATATGCGTAGGAGAACATTGCTTCAGTGGTACAGCTATATAACGATCAAGATTAAATCATCCTGGAATATGCGTAGGAGAACACTACTTCAGTGGTGTGTCTGTATAACGATCAAGTATAAATCATCATGGAATATGCGTAGGAGAACACTGCTTCAGTGGTGTGTTTGTATAATGATCAAGTATAAATCATCCTGTAATATGCGTAGGAGAACACTACTTCAGTGGTACAGCTGTATAACGATCAATTGTAAATCATCCTGGAATATGCGTAGGAGAACATTGCTTCAGTGGTGCATCTGTATAATGATCAAGTATAAATCATTCTGGAATATGCATAGGAGACCACTGCTTCAGTGGTGTGTCTGTATAACGATGAAATGTAAATCATCCTAGAATATGTGTAGGAGAACACTGATTCAGTGGTACAGCTGTATGACGATCAAGTGTAAATCATTCTGGAATATGCGTAGGAGAACACTGCTTCAGTGGGACATCTGTATAACGATCAATTGTAAATCATCCTGGAATATATGTAGGAGAAAACTGCTACAGTGGTGCATCTGTATAAAGATCAAGTATAAATCATCCCGGAATATGCACAGGAGAACACTGCTTCAGTGGTACAGCTGTATAATGATCAAGTGTAAATCATCCTGGAATATGCGTAGGAGAACACTGCTTCAATGATGTGTCTGTATAACGATTAAGTATAAATCATCCTGGAATATGCGTAGGAGAACACTGCTACAGTGGTGCTTCTGTATAATGATGAAATGTAAATCATCCAGGAATATGCGTAGGAGAACACTGCTTCAGTGGTGTGTCTGTATAACGATCAAGTGTAAATCATTCTAGAATACGCTTAGGAAAACATTCCCTCCTGTACACTCTGTATGGCCCTTTATTCAATATTCGCCCTTCCATAAAACAAAAATGTCAGTTAAAGCAACATAAAATCATATACACGGGCAACAAATGTTATCTAAACTAAAAATGTCATTTGTATTCATTTCAAATGTTATGCACGAAGCACTGTCAGTTATCAGGAATGACTGCAGAAAAATGTCAAGTATAAATCATCCTGGAATATGTGTAGGAGAACACTGCTTCAGTGGTTTGTCTGTATATCGATCAAGTATAAATCATCCTGGAATATGTGTAGGAAAACACAGCTTCAGTGGTGCATCTGTATAACGATCAAGTACAAATCATCCTGGAATATGCGTAGGAGAACACTGCTTCAGTGGTACAGCTGTATAACGATCAAGTATAAATCATCCTGGAATATGCGTAGGAGAACACTGCTTCAGTGGTACAGCTGTATAACGATCAAGTATAAATCATCCTGGAATATGTGTAGGAGAACACTGCTTCAGTGGTGCATCTGTATAACGATCAAGTATAGATCATCCTGGAATATGCATAGGAGAACACTGCTTCACTGTTGCATCTGTACAATGATGAAGTGTAAATCATCCTGTAATATGCGTAGGAGAACACTGCTTCAGTGGTGTGTCTGTATAACGATCAAGTGAAAATCATTCTAGAATAGGCTTAGGAGAACATTCCCTCCTCTACACTCTGTATAGCCCTTTTATTCAATATTTTCCCTTCCATAAAACAAAAATCTCAGTTAAAGCAACATAAAATCATATACATGGGTAACAAATGTTATCTAAACTAAAAATGTCATTTGTATTCATTTTAAATAGTATGCACAGAGCACTGTCAGTAATCAGAAATGACTGCAGAAAAATGTCACTTCTTGTCCTATGGCAAAATCTCATAAAATAATTATGCACGCAATAAGACTTTGCCATTGGCCACTCAGATAAACTTGGTTTTGGCAGATGATAGCACTGAAGATATTAAATCTATTAATGCAATGAGAAAGCATTCCACATAAAATCATCTTTGCCTCAAAAATGTCTCCAATAAAGGAGCACCTTATAGTGCAACAGTTACAAGCTTGTCATAGTAGGTATTTTCCCAGTCGTGTACACCTTTATGGTCCTCGCCTTAAAAAATTAGAGTGTCACTTCCTCTATGGTACTATAAATTAATACACAGTATTCAAAAGCTCATGTCTTGTTTTGTTATAGGTTTGATTCCAAGGATCCATCATTGATGCAGTTTTAACTTTTATGTGACATCAATGCATTCTGTAATATTGAAAAGATGTTTACAAAAAATGGCACAGAGGAACAATGGTATCATGCAGGTGAGTACATATTTGTGTGACAGAGTTTTCACATTAGGAATGCTATAAACCATCCATATGTCCATTCCCAGATATAAAGCAAAGTTTTTGAAATGTAACTGAGATATCAACAATAACCAGCATGAGCTGGAGTTGCTGTGGAGCATGTATACATACTGGTCAGCACACAAGGTCTAGTGTTACTGCCATATTTATCACTTAAACTGGTAATACATACTTACATACATACAATGCTAACCCATTTGTCTGTCTTCACTGACACAAACCTGGTTTTACACATTGTCTATCATTGTACACAGACTGGTACACATGACATCTAATTTGTGCACCAATTCCCTGCTATTTTTCCTGAGATCTTTGAAGGAAAGACATGGCAGTTGATGGTGAGGGTAGTGGTCCACTTAAAACATAGAGGTAGTGCAAAGAGGAGTCTAAGATTTTTGTAGGATGCCTTGTTAAACATTACAGCTAAAAGCTTCTGCTGGGTGGCTATACAAGCCCTCAATACAAGGCTGAAACTTGAAAAAGTTTAGCAAGGCTGTCAACCATGCTATTGACATCCTACATATAGATGAACAATGCTGTCGATATTGCAGAATTTAAAAAGGTGAAAACAGGGCTTCTTTAGCAGATGGGGGGATTACTACAGGTCTAGCAATCAGCAAATATATGGCATTTAACCATGCAATATAATACCATAACATGGTAACCCAATCAAGTCTTCATTACTGATTTTGTTAATCTGTGTCTTCTGCAGAGATTGATAGAAATGGGGAGGAGTTTCAGAAGAGACTGTGACACTTCAGAGAGGCATAGGGTAAGTATGGGTTCAGGTGTGTCTGACTTCCATTTCCTAATAGCACTGATATTTTACAAATAGATAATCAAGCATGCATACTCATATAGTTACCTGCTGTAGTCAGCGGTAAGGCAAAGACAGAAGACTGTCTGTTGGGTCAATTCTAAACAAGAGAAAATATTCTTTGCTCTTCATTTTACAACTGAATATCTAGTAGCCATAATCAAAATGTAGAATAACATGTACTAGTCCTAATATACGTTTTTTTATTTATTAGTTCACATTAGGCTATCAGTCTGCAGACTGTTACAAGCCTAGCCAAAAAACAGACATCAGAATCAAATGATGTACCTTGCAAGTGTGAAGTAAAGACTTTAGCCATTGTGCCAAACCATTGAACTGTATTCCATAAACCACATTTAAATCAGTCACACCTTTTTTGTTGTTGTTTTTTTAGAATGTAGTGTGAGAGCCAGGAATATCACATCTTTAGTGTAATAGTAATATATGGCCTCATACATTCGTATCAGGATGTAAAGATTGTTTAAAATGTATATGGTATCTGTAGTGACTGGGACCTATTAACATTACAAATGATTTATGATAGTTTTCTCTTTTTTGTCTGTCCCCACCATTTTCTCTCAATTTCTTTTTTATTTATTACCTTTCATTGCATTTCAACAATCATTCCTGCTGCATCATGGTCACCAGCACAAGGTGCTAGACCAGCCACAAAAGCTATTCCTCCACAGGTGGCTGCAGTGGCACTACTACTGGCAGTACAGGCACACAGCACATCTGTTTCACAGCCTGTCAGTACTGTATCTGCAATACCTGCATTACCTGCACCATCTGTGTCAGTTAGCTGTGCCCTGGAGGCTGATGTATTGGTGCCCACCTGGAATAGTGGCAGTAGAGGTGGTGATTATGTCACCTGCCAAGAGCTGACAGGGCTGGTGGAGCAGATTATGGAGAGGTGCCTCGGTACCCACATTGACCATATAGAAAAGATTTTACAATAAATTGCCAAATCACTGAACCATCTAGCACTGCCCCAGGTGATTGCAACAGGATACAGTGGTGACAGTTCTGAGGATGAGGACTAGATTCTCACTACATTCACAATAAATGGGGATGTACCTCCTAAGTCTCATACCTAACCCCAGTCATAGTGTCCTCCATCCTCTTGTGTCCATCTCCATCCCTGTCTTTCTTATATGTCCTGTGTCTGTGTCTGCTACCCAACCTACCCTACATATATATCCCTGTATTTCCTAAATACCTTCCAAAGCTTTCATTTCTCTTTAAAAAGGCATCTGTCCCCCCAGACAAATTATGCTCCATACACAACTCTCTACTTCATAAATGAGTGCATATTGCAGACTTGATTTTGCCCAGTTGGTTACACAGCATTATGTTGTTCTCAAACATCCTTTATAAAGTGGATATCAAGATTTCCCAGATTCTTTGTACAAATGCAATGTTAGTTTGTGATGACATAGATAGCTATGACCCTCTCTCACCACCATCCTGCTCACTCCTTAATTACTCCTCGTGTCCTACCCACTGCTTGCTCCCCATTTTCACCATTATTCTATCAACCACATTGCACACATTTAATGTGGTCAAAAATTAGATTCACACACCAACACATGGTTTATAAACAGAAATCACGTGACTTTTGGCATTGAGCAGCAAAGCCTACTGCTGGTTCTCATTCTATGGCAAAATGAAAGTAATGTCAGTAAACTCCATTAATTGTATATACTTTATTGGGTAAATGTCTATATGATATGAGTCCAGCCCAATGCACTTGGAGCACTTCTGTATGTAACAGAGTGTGGGATTCTCACACTTTCTCTTTCTAAGTGTCACAGTGTGTTCCATTATAAACATATTTGCAGACTGGTATTTATGAGTTTACTAGCAATTTTAGTTGCATGTATGCCTTGTATACACATAAGTGATGCACACATAAACACAAGTCTTAATGACAATGTATAATGCACTGATGTTGAGGATAACAATCAGGAATGCATGTGTGATACTCCACTGTGTAACAGTTATCACTGTCACCAAATACCATCCTACTGAATGTCTCTGTCATCACCTTTATGATTTCCTGTGACTTGTCAGAAACATGACAGTCCAAGTCCATTTGAGACTTCAACTACAACAACTTTACTATGGAACATATCAGTTAGTTTATCATATCATCCACTTAAGTAATGTGTATGTAGCATCAGTCTTATACATATATATATATATATATATATATATATATATATATATATATATATATATGGTTTACTACTATAATGTCGAGGTGAGAATGCACCATATGAAAAATTCGAACTACATCAGGTGCTGTATTCGAAAACAATGTCGAATCTGCTGAATTCAGTCAGTGGATTCGACATTGTAACTCCTTCTATTTTTTTTACTTTCGAGGTTTACTTTTGATATGTCTGTCAAAAATTATTTCAACGTTCGACATATTGATAGTAAACCTATATATATATATATATATATATATATATATATCATTCCCTACCATAACAGTACATGAGAACAATCAAATGTATCACTTAACAGATGAGAACATAACAATATGGGATACCACAAAAAATTACTCTTGCTGCTTCCACAGTTGAGTGATGCTTGACATCAAGCAGCAGTGTTAAATAACGGTAACTGGCACTTCATGCCCTATGGTAAAAACTGCTGAGAATTTGTTTTTGACTACAATCATGTGGTGCTTGATGTGCTAATATGTATAGTCCTGCTATAAAACAGAAAGAGTACTGATATCACTACGAGCAGGCAGTTATTTTTATAAGGATAACAGACTCAGTGCTTTTATGTACTCCTAAGGAGATGTTTGACTTATTAATAGAGTTTTTGTTTGACAAAACTCATCACACATTCTACCATGTATGTGTCTTACTCCCTTCAACTGTGTGCTTTCTGACAGTTGAAATATGATATCTTCTGTGCCAATAGCTGTTATTGCACGTCTAACACCACATAAGGCAGGTGTTTGAATCTGGCAATGTGTAACTAATATGAGCGTGTAAGAAAATAGCAACAGCCATAAGTAGTTTATCAAACAAATCTGATGTGTACAAATCTATTTAGTGGAAACATTTACATTAGGAGAAACTCAAAGTTTTTTGGTGTCTTTCAGGGAAACCATATGCATTGCAAAACACTGCTCAACTGTATGCTTTCTCCGAACTGTAGTATGATATATTCTGTGACATCCATGGCTAATTTACACTGCTAGATAATGTGGACTTATGTAGACAGGTGTTCAAATCTGGCAATGTGTAACAGCTGTGAGTGTGTAAGAGAACAGTGACAGGCAGGACTGGATTACTCAACAGATTTGATGGGGATAATCATCCTAGTGTAACATTTACATGGTTACTTGATTTTTAGTCCATCAACCACCATTTTAGGGTACCCCTTTGCATTCCAACACACTGTTCAAGTTATCCTATCAACTGTGTACTTTCTGACAACTGCATTATGACTTCTTTTTTTTCTTTTGTGTTGTCAGTGGTTAATGCACGGGTTTAGAGAAAGTGGACTTAGATGTGTGTTCATATCTGGCAACATGTACATACTATGATGTTAATATTGACTGGAACCAATGCACAGCACAGTCCAACCCCATCCCTGTTAACCTACATGGATTCTCTCAGATAATATCATCTACCACACGTACAGGTAACAATAACCAAAAAGAGAGTATACTAGACTGGATACTCACCAACAGTCATCCCCAGAACTATATGTCTGGAACTCTCCCTAATGATCTTAGTGATCACCTGCTCACATACATCATGAAAGACAAAATTAATTGTACAAGCTTACCTATTTATAGGTCTATCAGATCCAAGAAAACTTTGACCCAACTAAATTTCAACTTGAACTCAAATCATGTAACTGGACAAAACTAAAGTTCCTTCTCCTTGATGAGGCAGTGTCATCATTTAACAATTCATTCCTTAATATACTTGACTCGCATGCCCCTAAACGCTCAATAAGAATTAAAACTCAACTAGCACCCTGGCTAACAACAGACACCAAAACCAAAATAACAACTAGAGACAAAGCGTGGGATAAATGGCACTACCAAACTACCCTAGATCGTATCAAATTCCAACAACTTAGAAATGAGACTAAAAAAGCCATCATACTAGATAAGAAAAATTACTTCTACAATCTGCAACATAAACATCAGAATAACCCTCAAAAGTACTGGGCAGGCATAAATAAACTTCTCCAACCAGGCAAATCCACTACTCTGACCCCAGGAACATTATCTGACAAGAGCCAAGGAGATATAGCCAATTCATTCAATACTTTCTTCACAGAAACCATCCAGTCATTAGCTAACCAACTTTCTCCTCCCCACACTTCTATAAACACTATACCTGACTCACCACTCTCTTTTAACTTCCAGCCAGTGTCCACATCCTTTATCAGATCCCTTTTGAAAAAAGCCAACCACCCTTTCAGCCGATCTTCTCTGAATACCTGCAAATTGCTGCAGATGTCGTAGCCTACCCTATCTCAATCCTAATTAACAGAACCATAACCGAGGCCTCAATCCCTCAATTTGGAAAATATCCTATGTTATTCCACTCCACAAAGGAGGTTCATCCACAGAACTATCCAACTATAGACCTATAGCTATACTATCACCACTTGCCAAAATTATGAAAAGTGCATGCACAACTAATGCTCTATCTAACCCAAAATAAACTACTCACAGACTCTCAACATGGATTCAGACCCCATCATAGTACAACCACTGCCCTCTCTCTTTTACTGAAAACATTAATCTTAACCGGAATAATAAAAATATCCTCCGCTCTCTTCCTGGACCTATCAAAAGCCTTCGATATGGTAAACCATCAGTTACTTCTATATACTTTAAAAACCCTGTATCTAGATACTCCAGCCCTTGACTGGTTTCAAGCTTACCTCACCGGGAGACAACAAGCAGTAATGTGGCAAAACAAGCTCTCCTGCCTACTACCAAATACCATAGGAGTTCCTCAAGGTTCCATATTAGGACCTCTCCTCTTTTCAGTCTTCATAAACGACATCCAGTCATCCCTGAAGCCACCTGCATTCAATATGCAGATGACTCGACTATAATATGTTCCAATGCCTCTCTTGCAAATCTACTAACTACCACCCAACATAGCTTCACCAAAGTCGAAAACTGGCTTGCCAACCATCTAATGATCTTAAATCCAAACAAAACCAAGTTACTTCTCTTCTACCCAACCAATAGATCTCTGACTGAAAACTTCACTATAAAATCCAATAATGGGACCATCATCTCCCCAGACACCTATACAAAGCTATTAGGAGTAAACATTGACAATAAACTCAGATTTGCTATACATATCAACCAAGCCATTAAGTCAGTCAACAAGAAACTTGGGACCCTATATAGAATTAAAGCCTTCCTTACCCCGAATGCCAGGGCAGCCACAGCCCATTCACATCTTCTCTCTACCCTACTATATGCCTCTCCTGTCCTCACTCACCTTAACAAATCTGATCTGGCCAAGCTCTCATCCTGCTATAATCACATTGCCAGGTTCGTTACAGGCCTACCCTACAGAACACACCACTGTACTAACCTGAAAAAGCTTGGATGGATAGAATACACCTTCTTCACCAGTCCCAACTCATAGAGGCCTTCAAAATCCTTAAACAACCTGAGAATACCCCAGCGCTAAACAACTTAATGACCTCCTACTCCAATCTAAGCTGCCTTCGCTCAGCAAACAGACTCCTTGTCCAAACAACTAAATCTCTCAACCTAGGTGGTGACACGCTATTTGCCAACACCACTGGTAAAATATGGAACTCTCTCCCAAATAACATCATGCTTGCAACTTCTCTAAGTCAATTCAAAAATAGTCTAAAACTCCACTTCAAGTCACACTGGCTATGTCCTTGCTCAAACCCAGACTAGCTCTGTTCCATTAACTAAAACATAAACAACTAGCTAAGATGATAAGTACTTTGTATACTGTGATAAAGAAATATGTATCCTGTCTAACTCTATGTCATTATACTGCCTACCGTCCTTGCTAATATGTTATTAATGTTACATTTGTAGTAATCTCAGAAATAGTAATGGCAGTCTTGTACTTGTATGTAAATAGCCTATGTTTTTGTTAAGTTCTTTCAGCTCATTTACTGTACCTAATTATCAATGTAACTCTGTTGGAGCTTTTCTCCCCGGGCCTCCGCTGAAAAAGGACATGTATCCAGTCGGACCATCCCGGTTAACAAATGTAAAATAAATAAATAAAAATAAATATGATTGCATAAGTAAACACTAACAGCCAGGAATGCATTACTCAGGAGATGTAATATGTAATATTTCCCACAGAGGAAAGATTTTAATCATCCAAGTTTTGTTTTCTCTTTTAAAGAGACCATATGCATTCAAACACCCTGTTCAAGATAACCATTCTAATGCTTGCTTTCTAACCAATGTGATATGACGTCTGTGATGACAGCAGTTAGTGTACAACTCTAGAGACTTTAAAGTTGAGTAGACAAGGCTTTGAATCAGACTATTACTATGAGATATATTACCAAATTATAACAGTAGGACTAGCTTACTCAAAATATATTATGTGTACAATTCTACGTAATCCTAACATTTATACATGGAGAAGATTATGTTTCCCCAATTGTTGTACTCTCTTTTGAGTGAAGTTAAATGCACTACAACACATTGCTTAAGCTGACACTTTGCTGTGTGCATTCAGACATCTGTGGAATCATCTGTTAGCATACAGGTATAGAAAATATATGAGTTACATATGGACATGTGTTTGAATTCGACAGTGTATACCAGACTGACCAACTCTTCAGATATGATTGTGCAGAATCCTACTTAGGGGATACATTTAGACAGGAAGAGAGTTTTTGTCCTCCAAGTGTTGTAGTCCCTTCTGTAACCCTCGTACATGATTCAAGTTATCATTTCAGCTCTGTGCTTTCTGACAACTGTGACATGAGTTCTTTGAAAAGAATCATCAACTAGTACAGAGGTCTGCAGATTGTTGACTTACATACATAGGAAAATCCTGTAGAGTGTTACATGCATTAAGGTCTTCACATCAAGTGGTGACAGACAACATACAATTATCAGCCTTCATTGCGCACTTATTGCTAAGCTTTCTCTTTCTCATTTATTCCTGATTTACCTGTCTGATGTTGTTAATTGCTCATGTACTTGGTTCTAAATTTTCAGTTTTTTGTGCACACTCTTTAGTTTACATCATGCACACATACATACACACACACACACACACACACACACACACACACACACACACACACACATACACACACACATACACACACACACACACACACACACACACACACACACACACACACACACACACACACACACACACACACACACACACACACACACACACACACACACACACACACACACACACACACACACACACACACACACACATACATACACACACACACACACACACACACACACACACACACACACACACACACACACACACACACACACACACACACACACACACACACACACAAGGTTGGGTACTTCCTTACCTTGACATGTTTGTAAGGCTCTACTAGGGGGCTCAAAGCAAAGCAGCTCATTGTAATGGGTGTCTTAGCTTCATGTATATTTGATTCACAATGCTGCTTGTCACACTAACATGATCATATAAGTTTCAGAATGATGTGTACATGTTGTTAATGAATACCCTGATTTATGCCATAGGCAAAGAAGTAGAACTCATTTACAGTTTATTTCAGTTTTCTGAGGGCCACAGGTTTACACCAGTCAGTAGTAAGTAAGCACCATGAACATTTTGGGCCATAATTAAAAACGTATTAATAAAAGGGTATGCTTTTACAGATACGTTCACGATAAGGGAGAGTCTGTTGAAGGTTTTATCAGGGGCTTATATGAACTCTCTGAGTGCTGTGCATTTAACCAGATAAAAAGAAGAAATTAACTACAGAAAAGTGATTGGGCTGGCAACAAATAAAGTGCCTTAAATGTTACATTTGGAAGTGAATTTAATTTTGGAAGATTCAAATTACTAGAGTAGCTAGATTTGTAAAGAGACAAAATGCTAATATAAGTTCAACAAATGATGTATGTAAAACACAAGCAAATGGAAAATTCAGCAAAAAGCATAATTATTGTCAAAACAACTGCATACAAGAGAAGCATAGGGAATGCTAGTTTGGTTAATGTATGAGATGTAGCCAATCATATTCTCGAACACAGTGTTGCATATTGCAAAAGGTATAAGAAATGTAAGAAGATGACACATCTTGCTTCCATGTTTAAAACTAAGCAAGAATAATAAGTAGCCTCTGCGAATAAAATTGAGGAAGGTATTCTGAAAATACATTTACTAGATTCAGTAAATGCTTTGCCAAACATTGAATCAGACTGGCAAATCAAACCTCCAATACACTGAACTTCAGTAAGCATCAAACTAGATAGAGGGACTAATACTACTGTATTATCATGTGATAGTTACAGAAGTCCTTCAGTGTGTCTGCAATTGCACTTTGCAGATACACAAATATGTAGACCTGCAGGAAAACTCAGGCATGTAGAAAGATTCCTAGCAGTAACTGAATGGACAGTGTACAACTATGAGCTTTAGATTCATGTGTTATATGACTAATCTGCGCAGTACAACTGTGACATTTGAGTTGGTCTGATTGTAAGAATAAATTAAATAAACATGGATGCATCTGGGGAAGCTGGTCTGCTTAACTGTAAGCCATTAAAGATGAAACTGAAGCCAGACACTCCCTGGAATTCATAAAGGTTACTACTAAGTGTTCATTAATTGTGCAATTAGTGCACACTTTCTGTATTCAGCAACATCCCTACCACATTTTATGCTGTCTGTTCACTCAGAAAGACTACAATGTGTACATTTAGTGTACATATAGTGATAACCTTTATAAATTCCAGCAGTATCATACTCTTTAATCATACATACAAGGGTGTCATCTCCAGTATTCTCTAAAGTAAGGTAGAATTCAACATATGTAAACACTTGCTGTGATTCACAGTGTAACTGAAAATACTTAATAGTGTATGCCATTGCTGTAAACGAAACATGAATCTGTTGATTTAATAAAGTAAAGTTATGCAGTTAAAAGGGAAATGTTCACTCTATTTATTCTAGCAGATATTGCAGCCGAGCTGGTTGTTACCAGAGTACTTGCCACATTAGACTCTTCAAACACCTAAAGAGTTGTACAGTCAAAAGGTTCTAAGCCTTCATTACTCTGATTGGATGATTTTACTTTAAAAGAATGACATTTGATATAACTTCAGCACCAGAAGTATTTCAACATGAAGTGAGCAATCTGCTTAATGTACATGAAGGTGTTGCTGTTGTCATGAAAGATGAGTTACTGCTTCACCTAGATGAAAAGATCCATTACAAAAGATTGGAGGCAGCACTCACACCTTTAAAACCCAAGTCTGACACTAAATACAGGTAACTGTAGCTTTGATAAGCCTTAAATTCAATATTTCATTCATAGCCAAAGTAGAAATAGATTCATATTCAAGCAAAGCCAATTCCATAAAAGAACTGAAAGATCCAAACTGTGTAAATGAGCTACATCAAGCATAATGCAAGATATATTTCTTAGGCATGCTTGTATCAGATCTTTCCACAGTGTTATATCACTTAACAGATTTATTAAAGAAAGATGTCACTGGTCATAGGGAAATGTGCATGCCCATGTGGGCAGCAAAGTGAAAAAAGTGGTGATGCTTGCTCCAGTCTGTCCAGTATATTGTCAGAAAACTAACAATCATGAGTCCTGGTGCCAGCAGTTATGTCTAGATTCTGCTTTTTTCCAATGGATGACGAGTTTTAAGACATATTATGTATTAGTCCAGAATACTAACTGATGCAGAACAAATATATTTGAAATAGAAAAAGAATGCTAAGGAGTGCACTGCAAGTGTGTGTGTATGGATATGTGAGAAATTTCCAATATACTTCTTGGGGCTAAAGAACTTCCATCTCAAGACACACCAGAAACCATCAGTTTCACTGATAATTCCACAAACTGAACAAAGTAAATGAAGATGTCAGAGGTTGCATATGAGACTGAGACATTTCAATGTTAGAGTAATCTATGTACCTGAATAACAACTGATTGCAGCTGATATGTTGTCAGGAAACTCAACACCTAACCAGACAGAATATTGAATAAGACATTGCTGTGTATGCTCAGAGTATCATTGCAAATCAACCAGTAACTATTATAACTATTAAATGGCTTTAAAAACTAAAGGAAGCTGCTAAAAATGATAACAAGCTACAGATAATCATTAAATATGAAAGGGATGAATGGCTTAACCATGGGACATAGATAAATTAATGGATTTAGAAAGACTGTACTGTCTGACCACAACTGTATGAACACAATGATTTATTGATGTACCGAGATAAGAATTATTGTACCTTATTCACAATGTACAGAAGCACTTAAGCATGATTGCCAGGTCACTGACACTACAGTTTACAGATCTTTAGTTTATGGGATGTGTGGCTCCTGGTATTTCCAAATATTTGCAGTGATGTTTTTATAGTATCTCATATTGGTAAACTTCACACAGTTTTGTCCTTTGTGGAAGTCTGTTTAATTGTCCATGGTTGCAGTATTATATAACAAATCATATGAAAGTAGTGATTTACACGAACAGCCTATTGTTCAAAGACAGCGAGGGTTCGTAATTGTACAGAGGACTTCTGAATTATTACTTCTTCATAGGCATCTCATAGCTAGTCAACTGGTCACAGAAACACATACACAAACACAGAACCTATGAGGTAATCAACAATGCATTTTGCATAATGGCCACAGCTGTCAAAGCAATACAGAGACAGATGACATCTTACATGCAACATAGCCTTAAGGGATTAAGGGATTATTAAAGACACACAGACATCTTACACATCTATATCTATACCTATATCTATACCTATATATATATATATATATATATATATATATATATATATATATATATATACTTACGTGTTTGTTCTTGTATGTCAATTTAAGCATTCCACAAAACACAGAATTATCACTCTGGACTAGATTGATAATTCAGTAAATCAAATCTCAAACCATGGGATGAAAACAAGCCTATTGAACTTGTCAGACTCACCAGAATCTCTAAAAAACAGGTTTGTTGCAGGAAGGTCAACCTCCCTGTACCACCTAACCACCTATATTCATGCAACATTAAATATACTAACTCAGAGATCATATTTCAGTGGGTAAAAGGGTAAATTCCCTTACTCTATGTATTCCAGTCTCATTGGAAACACATAAGTCCACTGTCCCTTCTAAGTGAACAGAGCATACATTTTCACTTACATTGCTGCACGCGCATACATACACACACACACACACACACACACACACACACACACACACACACACACACACACACACACACACACACACACACACACACACACACACACACACACACACACACACACACACACACACACACACACACACACACACACACGATAAGCACTCATTGATGAACTGATGAACTTCATCCATACATGGAAGTGAATTCAATATAAAGCAGAAAAACCTACCTGTCAATGAAGTGTGGATTGATTATGTTTCTCCCAATATAAGCTCAGAAGAAGACATAGCTACATACCAAGCCTGTTGAGTGCATAAATGCTATATTTCTGATTTTGTAATGTATGTTTGTCTAAACCAATGTGAATGTAGTATTGCTCCATACGTAATTAGCTAATCACAGAGAGTAGCCTGGAAGGCTAAATTTACAGTAAGGTAGTTTAGTTCCTCAATGGAAGAACTGTATAAAGTGCCAAAAAGAAGACCTGGAAACATGGACTGAGAGAGGGCCCAGTTGCTGCTGACTTGTGGACTGTCAGTGGATGACTATGCTTGATTTCTGCAGCTGATGGGGAGGCCCAGGAGGAAGGCCTCCAGCCTGGGAGCAAATTTTTGGACCTAAGATTTGAGGACTAGAAGATAGACCCACAGCCTGGGAGTACTGTTGGAGAATCTGAGCTTGGACCTGGAATTACAGTGTAGGAAAGAGGTTACAGCCCAAGACATTAATGCTTTTTGTGGGATAGCTAGCATCCAATCAGAAATTTATAGTTTTATGATCTGCTTGAACGTACTGTTCAGTTTATGTCTGGTGAAACCAAGTAAGTCACCTTTTTAATTTGATGTCTAAATAAATGTGAGTTTGTGTATATTACCTGCATCTTTTGTCAGAGCTCATACGTAAACATACAGAAGTGCGTGCGCACACACACACACACACACACACACACACACACACACACACACACACACACACACACACACACACACACACACACAGACACGCACACACACACGCACGCACACACACACACACACACACGATAAGCACTCATTGATGAACTGATGAACTTCATCCATACATGGAAGTGAATTCAATATAAAGCAGCAAAACCTACCTGTCAATGAAGTGTGGATGGATTATGTTTCTCCCAATATAAGCTCAGAAGAAGACATAGCTACATACCAAGCCTGTTGAGTGCATAAATGCTATATTTCTGATTTTGTAATGTATGTTTGTCTAAACCAATGTGAATGTAGTATTGCTCCATACGTAATTAGCCAATCACAGAGAGTAGCCTGGAAGGCTAAATTTACAGTAAGGTAGTTTAGTTCCTCAATGGAAGAACTGTATAAAGTGCCAAAAAGAAGACCTGGAAACATGGACTGGGAGAGGGCCCAGTTGCTGCTGACTTGTGGACTATCAGTGGATGACTATGCTTGATTTCTGCAGCTGATGGGTAGGCCCAGGAGGAAGGCCTCCAGCCTGGGAGCAAATTTTTGGACCTAAGATTTGAGGACTAGAAGATAGACCCACAGCCTGGGAGTACTGTTGGAGAATCTGAGCTTGGGCCTGGAATTACAGTGTAGGAAAGAGGTTACAGCCCAAGACATTAATGCTTTTTGTGGGATAGCTAGCATCCAATCAGAAATTTATAGTTTTATGATTTGCTTGAACGTACTGTTCAGTTTATGTCTGGTGAAACCAAGTAAGTCACCTTTTTAATTTGATGTCTAAATAAATGTGAGTTTGTGTATATTACCTGCATCTTTTGTCAGAGCTCATACGTAAACATACAGAAGTGCGTGCGCACACACACACACACACACACACACACAGACACACACACACACACACACACACACACAGACACACACACACACACACATCTATATATATATATATATATATATATATATATATATATATATAGATAGATAGACAGATAATCACACACCCATATGCAAGTCTGTAGAAAATGGCTGAAATGCCATATTTTATATGATTTAAAACTTGGTTAGTTTTGACAAGGAAAGCCAGTTTCAATTCAGCCAACAGAGTACACATCATTTTAGCCAATAGCAAAATACAGATTATATCCGACAGTTCTATGAAAACATTCAGCTTGTAGAGAAACATGCTCAAACTGATTTCTCAATGTCTCTTTCTCTCTTTCTTTATCAGTGCAGTACCTTGCAAACATAAGTTGTCTCTCTCATGTGCTTAATTCTGTCAGCAGCTAGCTTGAAGCTCTTTGATACCATGTTCCTTTTACCTTATTTTTCATGTAGGTCCATTTCTACTAAAGTAATCTTCCAAGAACAATGGAAGCCAGTTTCCACTTATTGCAGCCTCCTTATGGATTGTTTCTCTTCCTATTTCTTCTCCAAATGTAACTCCCCCAAGCTCTGTTGAGCACCCTGGCTGACTGATTCTTTATTAAGCTCCAGACCTTAGCAAATTTTCTCTGTATCTAAGACCCAATGCCTTACCACTCTCTTCACCTCCTTCTTTGTCTTTCTGTAGCACTTTTTCCAAATGCTTCTTTAAATGAACTTCATGTGGTAGCTTCTTCCACTTTTCTTTGAAATATATCTAACTATACAGATAGACATATATATCTATAGATATAGATATATGTCTAGCTATATATCTACCTATCTGTCTAGTCCATCCATCCACAACCCCTTTCTCCCATTTTCGCACATGATGTCAGAGTATCACAACAGTGGTAATCATCCAGAACCAAAGTTCACACATGTATATGTATATGTATATGCATATGTAATGTGTGTGTGTATGTATGTATGTATGTATGTATATATATATATATATATATATATATATATATATATATATATACAGAACTAGAGCAAACCTTAGTAAGCACATAAAGGGGAATCATAATCAGTCTTCTTCCCTGCGATATAATCCTGCTCGTACTGCATTAGAAATAATTATAGCTACCCTCAATAAGGTTACAAAACCATTTATTTTGGATTAGATGAAACAACAAAAAGCTTAATTTGTGGAGTCAGAAATATTCCCAGTACACCTCTTGTACACATTCTTAACAGAGTATCCATATCTGCCTATGTTGCAGGGATCAGGAAGCACACCAGCATGGTCATAAACCACAAGGAAGGTCCTTCTGTGTGCCACAATACAGTAAACTCTCAGTTAACCAGAACTGTCAAGCAGCCAGAAAAAAAGTTGAGGAATTACAGTAACATTTTCATGTGTTGCACTTCCTGCCCCCCCCCCCCAACATACACAGAAACATACCTTATGTTTCTAGAGTTTTAGAGTTTTAAAAGGGAAGATGTGAATATATTCCCTCTCTCCCCAACCTAAGAACAAGTAGCATAGGGTACAGTATTAGTCAGGCCTATTTTTAATAGTAACTCTCTAGTAACCAGAGACTACAGTTATTCGGCAACTACCAATCCCCATGGGTGCCAGTTGACTGAGAGTTTACTGTAATTACAGGTCAGTCAGACACACAAACATATGGTGGAAGGCAGCTGACAAAATCATCAGTGAACTTATTTACTGGCAAAAGGAAGATGTTAAATGCTTGACTTCATAAATGTTGTTTGAAAGTATGACAATCACCTTGGATTATGATTTATTTGTCTATCAGTTTACCCAGTTCTTGCTAAACTGTTCAAAACTAGACTGCGTCATGGTATCACACATAAAGAGGATTCTAAATGTAAGCAAAGCCTTAATATACTGGGACCACAAATGGGTATATCGGGTCATAAAAATTGTAAGACTAGGAGAACATTTATTATCACCATCACAATGCCAATTGTGCCTCCGAAGGCTCTGTACTTGGGCCACTACCTTTTGATTTCTTTTTTGTCAGATTTAAAAACTGAATGCAGTGTTTGGCCCACAAAACTACAAACTTGGCAGTGTTGTTTTTATCCTCACTGATACAACCTCTCTTCAAACAGTAGTCAATGCTATATACTTATTGTTCAGTAGAACTGTGACCTCGCCTCTGCTGTTAAAAACACAGCATGCTAGCATTAAAAAAAAAATGCTAAATTTATACCTTATTGAAGGTCAACAACTTAAAGTTGAAAAAGTAAAATGTACTTGAATCCTTGTTGACAATGACCTTTCTCCTCTTTTCAGTATAGCTACTGCCATCTGAAAAGAAAACTGAATTGACTACTTTATTTTCAGCCTATCTTCTTACCACAATTATAGAATACTGTGCCCTGTTCTGTAATGTATGTACACACCATCTGGTGGAATTGGAGAAAGGACAAAGATTTTTCAAAAGAGAATTGAAGGGATTTAAGACTTGCTTTATATGTAACGGCTGTAGCAACATTCTCTCTTTTGTGTATCTTTCTTCATTCTTAGAAAAGATCTGTGCCTTACATACAGAGTATTAAAGAACCTCTTACTGTGTGAAACCCTTCAGATTTCCTTTGCTTGTTCTGAACACAAGATGACACTCATCTTCACTAAAAATTGATATCAACTATAGCATGAAATGTTAAAAATTTATATCTCACAACTTCCATGCCTGTAGAATACACTCCACCTCTCCTTTTTTTTCTCACATGTCAATCCATAGCTAAAAACAACTATATCAGACTACATGGGCAACTGCAAAGTTCAACATGGGGAACAGGGCAGCAAACTCCCTGGTGGTCAGTAGACCCTGATTTGATTCAAGAAACATATGAACTTATACATGTGCAAAATATATACAGCATATGTAACCTGCACTACAACCTGGGAATCATTTAATCGAAACATTATCACCCACTCCTTCCTATCAGCATGTAACTAAATCATAATGACTCTGCCATATGGAGACATTTTACAGCACATAATAAATAATGATGTAGACCTTGTAACTTCAATGATCGCATCCAGTAGTTGTACAGTGTCTGGTTCACTGTTGTATATGGTCACTCCTGGGATATGTGTATATCCCAGAATATGGGTCAGTTTCTGGTTGGGGTAATTAGGAAACAGTCTGGCTTGCAGTGTCCATTATCAGTAGTTTCTCATTCACTTCATTGTGCTTCAGTATACCGAGAGGACAAAAGCACAGTCCAGTTTTGTACAAGTGCATCAATTGTAATCATAATAATTTAATGACATTTAGCAATCTAGTAAGTTACTGTTATCTTTAAAATAGAACAAGCATCACAATTACAATCACTGTAATAAGTCATATACTCAACCGGTATCTCACCTCCTAAATGTGTATATGTGTGTGTGCATGTGTGTTCCTGTGTGTGTGTGTGTGTGTGTGTGTGTGTGTGTGTGTGTGTGTGTGTGTGTGTGTGTGTGTGTGTGTGTGTGTGTGTGTGTAGACATATATGATGACTAGGGACATCATATATCATATATTCATCATTTTGATGCAGATTGCACCTCTCCATGTCATCCCAACAACATGAATAAAATGTATAATCCTCCTGTTAATAAAAACATATTTGTACCTAATGACATTAATTACCTGTCCTCCTCCACTGAGTGAAAAAAAAAACTATGCCTCAACAAATAATTTGGTACAAAAATACATTGTAAACTTAAGAAATCTTGAACAAATTCTGAAAATGCCAACAAGGGGGAAAACACATTTTTTTATCTTCCTAGCAAATATCCTTGCCAGATCTCCTAAGCTAAATGTTGCCCCCTACCCTCACTTGCACTGGCATGACAAAGATGTGATGTTCCTACTACATAAATTAAAGCTAATAAAATTGTACCAGTTTTGTGGTTATGCAAATAGCAACTATTCTACCCTAAACAATTACCTATGGTCAATCATTTGGGACTGTTTGTTAGGCTTCCCTCATAATGTGTTGGTAAATTATTCCTGGTTCATTACAACAAGTTAAATAACACACACACACACACACACACACACACACACACACACACACACACACACACACACACACACACACACACACACACACACACACACACACACACACACACACACACAACACACACACACACACACACACACACACACACACATGCAAGTAACATGAAAGACTCCCCAGCTGATTGTGTTTACAGACATACTTATACATACATACACAAACACACGCGTGTACACACATACACACACATGCATCTGTGACAACTAGCACACACACTGCCACAGAAAAATAGGCACCCTTCCACATTGCTACATCTCTGCTGCATCTTACCTGACCTCAGCTAACACATTATGTTCCATCGACTATAACAAGGGAGCACCGTATTTTTGTGATGTTAATCATCATGACAGTGTTAATTAATGCAGCTGAGTGATTCTTTGAAAGTGGCATTAAAGTAACCACAATCTTTATGGCAATGGGTGCAACTGCATAAAAAAGACAGAGTCAAAGCATATTCCCGCATGCACTGCATCCAGATGGGATTCTTAAAACCCTTTGCATTATGCTTTCCAATAGTCAGGTCTTAGTGTTGCATTCCACATTATTTGCATAGGGTTGCAGTTTGCTATATCAAAGTGGAAGCAGGCTGACCATCTAACAAGTTAAAGAAGTGGATTTTTATTCTAATATTCTGATAAATCATTGTCATATAATTTGTTTCTTTTCATAACCAATGTTTTCATATTATGTCTAATTTGGTAAACTGTATTTGTTTTAGTATTATTTTGAAAGACTGTAAAATTATAGTTCTTAAAATGTTTTACAGTACTTTAGAGATTTTCTCCCCAGGCCTCCATTGAAAATTAGCTCCTACCCAGTCGGACTTTCCTGGTAACCAAATGTCAATAAATAAATAAAAAACAACAGTTTCAGTGCTAATGTCAAAAACTTAAAAAAAAAAGTATGCTTGCTTGTTCTGCACACTAAAGCTACAGTACTCAAAGGGAGATATTTCAGGATGATTCTTTTTCACTAGTGCTGTTTGTTTTGCCCTTAACCCATTAAGTTGTTTACTTAACAGACTGCGACACAATGACAAGTTAATTTTCAGAAAAAAGAAAACTTGTTCAAAGACATTTCACCTACTTTTTGTTGACAATTTAAAATCGAATAGCTCATCAGATTAGCAACTTAAAGCACAGCTATGAATGGTTATAACTTTCTCAGGTGACATAGGTTCATAGGGGAATACTAGGCCAACTGCCCTGAAGGGCTATTTTAAGGCTAGCCAGCAACCCAAAATCACAATCAATCCCTGTACCTTGTCTATATGAGGCAAAGACCTTAAGCATTATAACAAACTCACCCATATAAGAAAGAGAGCTGGTCTTGATAAATGTGCAAAAGCAACATTTACAGCCGGAAAGCTGCAGTACCAACAAAGTATCAACCTGGTACAGGAATCTGATATAAAAGAACTTGAACAGGAGAGTTGTGTAAAAATATCTGAGAATAGATGAAGGGTCAGCAATAGAACATGAGCAGATGAGAACAAAGCTTACAGTATTTAGGAATACTTCAGAAACCTAACACCAGTATGACAAACTGCTTTGACATCTAGGAATAAAGTTCACACTCTACATCAGTTTGCAGTTCCTTTTCTAACTTACAGCTTTGCTGTGAATGACTGGTCCTAAATAGCATTAAGTCAATGTGAGAAGAAAACAAGAAAATGTTTCATGCTTCTGAAATGCTTGCAAATATTATATATCCCTTGTTCTGAAGGAGGTATGGGCTGCCTCAAAACAGATTATATGTATAGGTCTGCATTTCCCAGACTACACATATATTTGTTGACATTATCATCAGATCCAGACATAGTGAAAGTTCTAAAGCATGAAGGGAAAAGCATTGGAAAGGACTGGGAATGGAAAGCAAACCAAAAGAAGATTAGAAGCAGGTAGCAGTAAAAATTGTCAAACAGTAAACAAACAAACAAAATAAAAGAATATGTTCATACTTGTTTTGGTTTGTTAAGTATGAAGAACTCCTAGAACAATTACACATTGATCAAGATTTGATAAATGAATTGTTAAGGACAGGTGAATTCAAATAGGTTCATATGTTTATGTTACTAGGCTAATGGCCCTAGGGCCTTTGCAACCATAGCTGTGCAAAAAAACATGTATCCTAATAGACCATAGTTAGATGGTCATTGTTAGCAGAGTAATTCTGTGATCAGCACCAACTACTGCTGTCCATGAGGGACATAGGTGCCACTCCTGTGGTAAATTTAAGGTCTCTCATCCAATTGTCAAAGTTACACTTAAATAGGATTATTGAGGAGGTCTGCTTCACATGAAGTGGGAGCTTATTCCAAAGGAGTGCCAATTTCTGGGAGATAAATCTGTCTCTCCAACATGTTTTGTTAATGTCACAGGCTAGGTTGAGATCCCTAGAGTGAGTGACTCTTATCTCATTTGATTTGTGGAGGTGCAGCATTTCCAAGAGGGCAGAGTCAGAGACTGCTCTTTAGTCCAGGCACAGGCCACCTCTAAGCCGCCTGTTTGATAAAGAGTACAGTGACAGGGCTTTCAATCTTTTAATGTAAGACACATTTTGGAGGCCCTGGATTTTCTTGGTTAGAAACCTCTGTAGTTTCTCCATTTGCTGCAGGTGTCTGGTGAGATACTCACAGAAGGGAACATTGTACTCAATTGTTGGTCTGGTAAGGGTCAGGTACAAAGGAGTTGAGCTTAAAGTGGTGCTATCTATATCCTAATTAGCAGGGTCTACTACTTTACCAAAAGGAATAATGAGGCATTCTTTTGCATTTAGTTTTAGTCTGTGACTTTGGCACCAATCATTTGTCTGCCTCAGCCCCTTTTGTAATGTTTACATCATTGGGAACTTGATTGCACCCAGTTTGTAATCATCTATAAACTTAATAAGCCACAGGCCATCTACTTTCACCTGGACCTCAGAGAAATAGATTCCAAATAGTAGAGGACCCAACACAGATCCTTGTGGTACATCACTGCTAACTGATCTACTGGTGGAGGTGGAATCCTCAACTCTGAGAGTGTGCATTCTGTCAGTGAGTCAGTTGGCTACCCATCTAGTGATGTATGGGTTAATTCCCACCTGGGAGAGTTCCTCAATGATCCCTGAGTGGGGGTTGTGTCAAAAACCTTGGCTAAATCAAGATAGGTGGTATGTACTGCTTTGCCTTCATTCAGGGCTTTGGTGGCATATTCAAAGAAGTCCACCAAGATTAATAAGCAAGATCTATGCTTAACAAAACCAAACTGGGTCAGGTCAAGAGTTTGAGGGTTGCCTCTGTCCTTGTTGATAAAGTCTATGATGAGTCTTTCTATGGCTTTGCAAATAAAGCTGGTTAGTGTTATGAGTCAATAGTTTCCTGGGTCGGTTGATGGACCCCATTTGTGCAAGGGGATTACTGTTGCTGTTCTCTACTCTGCCAGAACAAACCCAGTGCTCAGGCTATGGTTAAAGAAAGTCCTAAGTGGTTCCACTAGGTCTTGTTTTAGATTGTTTAGTAAGCAAAATGGGATGTTTTCTGGTCCCATAAAGGCCATGTTTTTAGCTTTGGAGAGTGCTTGTATGACCTGCCCTTTGGAGATACTCAGTAGAGAACTGGTGTCAGGAATGCTTTGGGATACGGCTGGTGGGAACAGAGGGTGAAATTATTACCAAATCTGTCAGCTAGCAGGTTGGCAATTTCCTCGGGTTTAGTGTGAGTGGTACCATCCACTATAAGTTTGGCACACAGGTTTTGGATGTAGCTAAATAATGCCTTATGGCTGTCTTGAGCAAAATATGCTAATTTAGTCTTGTAACTAGCCATAGAGGACTTTACAAGATACCTGATTTGCTTGTTCAAGCTGTGGAGGGTATTCTTCCTCTGTTGAGTAAGTTCCCACTTGTTCTTAGATATCAGTTTCTTTCTTTTATTATATAACTTATTTATACTTACAGTCCACCAGGGTGGCTTGCTTTTTCAAGAAGACCTGGTTTTAGTCCTGTCAAGTACAACTGAGTCAATGCACTTGTTTAAGTGGCTACATAGGGCATTTGTGTAATCTTCTTTGACTGTTTTTGCAGGGGCTTTGAAACTTTGTACACCGTCTCTTAGTAAGCTGCAGTTTGCTTTGGAGGAAGTTTTTTTTTTTTTTTTGCTCCTATGGGGGTGTCATGTCTGATCTTTACTTCAGATGGGACTGGTTTATGGTCTGACCTTACTAGGGAGGGCAACACACAGGGAGTAGTGCAATGACTCCCCCCATGTTGATGAGCACAAGGTCTAGGATATTTGAGCCCCTTGTGGGGGTGAGGACCAAATGTTCCAGGGTATTTGAATTAACAAAATCCAGGAATCTCAGAACGATCGTGTTTGTGCTTGTGTAAGTCACCCAATCAATGGAAGGATAGTTGAAGTCTCCCATGACCAAGGCGTCGGGCTGTATACTGAGTGATTCTGGTAAGTCCAGGTAGACATGTGCTTCTCCTGGTTCATGGTGGGGGACCTGTAGCTAGCGCTGATCTGGTAGGGTATTTTGCCTATAGTTATTTGGGCCTGGAGTAGCTCAAGAGAGTCATGCTGTTTTGTCAGTCTAGAGGTGTATTTGGATTTAATGAAGATGGGTACACCTCCACCTTTGGTTCTTTCATATTTTTTTGAGTTCTGAATGTGTGAAAGGTACTGTAGCCTTGTATGGGCAGGGTGCTCTCTGTGGCCTTGAACCAAGTCTCACTGATTGCACAAACGTCAGTATCGTCCAAGGTGAGGAGTGCTTCCACGGAGTAAAGTTTACTTATTCAGGGTCCTAGCATTAAACAGAATGACCTTGAGTTTGCCTCTAGTGGATTTCTTTACATTGGAAGTTTTGTTGTTTTGACATTGCCTAAAAAGGCAATATTAGGGAAGCAAGCATCTTTGTCAGTATCTGAAAGCCTTGAGGAGACAAGTGAAGGCCATCTTTGGCAAAGCAGGATGGTCTGTCAACTATGTCTTCCCAGGCTGTCAGATACTGGTTCCCCCCTTGAGTGACACCAGAAGCTAAGCCAATTATTGAAATCAACCATTTTTTGTCTGTATTGTGGCATCATCCTAGGTGAAGGTAGAAGCCTGCTTAGGGCTAAAGACATACCTGCCTGATAATCTGAGAGTTCAGTCATGTCTCTCTTTATATAGTCTAGACAGGTATGTCTCAAGTCATTCACTCCAGTATGTACTATGACAAAGTCATAATGGTACTTGTTGCTGAGTGACTTGAATGTGTGCATGATTTGATGGATCCTTGTCCAACCTGGGGAGGGGGACATCTGTGTGCCTCACTACTGAGTCACCTTCTATGACTAGGACATTAGGTTTTAAGGTGTTTTGCCTTTGGGGCTTAATTGCTGAGACAGTGATATGTCTGTTGTTATGTGTAGTGGTAGATCCTGTTCATGTACCGTACGTGTAGGTTGTTTGCACTTGGGAGGTCTCTGGTCTTTTGGTGGGTTCTTATTGAGTACCTCCGTGTATATGGGTTTATGTGCCTTGATCTTATCTTGTGTGAGTGGAGGGGTGTGTGTGTGCTGACAGCTTGTTTGATGTCTTGTTTATTGTTATGTGAGAGGACTGATTCTAGTTTCATGGTATAGTTACATCTCTCACATACTGTATTTGTTTGCTTTAGGAGCAAGTGGTTGTCAGTATACATGAGGGAATTGCTACATTGCCTCAGGATGCCCATGTCAATCAAGTTGGTTGGGGAAATGTTGGGAAATTGACTGCTCATTACAGCAGGTAATTCTTAAGTACTACTTTCTGAGGGAGCAAATTAGATCAGTCATCGCTCTGGGATTAACAAAGTGACTTACTCTAAGATCAGGGAAGAAAAGTGTGGATACACTGCTCAGTGGTCAGCTGCATTGCCCACAGAGCAGCAGGGAACCTGGGAGGGTTTCAATGACTGATGTTTAGGGAAAATTTAGTTTCTAGGTGTTTGCATCTATACAAGGCACCGCCAACCCTCATTGCATGGTGTACAGCCACGAGTAAATGTGAGGCCTATATACAGATGAAATTAAACAGTTTTAAACTAGTCTGCCAATAAGAAATCACAGAATGATCCTTCCTCCAGCAAGCCCCAGCTCAGACAAGGTATATTATATCCACACGTTTCTGCCACAAGGTTGCAGGGCAGCCCTTCTTAATGTAAGATGGCTGAAATTGTGTTCAAGCATATGAAATACAGACTAGATTCAGTAAGTCTGGATCTAGTCTATGCTAACTGAGCGATATTTCAGTGCAAAACAAGTGCAGCTAATAAGTAGGCACAAGCAGTAAAAGCAGTCAAAATGGCAGACATTCATTGGTCCATAGGTAGGTACTAGGCAATCGGCCCTGGGGCCTATGCAAGCCCAGCCATAAAGGTATCCTAGCTTTTGCCACCCAAGAAAATTATTTTCCTGTGCCACTGTCGAGCAGAGCCACAGAGGTGATCCCTGGGGTGAATTTCCTATTTCCCATCCAATCATCAAGATTTTTCTTGAAGAGTGCTAATGAGGAGCTTTGTTTGATATAGATAGGTAGTTTATTCCAGAGTATGGGAAGTTTCTGGGACAGAAATCTATTGTTTATTGTGGTGATAAGGTTTAGGTCCCTAGAGCGTGTAGCTTGGAGGGATTGGGATTTCTTTAAGTGGAGCATGTCCAACAGCTTTGGGTTTGACACAGCTTTGCATGTTAGGCAGAGATCACCTCTGAGTAGGCGATATGCAACGGAGTAAAGCTGGAGTTTTTTGAGACGGTCTGCATAGGGCACCTGTTTGAGGCCGGTAATCCTCTTTGTGAGGTATTTCTGCGGCCTTTCCAGTTGTTGTAGATGTCTTATGAGGTACATACCTAAAGGAGCATTGTACTCTATAATGGGGCTAATGAGTGATGAGTAGAGGGGAACAATGACCGATTTTTTTCTGGATGAGAAACCTTTTGTGATGAGGTGTGCCATGTAGAAGGATTTCCTGACTACTGTGGCGATGTGATTATCAAAGGAGAGACTACTGTCCACCTGTGTCTCAAGGTCTCTTATCACACTTTCGGTGTTAAGTATACTACCGCCTATGTTGTGGTTCATGAGTACAGAGTTTTTACCAAAGGGGATGACAATGCACTTTTTGGCATTAAGCTTGAGGCCATGGCTTTGACACCAGGCATCTGTCTCAGTGAGGCCCTTTTGTAGGATGTCCACATTGTTAGGAGTTTCGATTATAGCTCCTAGTTTGCAGTCATCTGTGAACTTCATTGGCCATTAATGCAGTAAAACAGTAAAATACAGATGAAAAGCTGCAGATCAAACTCAAAATAAGCTTCATTTCTTGTTCTTAGTTTTGGATGACCTGGATTCAAGCACAAACACTTTGGACCTCTGGCAAAGGATGACCAATGTAGATGAAAGGCTAATAATGGTGGCTTGAGACTATAGACTACATACACATTGGTTTACAAAGTCTATAGAAAAAGTGAGAGAAACAGAGCTGTAATAAAGAACTGGAAACATTTGCACATCTCATAGCTGGTTGAGATACACTCGTGGCTGAGGGTCTGAGTACTAAAAAGCACAACAATATAGCAAGATTGTTTTACTTGCATTTGTGCAAATATTGCAATATATAAGTAGCTGAGAAAGAAAAAAACAATAACACTGATTGTAACAAGGCTAAAAACAAAAGCATTTAATGGAGTAAGCGCTTTCACGAATAGACCACTTCTTCAGACTACAATCAAACAAACATCACATTTAAATGCTAAAACAATCAAACTAATTATGACATCATACAATTAGAACATAGCTTACTTAAAGGAACACTGTATAGCAACTGTTAAAAACAATAAAGTCAATGCTTCAGTGGCTTTGCCTTGAGAAAGGGTTTAAGTGAAACCATGCTGTTCAAGCCCAGAGGCTTGTCAGCATGGAATCACAAAATCCATTCTTGTTCAACCAATTCAGTAGCATTTTTAAAGTCTCCCCCTCTCTTCTTAGCAGCTACAATCTGATGTACTAAAAATTTAAATGTATGGTCTATGCCTTCTTTCATGTTATGCATAGCTAATGCACTGTTTTCTTTCATATTCCTGATGTCCCTAAAATGTTCTAGTATCCTATTCTTAAGGCAATGATTCATTTTACCTACATAGAAAGAAAAACATTTAACACAGTAGCTAAAATAAACAACATTACGAGTCCTACAGTCAGCATAGATATTGGGGTCAATGTTAAAACCTAAACTGAAATGTGTAAAAGGTCCTCCAGTGTTTATATGTCTGCATGCCATACAGTTTCTGCATGCATAAGTACCTATTCTCTCTGACCTAGGAAACTTACTAAAATCAGCAGTTCTATAACACAAATGGCTTTTCAAGGACCTGTTACTGCGAAAGGTAAATTTTATTTTTCACCTATCACCCCTTTAAGCCCTTCAACTGTAGACAGAATGTCCCAGTTCTTATTAATAACCTCACATAACTCATTAATGTCACTAGCAAAGGTTAAAGGCATCCATAGAACATAATTGGTGCTGCGTCCCACATCATTCCTACTAGCTTCCATCTGTAACAGAACAATATTCTCATTATAGTACGGTTTACATCTATCATGCCTTGTACTCCAGGCCTCAAGAATGCATTTATCAATGTCATACCCTTTATATCCTCTCTCAATTAATTCTGATTTAAGTTGGTCCAAAGCAAATTGCAGCTGGTTATCATCATTATGTAGACACGTCATCCTAAAAACTTGTCCTTGTATAATATTCTGTTTAGTGGGTTTCGGATGCATACTACTATTGTGCAACACCAGAAAAGAAAAAATGAAGGTGCTGGAGTATACCGGATGCACAATAAATGATAACCTGTGGTAAGTAATCCTTTATTCGACCATATTCGTACAATCAAAAAACATTAAGCGCTTTCATCCACTGCTGTGGACTTCATCAGAATGCCATTGCCAATGGCTCGTAACAATTTAAATTACTTTTTGGCGCCAACTCCGCCCCCTTAAATAACTTCCTTAAAGGCACATAGTTGCATTTATAACAAACTATACATCTAAATGTTTAAAAACTTAAAAATATCAATTTCAGTGCATAAAAAATAATTCACATATTCGTTCTATCATCTGTCTGTACATAAATAATAAAATTAATGTATAAAAAACGAATGCATGTATGGATATTCATCAGTATCAATTATCGACTATAAAATAACTTAAAGGCATGAACGAAAATACATAAAAGTCAGTAAAACTGTAAAATACTATACTACGCAAAAAAATATCAAAGAGAAAAAAGCATAAATAATCACATATTACAAACTAGGACATCAAGTAATACAAATATAAATATAATGTTATTGTGTTTCCAAAATAGGTTTTATCGAAATAAAATCATTCAGTCCTGGTTTCCTAGCAGTGTCAGTGTGAATCTGCCAGAGAACTTCCTTTTTACTCAATAAAATCTTGTAATTACCTCCCTTAGAATCTATCTTCACTTGGTCAATAATACCAAATTTAAAAGTGTGCTCATTACCATATTCGAATATATGTCTACTTAGCACGTTGTTCATATCCTTGTTTTTAATAGAATACAAATGATCATATATGCGTTTCTTAAAACAACGTTCAGTTTTCCCTATATAAAATCCTGAACAGAAACTGCATTTTGCTAAATATATTAAATTCTTTGTGTTACAATTACCCCTTAGAAATTTGATAGTGGTCCTATTGATATTATCTAATGTAAGATTCTCTGTTTCTAATATAACGTGACATCGTTTACATGTGCCACATTTTTTAGTACTACCAAAACTATTAATTTTATGATTTTTAGAAGTTGATTGTTCTAATTTCTTTTTTAAATTCATTCCAGTCCTATAAACAAATGTTGGAGAAGTCCCAATTATATCACTTACTTCCTCATCCACTAATAAAATGTTCCAATTATTTTTTATAATGTTTTTAATAAATTCAACATATGGAGAGTATTCCAAAATACAAGCTCTTGCATACTTATTATCGTATATGGCATCTTTGTTCTTAAATTCTCTGCCTAATAATGGGGGAAATTTTTTACCCCATTCTTGAATAACATGCAGAGATATTATTTAACATATCTTCTAGGTATCCTCGATTTATAAATAGTTCTTGTATATATTGTATCTCTCTGAGTACATCTGAGTAGTCAGAGGTCATACACGCTGCTCGGATACATTGACCTTTGTATATACTCCTCATCATAGCCCGTGGATGACAGCTATTATATTCCAAATAGCTGTTTGAAAAAGTTTTTTTCCTGTATATATTTGATTTAAAACCCATTTCGGTCTTAGAAATGTATAAGTACAAATAAGCAATACCCTTATAATTATTTGTGAACGTAAATTTTAAGAAACTACTGGATTGGTTTAAATAATTCATAAAACAATCAATACTTTGCTTGTCCCCCCTCCAAAGGACAAACATATCGTCCAGATACCGAGAATAGTAAACTATATTCTTGTAATATTCACTAGTAAATAAATGGGTGATTTCCCATTCTAACATAACTAGATTTGCGTAAATGGGAGTGCAAGCCGTTCCCATCGCTACACCCCTTGTTTGTTTAAAATTCTCGCCCTCAAATTGTATATAGTTATGGTCGAGTACTCGTGACATGAGGTCCATAATAACTAAAATTTTGCCCCAGTCCAAGCCCCCCTTTGAAGGGCTTAAAGGGGTGATAGGTAAAAAACAAATTTTACCTTTCACAGTAACAGGTCCTTGAAAAGCCATTTGTGTTATAGAACTGCTGATTTTATTAAGTTTCCTAGGTCAGAGAGAATAGGTACTTATGCATGCAGAAACTGTATGGCATGCAGACATATACACACTGGAGGACATTTTACACATCCCAATTTAGTAACACACTGAATCCCCGTTGTACAGGAACAAATAAAGGCTGTCTCACAATGCAATGAGGAAAAATAACTGTTGGTTTAAAGAGACTCTTCACTCCCAAAAAATATGTTCGAGAAAACAAAAAAAAAACGTTGAAGGCGAACCTCAGAAAATTTATTTAGCGCTTTCATTTCCACAAAACGGAAACATCCCAATTTAGGTTTTAAGATTGACCCCAATATCTATGCTGACTGTAGGACTTGTAATGCTGTTTATTTTAGCTACTATGTTAAATGTTTTTCTTTCTGTGTAGGTAAAACAAATTGTTGCCTTAACAATAAGATACTAGAACATTTTAGGGACATCAGGAATATGAAAGAAAAAAGTGCACTAGCTATGCATAACATGAAGGAAGGCATGGACCACACATTTAAGTTTTTAGTACTTCAGATTGTAGCTGGTAAGAAGAGAGGAGAAGGCTTTAAAAATGCTACTGAACTAGTTGAACATGAATGGATTTTGCAATTCCATGCTGACAAGCCTCCGGGCTTGAACAGCATGGTTTCACTTAAACCCTTTCTCAAGGCAAAGCCACTGAAGCGTTGACTTTATTATTTTTAAGAGTTGCCGTACAGTGTTCCTTTAAGTAAGCTAGGTTCTAATTGTATGATGTCATAATTAGTTTGATTGTTTTAGCATTTAAATGTGATGTTGTTTGTTTGATTGCAGTCTGAAGAAGCAGTGTATCTGTGAAAACACTTACTCCATTAAATGCTTTTGTTTTTAGCCTTGTTACAACCAGTGTTATTGTTTTTCTTAGTACATTTTATTTTTTTCACAGATTGTTCTATCAGTTTGGGAGTTTTATTTTATGCAGGTTTAGTGCAGGAGCTTTAGTAGGCAATATGTCTGCCTTGCGATCCAGGAATAGCCTGCAGGGGTGTGCACAAGCGCTCCTGCACTAGTCCTGCACAGACTAAGCCCCTGTGTGCAAATCACCCCATTTGCAGGAGAAATCCATGCAAATTAGGTGAATTTGCAATCCAGGAAGCTTAAAACCGGCCATGCAGAACTAATGTAATCTGCAGAAATGTACTCGGTTAGTAACCGAGTACATTTCTGCAAAATCCAAACCGTAGTCGTGACAGCTCCAAATAAAGGGTGCATATCACTTAGGAAGCATGCCAATGGCCAAGTATAAGGCCATTGGCATTGCAAATAGCTTACAAAATAAAAACAAAAATCAACTTTTACTGTTTTTTTTTTTTTAGCCGATCTCAGCTGTTTAAGCATAGGGCAGTGGCGCGCAAACAGGATCGGTGGAAAATAACAAAATAAACTTAAAATAAGCATTCTAAGTAAAATCACTATTCTGTCATGAAAGTCAATGGCAGGCAGAAGAAAACATGGCTAGTGAGTAGGGGTTTCTAAGGGGGGAGGCTCAGTGTGAGACATGTAACTATGCATTAGCAGGCAATCCTATGCAAATGAGGGGAATGATAGTGAATCCCAGTTTTCCCCAGCATGCTAGTCAGGTCCCAACAGTGTTAGAGTAGCTATAGCTTGGTGCAAGCCAAGGGGTTAGCTGACATCATGGGGGGAGGTTGTCAGGCATACTGTAAGTGGATTGGAGCCCTGTGGCTCAGGTTTGCTCCTAGCTAAGCACAGCTAAGAAAGGGGGTGTGCCTGAGACTGCCTACCACTCTTTACATTGCCTAAGCGGGTGTGTGTGCCGCGCACCGGATTTTAAAGGAAAAAAAAAAGTTAAACCAGGAAATAGCAGCTTTGTACAAATTTGAGCACTCTGTTTGTGCAGTGCGCCCCCGGGCTTACACAGGAAGGCAAGGGGAAGGGAAAACAGCAGTACGAAGATAATCAAGGAGAACTAGCAAAGCTGGCAGGTGAAATGTATCAGAATCAGCCAATTACACAAGCAGCAGTCCAGCCCAGCCCAGAACACTACTATAAACTATGCAAACACCTTCCTGTCTGTTTTTTTCCCATACTCTACACCCACTGGTGTATACAAGCGTGGAACCTTTAACAAACAAAACTACAAAATGATAGGGGCTGTAGCAGGCAACATAGAACAACATGTGCGAGGGACTGAGGGTGGTGAGAATGTGAATGCTGCCGATCAACCCACAGTGAGGAGACGGAGAAGAGTGTACAGACCCAGGGTACCCTGCCAGGGACTACATGAGCTGGAAATAGTGGAGCACTAAAGGGTGGGCATGTACCTCCTACAGCAAATTGTTGAGCTGTGCTGGCCATGCCTGACATACCAAACTGACCGAGGGGAACCCATCCCAGTGGATACCATGGTATGTGTAAGCCTAGGAATACTAGCCACAGGTACCTCCCAAAGCACAACTGGGATATCATGGGGATCTCACACGCATCAGCATCCAGAGTATTCTACCAGTTCCTGGATGCCATGTCAGCATATGCCAGTGAGCATGTATATTTCCTCAACACCCGTGAGGTGTTGGCCAGCAATATGCATCTCTTCCACCAAATAGCAGAATACCCTGAAGTAGTGGGTGCTATAGACTGCACTCACATAGGCATCAAAGCACCACCCAGTGATCAGGGTAGGGACTACATCAACCTCAGGGGCCACCCCTCCATCAACTGCCAGGTCATGTGTGATGTCCATGGGATTATAATGAATGTGTGTGCTGGCTACCCTGGAAGCTACCATGATTCCCACATCTGGCATCTGACGCAGCTGTAAAAGAGATTTGCCAATGGGGACATCCCCTATGGTCACCTAGTGGGGGATGCTGGTTACTCACTGGAGCCATGGCTGATGACACCCTTTAGAAATGCACACACACCTGAAGAAGAATGGTATAATGAGGGATGCGCACGGACCAGCCATATAATAGAGCATGTGTTTGGGATGCTCAAGTCATGGTTCCAGTGTCTGGGCACATCTGGTGGAATCTTGCAGTACTCACCAGCTACATGCACTCAAGCTGTCATGGCATGTGTCATTCTTCACAATATGATCCTGCGGAAACAGCTGCAGCAGGAACAGCATGGGGCAGGGCCACACAGCCCCCCACCAATACCAAGGCCTGCACAGACACAGAGTGACTCGGAGGAGGAACAACCTGAACCTGCCCCAGTAGGCAGATGGAGGTGTGCCCAGTATGCCCTGGCCTTGCCAAAGAGGCAACGCATAACACATACACTGACACAGTAGGGATCCAGGGAATGACACCTCTCTCTGACTTGCACATACAGTAAAAGGAATGCCAAAATGACACAACCTGTGCTCAACCATGTATAGGGAGTGTACTATGTGCATCCAAAATAGGCAGCCCTCCAGCACCATCCTCAATCCTGGCACACCCACAAGGTAAGTCAATCAACCTACCAATTGCCAAATGGAGTAGAATGTAACATTACCTGTATCTATGGTATGGATGTGAGCATGAAAGGGAATTGGGTGGCTGAATGTTATGACAGCAGATAGTAGACACCCAGAGTGGCACCATGACATCTGTAACACATACTGGAGTCACCATAATAGCCAATACTACACAGGGTAACAAAACCCACTGCAGGAAATGTGCTGGGTGACATGTGTGTCCATATGACTCACACATGCAAGTTAGGGAGTTTCACATGCACAACAACAGTCTCAGTCAGCAGTTTAGCTGTAGACAAACCCAAACAGAGCCTGTGCTATGGCCTCTGAATGATGCCTATGGGTAACCACCCCCCCAGGCCTACACAGACAGACGACAGCAGGTCAGGCAGTGGGATGTTAGTGCTGAAGGGTAGGAAGTCAGGCACTAAGATGTAGGGCAACCAGAGCTAAGACTTGTAGTACACTGATATGCCTCTAGTCAGTATGATGGGTTAGAATACAGAATGAAATGGAGTACCTGACATACCAGTACAGTCATAGCAAATGTGTGCAAGTGCCAGGTGTGCCCCCCATCCTGGGTAGACATGTAGAAACAGTCAGGTGTGTCCCCCCCAATCCTGTGTAGAAATGTAGTAACAGTCAGGTTTGCCCCCCCAATCCTGTGTAGAAATGTAAAAACAGTCAGGTGTGTCCCCCAACAACCCTAAGTAGAAATGTAGTAACAGTCAGGTGTATCCCCCACTCCCATGTAGACATGTAGAAACAGTCAGGTGTGCCCCTACCCCCAATCCAGTGTAGAAAAGTAGTAACAGTCAGGTGTCCCCCCTGATCTGGTGTAGAAATGTAGAAACAGTCAGATGTGTCCCCCCACAATCCTATGTAGAAATGTAGTAACAGTCAGGTCTGCCCCCCATGCCTATGTAGACATGTGGAAACAGACAGGTCTGCCTCATCACCCAATCCAGTGTAGAAATGTAGTGACACTCAGGTGTGCCCCCCCAATCCTGTGTAGAAATTTAGTAACATGTATGAGTAGGTATAATACGAGTAGAGCACAGATGCTCAGAGGTGGCCAATGTAGCAGGATAGGTTGTAGCATTTGCACAATATGCAGGTCTGTGTGTATTAGAATGGTGTGTGTTTCATAATGTGTGAGAGTGGTCAGTATGTATGTATGTAGGGTGAGGTAAGACCTAGTGGTCATTGGCCACTACTGCTGATAACAGGGAAAAGCCCTCACAACTGCAGTGCCAAAGACAATCCCCACCAATATAACACATGCTAGCAATACGCCATTGTAAATGTATGGTGGTAATATGTGTCACCATCTGAAAGACTGACATGGCATGGCTGTTGGGCTATATATACAAGCAGTACATGGGAAAAGTACCCCAGACATACAGTATATATTGTGCCACTTTAAAATGGAGACACCCTTGGATTTGTACATATAGGTATGCATCACAGTAATTGGATCTGTAGTAGGTGATACTGGTGATGTCTGCCCGAACACCTGCAGATCACAAAGGAGGTAGTACTGAAGTATTGGGGATCAGCTGATGTACCTGCACATGCCAGCATAACTGTAATGCCCGATGCATATCTGTGTGTCAGATGCAAGTAGTGTCCATAGCACACATGCACCCAGTCATGCAAACACCACCCACAGGCACCTCTCTGGCAATGTCCCTGCTGTTGTGAATGGGTAAAGTAAGACCCCACCTGTATATGGCAATAGCAGAAGACTGCAGCATGCAGTGCAGGTGTCCCATGCAGGTGTCTCCCTAGCTGTAGGTAGCACCCTGCCAGCATCTGCACCACCTGATCAAGACTGATAGAAGGTATTTGCATGAACAACTATCACACCTACCCTGACACCCCTGGGGAATATACTGTATGGTGGTCTGGGACTGTAGGACTGACATAATGCAATGGCCTGCCACACCTGGCCTGCACCAACACCTAATGCCCCACAGGCTCCTGCCAAAGGCCTGTGTCTCACACGTACTGCCAATGCATGTTATGTCATGGACACCCAAATAACAACATAACACACTCCACATAAGGCATATGCAAGGCCATGTGGACAAATCACAGCAACATGTCCACCATGTCTCACTGCATGAACTGTGGACCAACACTAACACACACACCTGTGATGTGGTGATACCCTTAGGGAAGGTATCAGAGAATGTATGCATAATGTATGGAAGAGTTTAGAATAACAGAGGGGGTGTGGGAGCATGGGCAGCATGGAATGTGCAGGGTCCAACACCAAACTGTGGGCACACACTATCCCTGGCTGCAAACACATAAATGGGTGGCTACACACCTGCCCATACACTGCAATAGGGTAAATGTCCTGACCCATGGCCCCTGCCTCTGGGTAACCTGTGCAAATCTGTACAGCTGTGAGACATTGCCACAGCAAGATAAGGCCATACCACCATGTTGATGGGTGGACAAGTATGGGATCCTCTGCCAGCACTGTACCAAGGTGCTGAACTGGATACACAAACCCAGCACCAAGTGTCTGCAGCTCCCCCTCCAGAATGGCATAACTTATGAATGCATAGGTGTCTGCCCACAGTACTGGACACAGCTGCAGTCATCCTTGTCCCCCAAGTCATCACTGTGAGCAAGAATGTCCCCCTGACAGTATATGAGGACAGAAATCGTCACTGTGTTTAACAGTACACATGTCTGAATATCTCTGCTAACAGCAGTACCATGCAGCTGAAACAACACAGACACAATCACCTACAGTACACACTTTCCCCTGCGCAGTTTGTCCCCATATAGCCAAATGATCTATGGATACCCTTCAGAAACAATATGCTACCTGTAGATGTACAACACAAAGGTCAGCACTGCAGTAAAAACTTCCTGGAATCGATCCACACATTCAATACAGAAGGGCATACTGGGAATGCTCACACACTTAGAGAAATTAAGGCAATGTCAGCCAACAACATACCAAAAGGTCATACTGGGCATGCTCTCACACTTAAACAAATGAAGCCCATGTCTGCAAACAACAGTGGACCAGACATATCTGGCAGTTGCAGATGTTAGTGCAGACAATCATCGGTATGCAGCACTCATGCTTTGCACATACAGTGGATAGGAATACAGCCATATATCCAAGGACAACATACTATAATAAGCCAAAGGTAGACATACATAGATGTGTGGAAGAGAGTGACTGTGACAAGGAGCCATCAATTATGAGGCCTGTCCCACCCAGCACATAGCCAAATGACTACAACCACATGAGGTTAAGATGTCACTCACTGTATATACTAGCCACCGGTATCTGTCAGCATTACAGACTGTTTGGTGCAAGTGCTAGCTGTGCAACATGACTTTGCAGGGAAGTAGTCATCTCGCAGCTGTGTACATGTACCTGTGGAATAAAACCCTGCGTGTGCCCGTATGTGGTGTGCCAACTTCTAGATGAATGGGTTATGGCCCATGCACAGACACTGCCCTCCCCAAAGCCCTACTATGACAAGCCTGATGAGCTCATTCACTTTGAAATACACCTTTGGGAAAATTGTAGACCAGTAATCTCCATGGTGTGTCCTGTAACTGCATTCTGCTGCAGTGTGAGAAATTTATTAGATAGGAGTTCTAATCCCAGACATGGCAAGTGTGTGTGTCTATCTTTGTCTGTGTAGAGAGCAATTCTTTTTAGGCTAGTCACACTCCCTACAATTCAAATGCCCTACTTTAGCAAGGCTGCTGATGTCATCCAATGTGAAATATACATTTTGGAAAGATGCAGCCCAGTAATCTCCAAGGCGCATCCTACGACAACGTACTGCTATAGTGTGATAAACTAGTTAGGTAGGAGTTCTAATCCCAGACATGGCAAGTGTGTGTTTGTCTCTGTGTAGAGAGCAATGATTTTTAGGCTAGTCACACTCCCTAAAATTCAAATGCCCTACTTTGGCAAGGCTGCTGATGTCATCCACCTTGGAATACACCTTTGGGAAAGGTGTAACCCCATAATCTCCGTGGTGTGTCCTATAACTGCATACTGCTATAGTGTAATAAACTAGTTAGATAGGTGTTCTAATCCCAGACATGGCAACTGTGTGTGTCTGTGCAGAGAGCAATGCTTTTTAGGCTAGTCACACTCTACAATTCAAATGCCCTACTTTGCCAATTCTGCTGATGTCATTCTCTGTAAAATACACCTTTGGGGAAGGAGCATTCCAACAATCCCCGCGGTACATCCTATAACAGCATCATGCTGTAGTGTGATATTGAATGCTAGTAGGGGTTTCTTTCCCACACATGGCAGTTGTGGATGTTTTGTGTGTGTTTCTATGTCTGCATAGGGAGCAATGCATTTTAGGCTAGTCACACTCAGTACAATTCAAATGCCCTACTTTGCCATTCCTGCTGATGTCATTCACTGTGAAATACACCTTTGGGGAAGAGGCACTCAAGCAATCCCCGTGCTGTGTCCTATAGCAGCATCATGCTGTAGTGTGATATAGAACTCAGGTAGGGGTTCTATTCCCACACATGGCTGTTGTAGATGTTTTGTGTGTGTCTGTGTAGGGAGCAATGCATTTTAGGCTACTCACACTCAGTACAATTCAAATGCCCTCTATGACAATCCTGATGATGTCATTCACTGTGAAATACACCTTTGAGGAAAAGGCACTCCAGTGATCCTTTTATTGTGTCCTATAACAGCATCATGTTGTAGTATAATATAGAACTCTGGTAGGGGTTCCATTCACACATATCGCAGTTGGAGATGTTTTGTGTGTGTCTATGTCTGTGGAGGGAGCAATGCATTTTAGGCTACTCACACTCAGTACAATTCAAATGCCCTACTTTGTCAATCCTGCTGATGTCATTCACTGTGAAATACACCTTTGGGGAATGAGTACTCCAGTAGTCTCTGTGGCGCTTCTTATAACTGCGTACTGTTGTAGTGTCATATACTAGTTAGGTAGGTGTTCGAATCCCAGACATGACAGGTGTGTGTGTGTCTGTGTTTGTCAT